>NW_006159920.1:2250751-2275685 GCF_000334495.1 Tupaia belangeri chinensis
CCAGGGGGCTCTGCGGCCGGCGCCGCGCGCTCAGCCGATCCCCAGCGCAGCCGGCGCTCCGCTGGGCCCCGCGGCCACCTCCTCTGCCCCACCCACTCCCAGGTGTGTGAGGGGGACCCCGAGGCGCCGGTCAGCCTTCTTCACATCTTCAGAGCGGTCCCCAAGCTGGCATGACCTGTCCCTAGGCGCTGGCGTTTCTGCCTCTCCCTCCTGTCCAGCTCGCTCCTGTCGCTGTGCCCTTCCAGTGAGCCCCTCGCCTTTACCTCACCGTACCTTCATGGTTTCTCTCCTTTTGAGTTTTGCTCATCCTTTTCCCCCTTTAGGCTCCTCTTTAGACCTCTCTGCCTGCCTCTGCGACTCTTTGTCCCGTTTATCCCTCTCGTTATGTCTCCCTGCCTATCTCTCCCTCCGTCGCTCTCTTCTGTCTCTCATTTGTCTCTGTCCTGCCTCGGGACTTGGCCCGTATCTCAGCGCTCCTCTTGGACAGCTGTCAAAACTCCCTAATCCCTGGGGCCTTCTCTGTTTTGTTCTTCTCCTTCGAGTGAATGGGGAGATCCAGTTGGCCAGGAGAAAGGAGGTGTTACAACAAGCTGAATTTCAATTAAAGTGGGGAGAGGGGCTGGGGCGGTATGGGGTTGAAGAAAAGAAAAAAGAAAGAAAGAAAGCAGATGCTGTATGGGGTAATTAATGCAGTGATTGTATTGTGCCAATCGGTTTTTAAGCAATAATTAAACAATAATTAGTCAGTAGTCTGTTTATAGTTCTAGTGACTGCAGAGCCCACAAAACGGAGGGTATTTAAACCTGAGTATTTAATGTGGTGTGTTGAGAGCTGTTTGCTGCTGCCTGGCCCAAACAGATGGAGAGGTGGTGGCCTGACCTAAACTGTTAAAAAGAAACACATTATAGGAAAAAAAGAGGTGCTCCTCTGAAGTTGATGGCCTGCTACTGGTCAGCCAGAATCTTCTGGGTCAATGTAATTCTAGCAACTGACTTGGTTCTACCTCTCTTGGGGCAAAAAAGCAACTGGGACCTTTCCAGATCTACTAGCTGGGTAACCCTCGCAGCAA
Source organism: Tupaia belangeri chinensis (assembly GCF_000334495.1). Lineage (NCBI taxonomy): Eukaryota > Metazoa > Chordata > Mammalia > Scandentia > Tupaiidae > Tupaia > Tupaia belangeri. The sequence goes on from NW_006159920.1 coordinate 2,251,821, forward strand.
ATACAATGACTCAAGTAAGTTTTTAGATTCCCTGCACTCATCACTTTCTTTACTGAATATCAAAAATTGTCTACATTTTTCCACCTGTGGGAAAAGAAGTAAGTTCCTGTCCCCAGTCTTGGGTACATCTATGAGACCTGTCACCAACTCTGGACAGAAACCTCCACAGTGCTTTAAAATCACAAGGTCATTGCTGTGAGATCTAATTCATTTGGCCTGTGATAATTCGAACCAGCTTTAAAAAGTGAAAGACTCTTAACAACTACCTTCTCCAACAATGAAAATACTTTTCATTTTTGTTTTCTTTATCTTGCCTCTCCTTTAAGCCCATGCCTAATCCCTAACCTACACGTCATGCTGATGCATACACACACACACACACACACACACACACACATAATGGCAGAGCTGTTATTAATTACCACTGTTGTGCAGATAGAGAACCAGAAGCCGAGCAAAGTGTAAGCTCATCCCACTTCAGAAGAAACCTTCCACGTTTAGAGGAAGTTTCCTATCAAAGACTCAATAGATGTGGGACAGAATGGGAGAAAACTTTTTGTAATAATAGACTTGTTTGTGAAAACATTGACAATTTCTAGGGAACTAGCAGTTAGCGTAATGGCTATGTCGCTGGACTCCCACGTAGTTGACCGTGGTTCATGTCCTGGACCCGGTGGCTTAAATCTCATGCTGGGCACGTGTGCGTGCATGCCCAAGATCCCGAGAGGAGAATGGAGGAGAAGGGATTGCGGCGTGACCATCCCCCCTGGGGGATGATTTCTCGCTTTCTGTCTCTATGTCTCTCTCTGTCTGTCTGGCGAGCGCACGCGCCCTAGAGCGAAAAACCTCTCCCAAAAAGAAAAAAAAATTTGACAATTTCTATTAAAATGTTACATGTTTATAGCTATATTAATGCCTGACAAAGATTTTAGAGCAACGAATATTACCAGGGATAAAGAGGAATATTTTAATTCATGAAGTGAACATAACAATCCTAAAAGATTTGTACCTAATAAGAGAACTTCAAAATACATGAAGCGGGGTTGGCAGGTGGGTGGTGGTTAGGGCAGCTGGACTGCCACATGCCTGACTATGGTCCTGGACCTGGCACCTTGCAGAACAGTAATAAAAAAGATCAGAACAAAAGACAATGAAATAGATAAGAGAAAAACAAAACAAAATAAAAATGAAGCCAAAAGTGAGGTCCTTAAAAAGGTCATTAAAATTGGTAAACATCTATAAAGACTGATCAAGAAATAAGAGAGAACACTCAAATTACTATTAGCAGGAATAGGAGAGGTGATATAACTATGGATTTTATAGACATTTAAAAACAGGATAAGAGAATATTATGAACAACTTTATACCAATTGGATAACTTACATAAAATTGATAAATTCTTTGGAAAACAACAATTAAAGCTCACTTAAAAAGAACTAGATAGTTTAACTAGTCATACGTTTATTAAAGAAGTTAAGTTTGTAGGGTCGGCAGGTGGCATGGTGGTTAAGGCGGCTAGATTCCCACATAACTGACTGTGGTTTGAGTCCCAGACCTGGCAGCTTGCTCTCTCACTTTCCTTCTCTCTCTGTCTCTGTCTGGTCAATTTCAAAATAAAAAAGTAAAAAAATAATGAAAACGAATAAAATTAAATAAGAAACAATTTTAAAAAAAGAAATTAAATTTGTAAGTTAAATGCTTCCCACACAAAAAAAAAGAAAAAGAAAAAGAAAAAACATTTATTGGCTTTATAGATACCTTTTAAGGAACATTGAGGGCTGAAATAATACCAATTCCATAAAAACTCTTCCAGAAAGTGAAGAGGAAGGAATGCTTTCCAACTATTTCCAAAGGTCAGCATTACTCTGATGCCAACATTAAATAAAGACTACATGAAGGGAAAGAAAAAAAAAAAAACTAAAGACTGCTATCTCTTATAAACATAATAAAAATTCTTAATAAAATAAATAAACTCTAATAATATATAAAAGATAATACATCATGGTCAAATGGGTTTATAGCAAGGATATGAGGTTGGTTTAACATTTGAAAATCTATCAGTATAACTTACCATATACCATGGATTGAATTGTGTCCTGCACAAAACATATATTAAAATTCTACCTTCTAATATCTATGAATGTGACCTTATTTAGAAATAAGTTCTTTGCATGGCTGGCAGGTAGCCTGGTGGTTAAGGTCACTGGACTCCCGCATGGCCAACCATGGTTCAAGTCCTGGACCTGGCACCTTACTTTTTTATTTTCCCTCTCTCACACTTTTTCTCTCTCTGGTCAAATTTAAATAAATAAATAAACAAAGTTAAATAAAATAATTCTTTAAAAAAAAAAAAGAAAGAAAAGGAAGTAAGTTCTTTGTAGATAGACTTTGATTAGGTCATTAGAACCTAGTCCAACATAACTGGTGTCTTTATAATAAGAACAACATTTTCATGTGAAGCCACAGACACGCAGAGAACATGCCATGAGATAACAGAGCATAAATTGGACTGATACAGCTACAAGCCAAAAGATACCATGCATTAATGCCCACTACTAGAAGTTTGGAAGTAGTAAAAGAAGATTCTCCCCAGAGTCTCAGAGGGAGCATATTTCTGCTGACACCTTGATTTCAGACTTACAGCCTCCAGAATTATGACAGAATAAATTTCCATTATTTTGAGCCAGCCACTTTGCGGGGTTTTTTTTAGGTATTAATAGGTATTTTTTCATTTATTTTTCATTTCAAAAGACAAGCTTTAGTTTTAGATCAAAATAAAAAATGATAAGATAAATTTGCTTAAAACTTAAAGCTAGGAAAAACGTTAGGATTCAGTTCAAATAGTAGGTAGATGAACCTATCAACAGTTTCAAGAGAAGACAAAAATCCTTAAATATGGAAATTAAAGAAAATCAGTAATGTTTTAGTCTAAAGTCAAAAAATTCTTTTTCATTATCTCAGACGCACATAATTAATCTCCCTTCTATTGAATTTGCAGTGTTACTGTGGTCTGATCTTTCCACTTAAAAATCTGCAAGTTAACTTTCAGCTGCACACTTGACCATATCATTAGACTGGCTATTCTCTTGGTTGTTTCTTAAACTCATATTTCTGTGTGTTCAACTTTAGTTTCACTGGTATAACACTCCCTTCAGCACTTCTTGAAGAGCTGGTCTGGTGTTAGTAAATTCTTTCAAGTTTTGTTTATCTGAGAAAGTTTTTGTCTTTTTTTCCCATATGAAAGATAATCTTGCTGAGTATAGTATTCTTGATAGAAATTGTTTTCCACTTTACACCTTGAATATATCTTCCCATTCTTTCCTTGCTTGCATTGTTTCCAATAAGAGGTCTAACATTAACCTTATGGGATATCCTTTGAAAATAACTTGACGTTTCTCTCTTGCCAATTTTAGTATCTTGTCTCTGTCTGTGATTTCAGTCAATCTGGCTATGATGTACCTCAGGGAAGATCTTCTTGGGTCGATTCTATGTGGGGTCCTTTGTATTTCTTGGGTTTGGATACTTGAGTGCCTCTCTAGGTTTTTCTAGATTTTTATTCCAGGATTTCAGGGAATAGATTATCAATACCTTTATTAGTTTCTTTATTTTCTGGAATACCAATGATCTGGATGATTGGGTGCTTAATGGTATCTAGTATTGCTCATTTATTATGTTATTCTCATTTTTTTGGGTTATTTTATCAGTCTTTTTGGTGAATTTTTCTAGGACAGAGGTTCTTTCTTCTACATCTGAGACTTGATCTTCTGCATGATCTAATCTGCTTTTAATCATTTCAACAGAAGTTTTGATTTCCTGTATTACAGCCTTCATCTCTAACAATTCTGTTTGATTCTTTCTTGTGATGTGTATCTCCTCTTTCAGATCGTTCAAGAACTTCCTCACCTCCTGGAACTCGGTGTCTCTTTTCTCCTGCATTTACTGGAGTTCATTGTCTCTCTTCTCTTGCACCTCCATTAGCTTTGTCACTATGAATATGTTAAATTTTTTTATCGGACATTTGTATGAGTTTCCTTATATTCCCTATGGAGGAAGAAGAGTTATTCTTTTCCATTAGAGGTGAGATATTTTCTTCATTTCTCATGTTTCTTGTGCCTCTGTGGTGGTTTCTGACCATCTGATGGATTATACATTTTTTTCCCTATTTTTTGGAGTTAAATCTGAGCAAACAGAGGAATGTAGAAAGAAGTGACCTGCAGTCTGTAAACAGTACCATTTTTCCTCCTTTGCATAACTGATTCGATGAAAATTGAGGATTAATCTGATCCTAAAAGTATTCAGATATTTGGTTACTGAGCACCTAGACCTGTCTAGAAAATCAGTGTATGGAGGCTGAGCAGAAAAGTGAGAAAGATAAAAAGAAAAGGAAAAGTAATAATGGGGGGGAGGGGGAGAGAAGAGAAAAAAAAAGACAAAAACAAGAAGAAAGAAATCTTTTTGTCAAAAAATAAAAGCCAAGCGGTGCACCACGTGAATGGAGCCACTCAGAACTCAAATATAGATGGCTGCTGATTGGCTTATCTTATGGGGCCAAAGGGAAAGGTAAGAATTAGAAAGACAAAAGAGCAGCTGAGAGCTAAGTTAAAAATTTTTTTAATTAAAGATATATAGAGAGAGATGGAAAGAGACAGAGAGAGTAAGTGGGGTGCTCTAACCTGGCTCCTGGATAGACTGGGTACAGGAGGGTGAAGTCTGGCCAGAAGGTCTTCGGTGGTCAAGATCCACTTTATGCTACTTTGTTACAACAACCCTAGGAAACTAATATTCCATATTTTAAAAGAAAAGAATGAACCAATGGGTGACATAGTGGTTAAGGTGCTGGACTCTCACATGGTCGACCATGGTTATAGTCCTGGGCTCAGTGGCTTTTAACTCACCCTGGGTGTGTGCTGTGTGTGTGTGTGTGTGTGTGTGTGTATGGCCAAAATCTCCAAAGGAGAATGGAGAAGGTATTGTGGCATGGCCATCTTCTCTGAGGAGTGATTTCTCTCTGTCTTTCCAGCAAGTGCATGTACCCTATCGGAAAAATCTCTAGAAAATTTTAAAAAAGAAAGAAAAGAAAAATGATATGGTCATCTCAATAGACACAGGTAAGTCATCTGACAAAATCCAACATTCATTTCTGACAAAACGCTCAGAAAACCCAACATATAAGGAGCTTTTTATACTTGATGAAGGACATATGGGGGGATAAAAGAAAGAAAAAAAAAAAACTCTATACATTCTTAGTAGCAAAGGACTGAATGCTTCCCTCCCCCCCCCCGAAATTAGAACAAGGCACATATATATCCACTCTCACATCTATTCAACATTGTACAGGACGTTTTAGATAGTGCAAAAAGAAAAAAAAATAAAGGCATCCAAATTGGAGAAGAAAAATTAAAACTGTCTTTATTCATAGATGACATGTTACTATTTGGAAAAATTCCATGAAATCTATGAAAAAAACTTCCACAACTAATCATGAGTTTAACAGGACTTCAGACTATGAGATCAATATAAGATATTGGGGTAGAAATGTAAATTAGTGCAGCAACTATAGAAAACAATATGGAGTTTTGTCAAGAAACTACAAATAGAAATGCCACATGACCCAGTAGTCCTTACTGCTTGGTATTTATTCAAAGGCCAGGAAAACACTGTCTGAAAAACACTTGCACATCCATGTCTATTGAGGCATTATTCACATTGCTAAATCATAGGACCAATCAAGAACTAGTGAATGGATTGATGAATGGACTGAGGCACGTACATACTTATGGAACACTACTCAGCCATAAGAAATAGCAAGACCCAACCATTTAATTTAAAGTGAATGAAAATAGAAGACTGAATGCTAAGTGAAGTGATCCAGACAAAGAAAGACAAACACGGTATATCCCACTCAATATGCACTGAATATCTGCACTCTATGGCAGAAATTGAAAGATCAGAAGATATCACAATAAAGAGGACAAGCATAGTTACTAGAAAATGTATGGGAGAGGAGCAGATAGTAGAAGGTAGATGAGAGGGGCCTGTTGGAATAAAAGTTCTTACCAGATACAAGATTGTGAAGTTTTCTGTTGAAAATGATGTTCATGGGGACCAGCAGTTAGCATAATGGCTGTGTCACTGGACTTGTAGTTGACTGCGGTTCGCATCCCGGACCCGGTGGCTTAAAACTCAACGCCAGGCGTGTGTGCGTGTGTGCCCAAGATCCCGAGAGGAGAACGGAGGAGAGGGATTGCGCCGTGGCCATCCCCCCTGGGGATGTCTCTCTGTCTCTGTCTGTCTGGCGAACGCACGCACCCTATGGCAAAAAAAAAAAAAAAAAAAGATGATGTTTATGGTAATATCCTTGATTTAATTGTTGTGTACTGCATGCATGCCTTAAAAAACATATTCTATGCTATAGAATGTATATGTACAATGTATATAAATAACAATTTATAAAATTAAATTAAATTTTGAAAAGAGAAGGGAAAATCTCAGGGTATGTTGTCACAATGTGTGAAATAAAGTAAACACGTACTTTGACATTTTTAAAAAATGTATTTTTATATATCAGCAATGAGGACTAGAAACTTAAAATTTTAAAATATCACTGTATAAGTATAGAAAACAGGAAATATAAAGTCTTAATCTGATTTTTTTAAATATACAAGACTCATGCACTAAAAACTGTAATACATTACTGAAAGAAATTTTGAAAAAACCTAAGTAAATGGAGAGATATACTATGGATAAAAAGACTAAAAAAAATTTAAAACACCAATTGTTAGGTTATAGGTCCCCACATTGATCAATAAATTAAATACAATCTCAATAAAAACTCTAGTAGGCTTTTTTTTTCTCCTGTTGGAAATCATTAAGTTGATTAATGCAAAGAATCTAAAACTGTCAAAACAAGTAAGAAAAAAAGAATAAAGTTGGAAGGCTTACACTACCCAATTTCAAGACCTACTATAAAGTTATGGTAATCAAGACAATACGGTATTGGTGTAAAGCCATGATGTATTATGCTTCGTGACTTTTCCTATGACCCAATAGATTGACAGAATAGAATGAGGTTCAGAAGCAACATCAATTGTCTTCAACAAAGATCAAAAGGAATTCATTGTAAAAATGATCATCTTTACAAATGGTGCTTGAACAACTGAAAATCGCTATTTTTTATGTCTGCTGTAGCAAATTACCACAAACTTTATGGCTTAAAACAGTACAAATGTTATTATCTTAGGATTCTTAAAATCAGATGTTCAAAATGGGTCTCACGGGGCTAAATATCAAGGTAGGTGTCCTTTCTAGAGACTCTAGGGTAGAGTTCATTTCTTTGCTTTTTCCAGCTTTCAGAGGCTACCTACCCACCTTCAAAACCAGCAACAATAAACCAAGTCCACTTCATACTGTCATCTCTTGGGTTCTTTCTTTAGTTTCCTTCTTCCACTTTTTCTTTTGTTTTGTAAGATTTTTTTTTGCTGTAGGGTATGTGCTCTCACTGGAGAGAGACAAGAAAGTGAGATATCACCCCCTAATATGGATGGCCATGCCCAAATTCATTCTCCCTTCATGATTTTGGGCATACATGCACACATACCCAACATGTTTTTCATGTCACCAGATGTGGGACTCAAAGCACACAGTTGGCCATGTGAGATCCAGTGCCTTAACGACTATGCCACCTGCTGGTCCTTCCTTCTTCCACTTATAAGAGCCCTTATGCTTATATTGGACCCATCCAGATAAATTCTGGATAAGTTCCCTCACTTAAGGTCAATTGATTGGCAGCCTCAGTTTCATCTGCAGCCTTAATTTCTAATTGCTATTTATTCTTATATATTTACTAGTTCTGGGGACAAGGACATAGTATTTTTGGGAGGATGCATTACTCTGCCTATTAAAATATTCATATGCAAAAAAACCTCTTAGATCCATATTTCACACAACATGTAATAATGAATTCAAAATATATCATAGGCCTAAATGTAAAACCTAAAACTGTAACTTTTCTAGAAGACATTAAGGAAAATCTTTGTGACTTTAGGCTAGACAAAGATTTCTTAGATATGACACCAAAAGCATAATTCTTAAAAGAAAAAAATTGATAAATTTGGCTCCATCAAAAGTCATTAAGAATTTTTGCCCTTTAAAAGGCATTGTCAGTAGAATTTAAAATAACACACAAAGACTGAAAGAAAATATTTGAAAATCACATATCTGAAGAAGGATGTGTCAAGAATAAAGAACTCTCAAACGTTCATAATAAGAAAACAAAAACTCAATTAAATCATTTATTTATTTATTTCTGTCTTCCATGAGCATGGGAGACAGAGAGAGAGAGTCTCTCTGGAGATTCCTGGAACAGTGTTCATGCCACATTCCAACATCAGTATAAGTGCCAGCCAGGATCATGGGCATGCACGCACATATGCCCAGCACACACAAGGAGATCTCAGGACCTAAACCCAGTACTCACGCCATGGCCTCAGTATCATGGAGTGTTGTGTTACTACCATGCCACCACAGCTGACTACAAAAATCTAATTTTTAAAAATTGAGCAAAAGATTTCAATAGGCACTTCAATCAACATTTTGATAGCAAATAAGTAACATAATTAGTCATTAGGGATATGCAAGTTAAAATCACAATGAGATACCATAATCATAATTTAAAGAACTGAACTGATTTATCAAGTGTTGGTGAAGATATGGATGAAAATGTAAAATTGAACTCTCCTACATTTCTGATGAGAACGTAAAATGTTACAACTACTTCAGAAAACAGTTTGGCTGTTTCTTAAATAGTTAAACATGCACCTGCCATGTGATCCAGCCTTTCCACTTTTGGTATTTACCCAAGAGAAATAAAAGCATATATATGTATATTCATGCAAAGACTTGTACACAAATGTTCATAGCAACTTCATTTATAATAACCCAAACCAGGAAGCAATCCAAAAATCCATCAACAAGTGATTGGATAAACAGATTATGACATATCCATAGTGTAGACTACAACTCAGTATTTGGATGAATCTCAAAATAATTATGTTGAGTGAAAGAAATTAGACAAAAAAGAATATATACTAAACGATTCCATTTTCATAATTTATACTGATGGAAAGCAGATCAGTGGTTGTCTAGTGATAACCAGAGTTGGGGGTCTGAGTGGGGAAGAAAGAGAGGGTAACATTACAAATAGGAACAGTGAAGCTTCTGGAGGTGGTGGAATATATTCACCAAAATTTCCTTGTAAGCACATAGCATTACTCCATTCATTTAAAATTTTATTTTTAAAAAAAGTTTTTGCCATAGGGCACATGTACTCACCAGAGAGACAAAGAGAAACAATGATGGGGAAAGTGAGAAATCACCTTGCAGGAGGATTGGCCATGCTGCAATCTCTTCTCCTTCATTCTCTTCCCAGGATTTGAGGCATATATGCACACATACCAGGTATGAGTTTCAAGGCACTGGTTCCAAGACTCAAACCATAATTGGCCATGTGAGAGTCCAGCACCTTAACCATGCCACCTGCTGGTCCCCACGGATAATGTTTTTAAAAACAGTTTTGTTGAAGTATAATTGGTATTTTGAATGACATGTATTTTAAGTGTATAATTCAATTAGTTTGGGCATAAACAGTGTACAAATTGTACACTTTAAATATAAGCAATTCAAAATGTAATTTACATTTCAGTAAAACTGTTTTCAAAAGTATTAAATTTGGGGGCCAGCTGGTGGCGTAGTGGTTAAAGTGGCTAGCTCCCACATGGCTACAGCACAGCTTGAGTCTCAATAACTCACCTGGCACATGTGTGTGCATGCCTGAAATTTAAGAGAATGGAGAGAAGGGAGGAGAAGGGATTACAGCATGGCCATCCTTCCTGGAAGGTGCTCTTACTTTCCCTTTCTCTGTCTCCCTCCAGTGAGCACACTTGCCTTATAGCAATTTTTAAAAAACTAGTTACTTTTCTAATTTTATTTATTATTATTATTGCTGTTACTTTTCAAATTTTTGCTGTAGAGCGCATGTGCTCACCAGAAAGGGACAGAGAGAGGGAGAGGGAAAGTGAGAAAGCCAGCCACCAGTTCCAGCACTTGAACCATAATCAACCATGTGGGAGTCCAGCACCCTTGACCACCATGCCATCTGCTAGCTGTAAATTTTTTTAAGTTTTTAAATGGAACAACAGTTCAGGTTTATAAGGGAATATTGATTATCTTGAGGAGATCTCATAGCTATAAAATACATATGTAATATTTAAATTTCTAAATTATTATAATATCGATTCTTTACAATGAGGAGAGAGAAAGTTAAAGGGAGAGCAAAACAAAAGAAATAAACATTTGAAAACTTGACCATTCTGTCTAGTTTCTCTTTTATTTTCTTTTTCCACCGTCTACACTTCGTAAACAGATGATTCTGCTCTGGGGCCAAGTCTCAGTCCTTTCTGCACCTGACTTACCTGTGGCATCATTGGTTCCCATCTGCCTCCTGATTCCTCTCATCTGATCTACATGGCCAACGTTTTCCTGTGAGAAAGATAAATCGTCATCCAGGGGAACTTTTTCAGATTATGCATAAGAATGCCAAGGTGCAGAAAGAAGATATGTGTATTTAGAAAAAGTTCTCAAGTAATCTTCACAGACACCTTCTTTCCTCCACCTCTCTTTGAAGATCTAAAGAGGGAGCAAAAAGAATGGGGCAGGATAGCAGATGTGTTTTAGGAAGGTAAATGTACCCAGAAAACTGGAAGGAGGAGTTCAGAGTCTGTAGAAAGAGTCTGTGAGGAGATGCTAAGAACTTCAATGAGAGTGTATGGACTGAAAGACCAAGCTGTGGCAGGAAGGGGAAAGGACAAAGCAATAGCATGAGTTGATGGCTTCTATATGGAGTGAAGTAGGTGTGGTCAGGAAGGAGGGAGGGGAGTCCAAGATACTCCCTACACTAGACTAGTTCACTGAGAAAATGGTGGCATGACCAACCGAAAAGAGAATATCTACAGGAGAAACTAATCTGGGAAAAAATGAGACAGTGATGAAGTAAGCTATTCCATAACCTAAGCTCCTATTTCATCAACGAGAAAACTGTAAACTAGAGAATAAAGTGACTGCCTCCAAGTCACACAGCAGACTCCAGAATTCGGAGTCCTAAGTCAGATTCCATGCTTTATCCCTGTAACCCACATGGATCTCTCACCTGTGAAGTGGAAGTGGTGATGGACATTTAGGTGGTAACATCCAATCAGCAATTAGAACTGTCAGCACAGAGCCTGGGCCAGAACTTGGGGGCAGGAAATATTGATTACAGAGCTAGGAGCTGTCTAAAGCGGCAAGCGTGGATGAGATAAAAGGCTTTCTATCCATTTCTATTAACTTTCCTCTTTGGACGAATTATCTACATGTATGTCCTGCTTTCTACTCAGACCAAATTCGCCTTGGAAATGGCACCTCTCCTCACTTTTCTAACTTCATTATTCCAATCTAACAAACTAGAGATTTTGTGGCCTCTTCCTATCCTCCACTTCCTGCACCCATGCTGCCCTTAAGCCGGTATTTTTCTTTGAAAGGTCATTCATTGCCCCCCTTTGTGCTCTAACACCATGCCAGCCCAGCCTCCATCTCTGCGGCCATAAAGTTCTAAAACTTGGCAACTACATCGCCAGGCCAGGTGGGAAGTAAAGGCAACGACTGAACTAAAAGACTGGCTAGAGAGACAGACTAGTCACAGGAATATGTTGGCCATGGAGACCAGATGCCACAGGGAAATGAGGTGCAGTGAGGATTGAGTCCTGGAGACAGGATTTGGGTAAGAAGCAGATGAACAGCAACCTTCAAGAAAGAAAGGGGGGCGTAAAGCCTGAGTGTAGGAGAGCCTGTGTGGTGAGGGAGCAAAGCAGAGGATAGAACACAACTGCAGGCAGGACTGGAGCCAGCGTGTGGGAGGGAATGGAGGCCCCAGAGCAGAATCATCTGTTCATGAAGTGCTGGCAGTGTAAAAAGAAAATAAGACAGTAGCTAGACAGGATGGTCGAGTTTTCAAATGTTTATTGTATTTGTTTTTTCAAAACAGAACTAACTATGCATAATTAAAAGGCTGGGGAGGGCTGCTGTGTAGCATAGCAGTGATGCGTTGTTCAAAAGAAGACAGGTTCTACATGATTATTGTGAGTCGAATCCCTGAGTGGCTTGAAACATGTGGAGTACATACATGAATGCCGGAGATTCACCAGGCTGTAGGATGGGGTGAGGGAGATCACAGTATGACTAGACCCTGGTGGAGAACGCTTCTCTTTCTCTCCCTCTCTCTCTCATGCACATGCACTTCCTCATAAATTAAAAATAAATAAATAAGAAAGAAAGAGAAAACTGGGAAAAGACATAGCCATCACAGTAAAGAGAAAACGAAAGGGATGGAAAGTTCTGGCACTGGAAGACTCTTGACGTCACTCAGAAACTGGCCTTCTCTGTCACAGTGAGCAGCCAGTATCCTGAGGGTTGGTCTGCATAGAGGAAGCTGGTAGAAGATACTAGAACCTCAAATCTTGATTCCCAGCCCTCAGTTCATACTGTACAGGAAATTTCTAACAGAAAGCTGTTTCCTTTGTCACACTATTTTCTGTTTAGAGCGAGGATAGGAAGTAATCTGTCCTGTTCTTTTAACAATTCCAACAGAATGCCAAAACATCCCCTGGTCTTGGTCTCGTTCGATATACAGCTGTGACGGCCCCGGAGTTCTTCCTGACCTCTCCTCTTAATATTTCCTGCTGCAGCTGAAACCCATTCCCTCTCATCCTGTCTTTGGGGGAAGCATGTGGTGACCAAATAACCTGCTTGAATAAGGAGATCTGCAGGGGGTAAAGTAATATGAATTTCCTACAGATCCTGAGGAAATGACCCTTATAGACTCCACACCCATGCTCCATCAGCCTTCCTCTATAATACATAAATAACAAAATAAAATCAGATCTTGTCTTGGCATCCCACACATGCATACACACATACATCGATTCCATTTCAGGCACAAGATTCTACTGTTCATCTCCCATTTATCCAGGAATCTCTGTCCCACTCCCATCTCTTAGTTCTGCTCAGGGGTGCAGGTAAAGCTGGTTATCTACCTCAAATCTATTCTGCCTTGCCTCCTTGCTAAAGGAAGTGCAATGTTATTCTGGAAGACAGTGTGTCCAGCTAAAAAACCTTCCCAGATGACTTTGTAGCTAGGAGTGGCTAAAAATCCGTATCTTATCATGAGAGAAGACTGAAGAAAAAGTCTGCTAGGGATTTAGGAAACGTTTCTTCCCTCCTCATAGAGACCTGCTCTCCCCTCACCCTTCCTTGCTTTTTGTATTTCTCTTCTTTCCTACTCTTTTTCTTTCCCTTTTCCCTTTTTTCTGCCTGATCCACAAACATGAGGCTTCAAGTAGAGTGACCATCTTGAGAATACATGATAACAAAGGAAAAAGCTAAAGATGGTAGAGCAGAAAGATAAAAGGACTGAGATACTGATGATGCCTTGAAGATGCTGTGTCAGCATTGAACTTCTAGTTACCTCTATCAGCTAAGGCCCTGTATTCAAGTTTATGTAATGAGTGGCCTAACATAACTAATTGCCATTCTCTTCCTTCTACCTAGCCAATCACGGAGCTAAATTTGTTGTTCTTATTATTATTTTTAATTGATAAGTAATAACAATACATATTTTAGGGTACACTTTGATATTTTGGTACACGCATACAATATGTAATGATCAAATCATGGCAATTATCAAACTATCTTCTGAAATATTTATCATTTCTTTGTGTTAGGGACATTCAAAATGTTCTCTTCCAGTCTTTCTGAAATATACAATAAGTCATTGTTTCACATAGTTGCCCTACAGTGTTACTGAGCTCTATAATTTATTCCCCTATCTTCTTGTAATTTTGTATCTAACTAAATTCTCTCAATTCCCCGTCTCCTATCATTCCTACTTCTTTTTTAAAAAGAATTATTTATTTTTAGTTTTATTTATTAGTTTATTTATTTTTATTTGAGCAAAGAGACAGAGAGAGAGAGATTGAGAGAGAGAGAAAGTGAGAAGGCAAGCCACCAGGCCCAGGACTTGAACTATGGTTGGCCATGTGGGAGTGTCCAGCCCTTTAACCACCACACCACCTGCTGGTCCCCCTACTTCTTTTTTTTTTTTTGATTTTTACCATAGGGTGTGTGTGCTTATGAGAGAGACAGCCAGACAGACAGAGAAAGGAAAATTGAGAAATAATCCCCCAGGGGTATAGCCACATCACAATTATATATCTTTAATTCTCCTCTTGAGATTTTTGGACATGCATGCATACACATGTGTTTGGCATGATTTTCAAGCCACCAGATCCAGGACTTGAATCAGTCAGCCATGTGGATGTTCAGCAACTAATCACCATGCCACCTGCTGGCCCTCACCATTCCCACTTCTAGCAACTGCTATTCTGAGTTCCAGTTCCATGAGATCAACATTTTTAACTTCCACATATAAGAGAACATGTAATATTTCTCTTGATAATCAAAACAGCATGGCATTGGCACAAAACAGACATGTGGACCAATGGAACAGAATAGAGACCCCAGAAATAAACTCCCAAATAATCTGAGAAACAATTGTATAGGGAAAGACTTCTTAAATAAGACTCCCAAAGTACAGGTAATAATCCCCAAAATACGCAAGTGGGATTACATCAGATTAAGAAGTTTTCGCACAGTAAAAGACACAGTAATTAGTGTGAATTGACAACCCTTGGAATGGAGAATATTTTTGTAAACTGTACCTCAGATAAGGGACTGATAACTAGAATACACAGGGAACTCAAGCATCTTACTGAAAAAAAATCAACCCAATTAAAAGATGGGAAAATGAGCTGAATAAACAAGTGTATAAGGAAGACATACTAACAGCCAAAAAGCATATAAAAAAAAAACCAACTCAACATCCCTCATCATAAGGGAGATGCAGATAAAAAACATAACGAGATACCACCTAACCCCAGTCAGAATGGCAAAGATTAAAAAACAAAAAATGATAAGTGTTGGCTGGGCTGTGGTGAAAGGGGAACTCTCCTACACTGTTGGTGGAAATGTAAATTGGTCCAGACACTGTGGAGAACATTATGGAGGTTCCTCAAAGATCTACAAATAGAACTACCATTTGATCCAGCAGTTCTACTCCTGGGTAGCTACCCAAAGGATAGGAAAACACTCAGGTGGAAAAATGCTTCCACGTCATGTTTATTGCAGCATTATTTACA
Source organism: Tupaia belangeri chinensis (assembly GCF_000334495.1). Taxonomy (NCBI): domain Eukaryota; kingdom Metazoa; phylum Chordata; class Mammalia; order Scandentia; family Tupaiidae; genus Tupaia; species Tupaia belangeri. The sequence goes on from NW_006159920.1 coordinate 2,267,105, forward strand.
ATTGCTAAGACATGGAACCAACCCAAATGTCCACAAAGAGATGAATGGACTGAAAAAATGTGGCACATATACTCTATGGAATACTATTCAGCCATAAAAATAAAAATAAAAAATTATATATATATATATGAACAAGATCCTGGCATTTGACAGAAAATGGACAAATATGGAAGATGTACTGCTGCTGAGTGAAGCAAGCCAGGCTATGAAAGCGAGATATTGTATGTCTCCACTTAATATATACTGACTCTTTGGGGCTAGCAGGTGGCATGAAGGTTAAGGGCACTGGAATCCCACATGGCCAACTATGGTTCAAACCCTGGACCTGGCAGCTTTCTTTCTCATTTGCCCTTTCTCCCTCTCTCTCTTGCTCTCTTGCTCTGTCCCTCTCTGGTCAAATTAAAAATAGAGTTAAATAAAATAATTCTTTAAAAAATTAAATACATATGTATATTCTGACTATCCACAGTCTATGGAGGAAACTGAAAGATTAGAGAATATACAAATGTGGAAAATGGATATGGATACTGAAGACAGTGTGGGAAGAGGGTGGGAGAAGGGGGAGAGTATGAGGAAAGAAATCAAAAAGAAAAATAGAAAGACAAAAAATTTATGAGACACAGAAATAGATTATTATCTGTTGATGATAATTTGTATAGTATCCTAAACTAGACTGGCGTGAAGTGTATTCATGTTGGGTAAACTTGCTTTATAAGCTAAGTGATATATAGTGATTGAATGTATAAAATAAGTTAAAATTTTAAAAATTTCTCATTTCATGCCTGACTTATTTCACATGACATAATATCCTCCAGACTCATCCATGTTGCTAAGGGGTAACAGGATTCCATCATTTTTTATGGCTGAATAGTATTCCATTACCTATATACTGCAATTTCTTTACTCATTCATCTGTGGGGGAGTTTTAAGTGTACTTATTTATTTCTTCAATAAAAAGAGAGAAAGAGAGCAAAGTATCCCAAACAGAGTGTTCATGCCACAATTCACCCCCGGTCCTAGCCAGTCCAGATCACGGGTATGTACAAACACCTAGCGTGTATAGGGAAACACTGGAGCATGAACCCAGGCCTTTTACCATGTGGGTCTAACTGCATTACCACTGTACCATTGCCTGGTTTCCATTCATTTCTTGATGAATATTTAAGCTGATTTTATCATGTCTATTGTGAATAGTGCTGCAGTAAGTATTTGAGTGCAGATATCTCTTTGGCATACTGATTTTCTTAAATTTGAATGTATATATAGTGGGATTCAGATGGTAGTTCAGTGCTGAATCAGATGGTAGTTCTATTTTTAGTTTTTTGAGGAAGTTCCATGTATTTTCCATAGTAGTTGTGTTAATTTACAACCTCACCAACTTTGTGACAATAGTCATTCTACCTGAGGTGAGATGATATTTCACTATACCTTTTATTTGCATTTCTTTTTCTTTTTTTTTTTTTTTTGGAGAGGTTTTTGCTATAGGGCGCGTGCGCTCGCCAGAAAGACAGAGAGAGACAGAGAGATAGAAAGTGAGAAATCCCTTCTCCTCCATTCTCCTCTCAGGATCTTGGACACCCACGCACACGTGACTGGCGTGAGTTTAAGCCACTGGGTCTGGGACTCAAACCACAGTTGGCTACATGAGAGTTCAGCAACATAGCCATTATGCTAACTGCTGGTCCCATTTCCTTTATGATTACTGATGATGGGCATTTTTTCTCTTTTCTTGGATATTCATGTCGTCTTCTTCTTATTATTTTTAGAAATGTCCAATATCTGTTTTTAAGTTGGATTAGTTGGTTTTTGTTGTCATTGTTTTTCTAGGGGTTTTGTTTGTTTGTTTGCTACTAAATTGGCTGAGTTCCTTAGATATGAGGGGACTTCAAAAAGTTTGTAAAAAGCTGAATTTAAAGTATGACTTTATTTAGGTGTACAACAAATTTGAAATCTATGCATAATTTTTCATAATAAAAGTTTTCCATGAACTTGTTGAAGAGCTGTCATATTTTCATTCTCTCCTGCATGTTGATATCCAGTTTTCCCAACTTGTTGAAGAGCTGTCATATTTTCATTCTCCTGCATGTGGATATCCAGTTTTCCCAGTACCAGGTTTTTATTTATTTATTTTTTTTTTTTGAGAGATTTTCACTACAGGGCACATGCACTCGCCAGACAGAAAGAGAGAGACATAGAGACAGAAAGCGAGAAATCACCCCCAGGGGGGATGGTCACACCACAATCCCTTCTCCTCCATTCTCCTCTCGAGATCTTGGGCATGCACGCACACGTGCCCGGCGTGAGTTTTAAGCCACTGGGTCCGGGATGTGAACCGCGGTCGACTACGTGGGAGTCCAGCGACATAGCCATTATGCTAACTGCTGGTTCCTCCAGTACCAGTTATTAAAGAGACTGTTGTAATAAATGTTTTTTGTGCCCTTGCCAAAAATCAATTTGCTATATATATGTGGTTATATCTCTGAATTTTTTATTCTGTTTGTTGATCTGTATGTCTATTTTAATTCTGGTACCATGTTGTTTTGATTTCTATAGCATAGTAGTTATGGTTTGAAGTCAGATAATTTGATGCTACCAGAATTTTTCTTTTTGCTCAGAATTGCTCTATTGATAGTCTTTGGTGGTTCCACATGAATTTTAAGATTTTTTATTACTGTGAAGAATGTCATTGATGGGGGATACACTTATAGATTGCTTTGGTAGTATAGTCATTTTAACAATATTAATTCTTCCAATCTGTGAGCATGGGATATCTTTCCATTTATCGCATCCTCTGCAATTTCTTTTACTGGTTTTCTATAGTCTTTTGTTTGTTTGTTTATTTGTTTTTAAAAATTTTTTATTTAACTTGACTTACTTATGTACTTATTTTAATTTGACCAGAGAGGGACAGAGTGAGAGAGAGAAAGTGAGAAAGCAAGCCATCAGGTCTGGGACTCGAACCACAGTCGGCCATGTGGGAGTCCAGCACCCTCAACCACCATGCCACCTGCTAGCCCCTTGGTGTTCTATAGTTTTCATTGTAGAATTCTTTCATCTTTTTTGGTTAAATTTATTGCTAGGTGGTGCTCATGTGTTTGCTTATTTTCATAGCTATTGTAAATTGGATTGCTTTCTTGATTTCTTTTTCAGTTAGTTTATTATTGCTGTATAAACATGCTACTGATTTTTGTATCCTGTAAGTTCACTGAATTTGTTTAACAGTTCTAATAGCTTTTGTTGGAGTGTTTTGGTTTTTCTATATATATGATCCTATCATCTGCAAATAGGGATAGTCTGACTTTCTCCTTTCTGATTTGGATGTCTTTTATTTTTTTCTGTTGCCTAATTGCTCTGGCTAGAACTTATATTACTATATTGAGTAAGAATGGTAAGAGTGGGCATCCTTGTCTTGTTCTCATGCTTACATGAAAAGTTTTCAATTTTCTTTGTTCATTATGATATTTCCTATGGATTTGTCTTATATGGCCTTTATTGTGTTGATATATATTCTTTCTGTTTGTTGAGAGTTTTTATCATAAAGGGGTGTTGAATTTTATAAAATGCTTTTTCTGCGTTTATTGAGATGATCATATGGTTTTTGTCCTTCATTCTGCTGTTGCATTGAATCATGTTTATTGATTTGTATATACTGAACTATCCCTTACATTCCCTGGGATACATCCCCCCATGTGGTCATGATGTATATTTTTTTAATTGATGTTCAATTTGGTTTGTCAGTATTTTGTTGAGTTTTGCACCTATGTTCATCAAAGATATTGTCATATAATTTTATTACTTTTGTTGCTGTTGCCTGCTTGTCTGGTTATACTATGAGATTAATGCTGGCCTGATGAGACAAGTTTTGGCGAATTCTCTTTCATTTGGATCCAGGGGCGATTATTAATGAATGTGATTCTTTTTGAGAGAGAGATTTTTGCTATAGGGTGCTCACTAGAAAGACAGAGAGAGACAGAAACAGAAAGCGAGAAATCATCCCCCAGGGGGGATGGCCATGCCGCAATCCCTTCTCCATTCTTCTCTCGGTATATTGGGCACGCACGCACATATACCCAGTGTGAGTTTAAGCCACCAGGTCCTGGACTCGAACCACGGTCGACTACATGGGAGTTCAGTGACATAGCCATTACGCTAACTGCTGGTTCCTCATTTGGATTTTTGAAAAAATTTGAGAAGAATTGCTGTTAATTTTTCCTCAAAAAAATTTTTTTTGAGAGGTTTTTGCTATAGGGCACATGCGCTTGCCAGAGAGAGAGAGAGAAAGCAAGAAATCACCCCCCAGGGAGGATGGCCATGCCGCAATCCCTTCTCCATTCTCCTATCAGAATTTCGGGCACGCACACACACGCACCTCGTGTGAATTTTAAGCCACGGGTCCGGAACATGAACCGTGGTCAACTACATGGGAGTCCAGCAACGTAGCCATTGTGTTAACTGCTGGTCCCTCTTCAAAAGTTTTATAGAGAGCCAGAAAGTGTCATGGTAGTTAGGGCAACTGGAACCCAAATGGCCAACTACTGGCTCAAGTCCTAAACCTGACAGCTTGGGAAGCACTCCAAGTATATATTCAAAGTCCTGAAAGGAGGGAAATGTAGAAGGGATTTCAGCATGGCCTCCCCCAAGTGGGGTGAGAAGTGTTTCCTCATTCTCCCTCATTCTCTGTCTGTCTCTGGCAAGTGCACATGCCCTCTAGCAAATTTTTTAAAGTAAAAAATAAGATAAAATTTTGTAGAATTCAGGGATGAATCCAACCAGTCTTAGGTTTTTCTTCATTAGATGAGCTTTAATTACTAATTCAAGCTCATTATTGGTCTATTCAGGTTTTCTATTTCTCCCTGGTTTAATCTTGGTTAGTTGTATTGTCAAGGGTTTTATCCCTCTCTTCTAGGTTTTTCAATTTGTTGGTGTATAATTGCATTTGTGTGTGTGTGTGTGTGTGTATGTGTTGTGCATGTGTGTGTGTGTTTGTGTATATAATAAAACTCTCTAATGACCTGTATTCTTGTGATATATTTATAATGTGTCATTTTTAATTTTTTTCTTAGTCTAGTTAATTGTCAGTTTTGTTTTTCTCAAAAAAACTTTTCATTTCATAGATTTTTGGATTGATTTTTTAGTTCAGTTTCACTTATTTCTGCTCTGATGTTTGTTCTTACTTTTCTAGCTCATTGAAGTGTATCTTTAGGTTGTTCATTCAAAATCGCTCTGTTATTTTAATGTAGGCATTTATCGCTATAAACCTCTCTTTTTGTACTGTTTTTACAATATACCACAGGTGTTGGTATATTTCCATTTTCATTTGTTTCAAGGAATTTTTAAATTTCATTCTTTTTACATTTTATTTTTATATTCACTCAATCATATATCATACCGAATGAATGTTCCCATAATGAATACACTGTATATTGGTTCAGTCAAAGCCATCACCATACACATTATAATCAACAGATTTCTTTCTTCATTTGAGCCATCAGTTATTCAGAAGCATATTGTTTCATTTCCATGTTTGTTCAGTTTTCAAATTCCTCTTATTGATTTCTAGTATAACCCCATTATGGTCAGAAAAGGTGATGGATATAATTTCATTTTTTAAAATGTGTTGAGACTTATTTTGTGTCCTAACATGGCCTATCTTGGAAAATGTTCCATATGCCGATGAGAAGAATGTGTATTTTGTATCCTTTGGATAAAATATTCTGTAAATGTCTGTTAGGTCCATTTGGTCTATAAAGCTCTTTATATCCCATGTTTACTGGCTGTTTTCTTTGTCTGAATGATTTGTCCAATGCTGAGAGTGGGATACCAAAGTCTCCAGCTATTATTATATAGGAGACTTTGTCTCTCTTAGTATCTGATCATATTTGCTTTATATATTTGGATGCTCTGGTGTTAGCTGCATATATATTTATAATTATTATAGCCTATCACTGAATTAATCATCATCATTCTATAATGACCTTCTTTCAATGTTTTATTTAAAGTTTATTTTATCTGATATGGCTATGACTAGTCCTGCTCACTTTTGATTTTTGTTTGCATGGAATATACTTTCCATCCTTTTACTTTCAGTCTATATGTGTCTTTACAAATGAAATGAATTTTATGTAGGTAGCATATAGTTGGGTCTTGTTTTCAATTTTTTTCTTTTTAATCCATTCATCAAGTTTATGTATTTTAATTGGAAAATTTAACCCATTTACATTTAGGGTTTTGTTTTTTCTTTTCTTTTTTTTTTTTTTTTTAAGGTTTTTGCCATCAGGCATGTGCACTCACCAGAAAGAAACAGACAGAGGGAGAGGGAAAAATCACACACACACACACACACACACACACACACACACACAGAGTGCATGTGTGTATGTGTGGGGGGGGAATAGCTATACCACAATCCTTTTTCCTCCACTCTCTTCCTGGGATTTTGGGCATGCACACACATGTACCCTGTGTAATTTTCAAGCTACCAGGTCTGGGACCCAAACAGCAGTTGGCCACATGAGAGTCCAGTGCCTTATCCATCATTCTACCTGCTGGCCCACATTTTGTTTTCTCTTTAAATCCACTCATTTTTTTCTCCCACAGAAGAGAAAAAGAAAGGGGGAGATAAAGATAGTGAGAAACCCCTGACAAGGTCCTATGATCTACCTTCACCCTAGCCTTCCAGCCAGCTAGGATCATGGGCACTCCCACAGGTGCATCCAGTACATTTGAAGATCTAAACTCTGGGCCTCTTCACATGGTTCCAGTACCAGGCAATAGTGCTCTATCACCTAAACCACTCAGACTGGGCCACACATTCAAAGTTATTACAGACCAGCAAAGACTTATTCCTGTCATTTGGCTAGGTGTTTCTGGTAGTTATATATTCTTTGTTTCTTTTTCCCTCTTTTATTGATTATCTTTGAAACTTGGTTATTTTTTGTTTTATTTTTTATAAACTTTCTTATATTTTTGTTATTATTTTCCCTTCTCTTCTCTGTTTGGGTAGCTGGTCTACAAATGAATTTGTATTTATTGTCCTTTTGCTATCACATGTAGGGCTCCCTTGAGCATGTTTTGTAAGTATGATCTAGTGGTGAATTCCCTGTTTTTATTTGTCTGAGAAAGATTTTATTTCTCCTTCAATTCTGAAGGACAGATTTGCTGAGTATTCTTGGTTGGCAGTTTTTTTGTTTGTTTGTTTTTTCTCGTGCTGCGTAGTTTCTACCAAGAAGTCTCCTGCTAGTCTGATGGGAATTCCTTTATATGTGAGGCTGCTTTCCTCTTGCTCCTTTTTAAATTATCTCTTTGTTTCTGATTCTTGACCATGTAATTGTAATGTACCTCAGTATGGGCCTCTTTGTGGTGAATCTGTTGAAATCTTTGAACTATGAATATCTGGATATCCACATTTCTTCCAATACCTGGAAATTCTTCGGCAAGTTTTGTTTTGTTTTTGCCTTAGGGCATAGGCAATGTGCTCTTGTCAGAGACAGAGAGAGGAAATGTGAGAAATCATTCCCCAAATAACTTTTCCTCCCTTCTCCTTTTGGGATTCGGGGCATGCACATACACACAACCAGCATGATTTTCAATCTGCCAGGTCAGGGACTCAAACTGCAATTGGCCATAGGAGAATCCAGCTCTTTGGTCCACCATGCCACCTGATAGCCCCTCAGCAATCATTTTATTAAATAAGCTTTCTGTCCCTAATTTTGTATCTTTTCCTCTAGAACTTCTTTTTTCATTTTGAAAGAGAGAGAGAGTTTTTGTTTGTTTGTTTGCTATAGGGTGTGTGTGCTAGCTGGAGAGACAGAGAGAGAGAGAGACAGAAAGCAAGAAATCACTCCCCAGGCTGCAATCCCTTCTCCCCCATTGTCCTCTAAGGATTTTGGGCACACATGCGCACGGACCCAACGTGAGTTACAAGCTGCCAGGTCCGGGGTTCAAACCATAGTAAACTGCATGGAAGTCTAGCACCTTAACCACTATGTCACTTGCTGGTCCCAGAACTTCTATTATGCAAATATATGTTCACCCGATGGTATCCCATAAGTCCTATAGGCTGTCTTTGTTCTTTTTAAAACTTTTTTTTTTTTTAATCTTTTTTCTACTCTGATGGCATGATTTCAACAGATTTACCCTTGAGGTGAAAAATCCCTTTTTCTGCTTGATCTAGTCTGCTGTCAAAAATCTCTACTTTTTTATTTCACTTACTGAGTTCTGTGTGAGGATTGTTTCATTTTTATTTATTTATTTATTTGGTGTTATTGAATTTCTCATTATGGTCTTAGACTGTTACCTGGATTTCACTGAATTGTCTATCTGAACTTTCTTGGATTATGTTGAATTTCCTTAGAATCATTGTTTTTCATTCCTTTTCAGGCATTTCCAAGATTTCCCTTTTGGGGGGATCTACTACTAGAAAATGTTTGTGTTCTTTTAAAGATGTCACATTTCCTTGCTTTTCCATCAGCTCCCTACACTGATAACTGTACATCTACTGGGGCATTTGTTTCTACTAATTTTATCAAGTAAAATGTGTATCAGTCACACACTGAGCCAGTAGTCTGTTGTTTTTGATCAG
>NW_006159920.1:2275704-2280420 GCF_000334495.1 Tupaia belangeri chinensis
GGGAAAGACTATTTTTCAAAGATAAATCTTACAGTGTTTGTTGGGTAAGGTGTTTGGGTTTTGGCTGTGGGTAGCCATGGTACTTTAGTCTCCATGTGATTTCTTGAACTATAATCAGTATCAGTGATGTCTCCAACACCTCAGTGTTCCAGACTGTGAGTGTTTGTGGAAGTAATGGTGCATCTTTCCTCCCGATGGAAATTACCAAGTGAACCAGTTGACCGCTAGCAGAAGTAGGGTCACTAGCAGAAGTACCAACCCTCAGTGTTTGGGGACTATACTGGCCCCAGCAATGGTAGACAAGGGAGTTGTTGCCCATAGCAGGAAGGGTTGGATTGTCACCCTACAATCCCTGAGAGCTCTCAAAAGGTAAATGGGCCCCAACAGTCCCCTAGCCAATTTTGGCACTTCTATGCTTCCTTCAAAGCCTATCTTAAATCCCTTTCCCTTCAAGCTGTTCCATAATGTCTCAAAATCAATGTTCTCTCTCCCATACACAGGACACCATTTAAAATAGCATACATGAATCCATTCTGTTTCATGTCACATACACACCCTAGATAGAGCTGCTAAGAGCAAGGCTCCTAGTCCACCCATTTTGAATGTCCTGCAACACCCAGAACAGTGCCCAGGGCAATTACTTAATAAAGGATTGTTAACTTTCTCTGGACAAATGTTCCTCCCTTCCCAACTGTATATTTTGGATCATGTTTAAATACCCCACTTCTACATAGATGGAGTGGGAAATTTAACAATTAGGAAAATAGGCTTTAGAAATTTTAAGTCATGTTTTAATCATATTTTGGCAGTTTTGAAATTCTGTAGCCAGATGCTAATTGCCAAAAGAAGAGACAGAACTGAGAAGGTGGTAAAGGCTCAAAACTTGGCCTATGTATCATCAAACTAGGATGTTGGTTTCATCAAACCCGACCTCAAATCACTATCTGTTAGAAGTCGGTGACTATCAAGCAGTTAAGCCAATTTATTGCATTATAATTTCAATTACACTTCTGTTTATTTAATGTATTTCTCTTGGTTGACAAAAATTTATTAACTATCTATTATGTGCCAAGCCTAGGGTGACCAACCACTCTGAGTTTGCTGTGACTGATGGGTTTCCGGAGATACAGGAATTTTCATTGTTAAAGCCAGGAGAGTACCCAACAAACCAGGATGGATGTTTGCACCAGAAATTCTGTGCTTGATACTGGACATAAAGCAATGGGAAAGAAAAATAGATGTGGGCTCTTCCTGTGTGGAACTCTACAATCTAAAGAGTTTTTATTTGGGCCTCCTAGTTATTACAAATAGGTTCATATTCTTTAACTATAGTTTCAAGTCCTTCATGTTAGATTGTATTACTCCATAATCACATCTAACACTTAATGGTGTTAATACCACAAATCTCATAGCACACTTGGGCATATAAATGGAAGGAAGATAAAGTATTTTGGAAGAAGAGAATAAGCAGAAGTTCAATTCATGAATGTGGTCATTGTTCTGCCAGCTATAAATTCTAACTTCAATCACAGCCTGAGCCAGTAGTCTGTTGTTTTTGGATCAGCAAGTATGCTCCATCTTCAGATTCTCAGCCCCCTTTGTGACACTGATTTTGACCTAGCGGGTGGAACAGTACCTTCTTTGGAAAGGGCTAGGAAATGTCCATTTTTCCTGGGGAAATGTGAGAAAGTAAGAATCTTTATTTTAACAAATAAGTACGGTATAAAGAATTTTAACTGAAAAGAAAAAAAAGCAGGTAAAAATAAATGTGCGTACATATTAAATTATCATAGTAACAATATAAACAAGGGTTAAAATTCTCAATGAGGAAAACCCAGAACACATCTAGTTGTATAAAGGCTCTTCTCTTGCAAGGAATGGGGATAAAGCTGAAGACCTGGTTTGGCTTTGCTGCTGGAACATGTACAAAGTAACTGTGACATCTGCTAATATGACCGTCACAGCTGGCTGGGGCATGACTTTGTCTTCATCATTATTCCATATGCATTCCTCTTATAGCTGGATGGTAGGTTAAAGATTAAAAAACCCTTCTGTATTTGGGCTAAGAGCCTACAGGTGACTTTTCCCCCCTCTTAGAATGGTTTGTATTATCCCAGATGGATAGTATTTACTCTTGAGTTTAATCATCTAACAGTCTTATTCCCCCACAGTAGCTACCCACTCAGCAAAGGCTGAAGGTTCTGATTTGTCCTTCTAAGAATCAGTGGAACACCTTAACTGTGTGGTGGACTTTTTAATCTTCATTCTCCAACCTCCATCTCTGCTAGACTTTAGGAACAACTACCATTGGTTTCTACTACTGTCTAGACACCATGCTATGTATTATTATGTTCATTATCTTTTTAAAAACTCAAATTATATATTGTTACCCCCACACACACACTTCCAGATGAAAAAAAACTGAGGCACAAAGAGGTTAGGGAACTTTCCCTGAGGCACACATTATAAATAGGCAGAACAGAATTTGAATCTTGCTCTTTTCAGACTCTTTTCTGAGTTGGTTTGAATATCTAAAAGGTAACAGATTGTGTATGCTTGAAAAGAACGCATAGATCTTGGATGTTTGAAAATAAGTGTGAGGAGGACTTCATGAGGAGAATGGACTTCTAAATTTGTTTGCGAAGAGGTAGGAGTAGGACAGAGAAGCCTGAAAATCAAGGGGAAAAGCTAATCTATTGCCCTGCACTAGATCATATGTTAATTTATAACTATACGGGAGTCTGTGATTTCAAGGAAAAAGGAATTAATTTTAAAACTGTCTTAAAAGGCTTTAATTTTTTTTCCAGTTTTTATGGTTCATTTTCTTTTTCTTTTTTAAAATTACATTTAATCACTTCCTTAGAAGGCTTTCTAAGGGCCTTTTCCAACAAACAAAACTAAGATGTTAATTTCATTTCCCTGGCATTTCTATGGCAAAGATGCTTTAAGTGGTCTGGAGCTACCATCTGCAAAGATACAGACTGGAAGTTGAAGACTCTATCTTCCCTCTACCTCCTCAGCAACGTTATCATTGAGGCGCAGCATTGAGCTTCCCAGAGTCTGGCATAGTGGATAGGATGGCGTGAGGATCCCGTAAAGATATTTACAAAGGAGAGAGATGAAGCATAGAGCAATGCATCTCCAGTGGCTTACATAGAGCCTGGTTTATAGTAGGAACTCAGTCATTTCAGTGAACAAGTAAGCAAATATATAAATAAAATAGTGACTTTCCAGAAGGTCACACATCAGAGACAAAAATCTCTGTTGAAAATTTTAGCTCCATCTCTTAATCTAGTTACATCATCTTCTGGATGAGCCTAGCCAACTTTAAAAGGGATGTTTGGATGTCAGAATAAATAGGGCACGGTGCCTGGCTTAAGTGATATCAAAATTTTAATTAAAGATATGAAAAAGATGAAGTGGATGAAGACCTTCTGTTCAGATTCCAAGACCATTCGTGTGGTTGGCTTGATTTCTAATGAGCATCTGCTCTGTCTCACCAATCCCTTTGCACTTTAATACAATGCATAGTTCACATCACAACGTCAACAATTCTTTACTATCTGTGTGGTCAGTCACCCTTTTGCTGTCTCCTCCTTGTAATGGTTTAATCTGGCTTCTCCTACCACATTTCTTGGCTGCCTGCTCCCCTGTCCCTGTTCGTCAGGTTTACTCAAGGAATGTCCCACATTTATTATAACTGCTTAGCTGTTTTATACACTGTTTTAGGTTATTCGTGCCGCTTATAGACACATGGCATAGGCTGATGGAACAGCCTAGTATTGAAGAGCATTCCAAGATGTATCCTCAGCTCTCCATTGTCTGTGCTAATGGAGAGGAAGAGGAGTGTGAGTGTACAGCATATACATTTTTTAAAATAAAGGTATAATTTACACCCTTTAATTTTTTTTTCTAGAGGGTGTGTGCACTCACCAGACAGAGTCAAAGAGAGAGAGGGAAAGTGAATAATCAACCCCATGGAGGACAGTCATGCCACAATCTCTTTTCCATTCTCCTTTTGTGACGTTGGGAATATACAAACTTGTGCCCAGCTGTGGGGTCCAGGACTCTAACAGCATGGTCATCCCTGTGGAATCTAGCTGCCTTAACCACCACACCGCTGGCTGGCCCTACGATCACTTTAATTGTACATTTTTTTTTTTTCCGGAGAGGTTTTTGCTATAGGGCGCGTGCGCTCGCCAGACAGACAGAGAAAGAGAGACAGAAAGCGAGAAATCACCCCCCAGGGGGGATGGCCATGCCGCAATCTCTTCTCTTCTATTCTCCTCTCAGGATCTTGGGCACGCATGCACACACGCCCAGCGTGAGTTTAAGTCACCAGGTTGGAACTTGAACTGCAGTTGACTACACTACGTGGGAATCCAGCGACATAGCCATTACGCTAACTGCTGGTCCCTAATTGTACATTTTAATAGGTTTTTACAATTTTATGACCATCACCACAAGCAAAACATTGCATATTTCCAGCATCCCAAAAAGTTACCGTGTGTCATATCTCTGTCAATCTGCTCCTACGATGGCCCCAGGCAACCACCAGTCTGCTTATTGTCACTATAGATTAGATTTGTCTTTCCTAGGGTTTCGTATAAATTGAATCATAAAGTATGTACTCCTGAAAGTTATTTTTCACTTGGCTTTGGAATGGCTTCTCTGGTTTCCTTCCCAGCGATGTCTGGTTCAGGTTGTTATTAAAGT
>NW_006159920.1:2280610-2286853 GCF_000334495.1 Tupaia belangeri chinensis
ACTGACAATGGGCAGAGCACATGGAGGCTGATGAGCATAATTATTGACAAGGAGATGTTGTTGGCTCTTCCCAGTATTGGCAGAATATGATAAATCGTGTGTGCCCATCTTCTGCCATGCAACAATTTTCAAGGTTGCTTAATACAGCTTTCCTTAAGCCTAACTGCCTGGAAGTGTATGCTTTGCCTTGAATGGACACTTTATTTGGAAACAGACTCTAGCCAGGCCCTCTTTGCCACGGAGTCATTGCTCCCTCTGGTGTAAACATGGAGATCTGTCACCCTGAGCTATGAAGCAGTCCCAGTCACTGGGCCTTCCCATAATAGGAAGGAGCGAAGGTCAAGAGAAAAAAGCATCAGGTTCCCTCCAGCTTGCTGCTGGATTCATGGGTTGAAGGCTGAGTATGTGAATATATGAACTTTGGGGAACCCAAACAAATCAATGGCTTGGGAGAGGACAAGAACAGAGAGAAAGGAAATCCCAGAGAAGACAGAGCCAGTTAAATATGAAAGATGGAGGATTGAGGTACAGAAGCATAGTCTGAAAAACAAAGTAAGAAGCAACAGAGAGATGGATTTTTTTCCTCCCATTTGGGAGAAGTTCTAAAACTTCATTCCTTTGCCTAAAATAGATAGATTCAGACCCAGGTTATGAGAATCCTTGAAAAGTGGGTTTTAACATGGAAATGCCGATAAATCTTTTAAACAACCTATACACCTCCAGGTGCTGCTGGACCTGCTTAATCCCTTTAAACCTCCAATAACTTCAACTATAGTGTTTAAAGTCTCATAAATCTGTTGTAGCTTAAAAAAGGGAAATATAAATCACGTTCAAGAGCTTAGGGGTAGGGATAGAAGACAAGCATCTCAATGTCGTTTAAAACCACAGCACGGGGTTTTATCATTTTTTTCCCCAAGAAAAGCTGAAATGAAAAATTCTCAGATTGCTCAACTATGGTTCCATAAGTTCTTGACTTTTTCTTTTTTCTTTTTTTTTTCAGGTGGTGAGGTGAATGCAAGGGAGCATTGACTGGTTATTTAGTTGAACACAAAAAAATTGCAAAGACCTCACCCCTTTTGAACACAAAATGAAACCAAAAAGAAAAACAACAAAAAACTACTAATAGAAGTGATTAGAAGACAACATCCTTTCTAGTAAGGCACCATGAAGAATGATGTCTGGTTTTTCTTACATTATTGATGCATGCCTCCAAAATAAAAGTTATAAATATTATTTTACTAATAATAGCTATCTTTTCTTCTTCACTCTTGCTGTCTGGCAGGCACCTTCTGTGCAAAGAGCTTTAGTTACATTATCTACTTTTATCTTTATAGCAGCCCCTTGAGATATAGTATTCTGGTCTCTGAGAAGATGTATTATTTTTGTGTCTGTTTCACAGATGAGGAAACTGAGGTTCAAAGTCACACAGCTGCTAGTGGTAGAACAAAAATTTAAACCCAGAGTTTGCTTTGGAAGGTCTGTCTTATCCGAGATGCCATCCAAATATCTGGAGGGCGTGCTGTACAACGGGCCCAGTCAAAGATCATCTAAATTCTATATGTCACCCTTTGGGATTTGATTTTTTTTTTCTTCCACTTTCCTGGCCTGATCTAATGACCTTGTCAAACCCTCAAGTCTAGAGAAGTTCGCTCTATTAACTGAATCTTTATTCACAGTTCAGTCCTTGTAGAGAAACAAGAGTCCCTAGCTTGTGTTGCTTATTTCAAATCCCAGTGACATACCACCTAGTGATCCTGGGAAGACTTCTGAATTTTAGTCTCCACCTCTATTAAATAAAGATCTATAAGATGTACCTTTGCGGTTGTTATAAGGGTTGACATATGGGAAAGCAAGTCTGGAGACCACTAAGATCAGGCAACTATTGGTAACTTCTGATAATACAGTGCCTTCGGCATAGCACAGAGTAAAAATCCAATTAAAATCTAGCTTCACAGGGAGGAGAGAAGGGGGAAGATATTTTAGCCACTGAAATGGAGGCCGTTTCAAAACATTTATGTTTAAAATACATGCATTTGAAAGGGTAAATATATGTCTCTCTACTATCATCTCTCCAACTGTTTTCAATGGTGTATTAATGGATGTATTCTCAAAACATCTTAGGTCAGAGGGGTTTGGAAAGCACCACGTATGCAATCTCTCTCTCAGAGACTCACAATGCACTTTGTCTTATTAAAGGTCCTAAGAAGTTCTATATAAAATAGTCTCTGCTTAGTCCAGTAGTTGTCAAATTTTTGTCCATAGGGACCTGATTTTGTAGTTTCCATCTATTAGCATCTCCCGGCTTACCCTGGAACACAGTGTGGGAGGTGCCACTGTTTATAAGGAGAGCTCCTCTCACCCAGCATCAGTATAGCACCTGACTCTCTTTCTCTCCACTGTAATCAATATTCATTCATTCAACAATTCACAACACAGCGAGGAGACTCCCCCAGGCCTGCAAAGGTGTCTTCTCAATACTGGACTCTACACAGAGAAGAGCACATACAATGCAGCCCACAAATCTCTGGGCACAGGCCCCAGATGGGAAGAAGAAGAAATAACAGGAGAAATAAATGTCTCACTTAGAAGTTCTCCAGTAAGGTGTGTTAAATGATGCTAGCTTATACTGGAGAATTATCTTAGTTTGGGGTTCTCTAGAAACTGACCTTGAAACAAGGATTTGAGAGAAAGTGGTTTACTCATGAGATAATCCAAGGAAATACCAGGACTAGAGTGAAGAAGTGAGTCAGGGAGAGGAAGACAGCCAATAAAAAGTGAATCATTAAGCCAACGACACAGCAGACAACTATAGCTTAATTCTGCAGAGAAACTCTAGGAAACAGTGTAAAACATACACCTTAGACTTATTCCACCCAAGGGATGATGTTGCTGGTATATTTATATATCTCCCACCATCATTCTTTGGTTGAAGGATGTTCCTGGGGGTAGGGCAATTCATTTTCCAACACTTCTGAACTGACATGCATCTTGGGCCTAGCAATTTTCCAAGGTTCCAAATAAAATCCTCAAGCACCAAGATTCAGACACTGGCAGTCTGGAAGACACTTAAATGATAAGGCCTAAGGGATATGGGTCTGTCTCAGTACTCTCATAATCTCCATATTTCAAGATGGAAAAAAAATCAAATTGAAGGAAGTTAAGTGGACCCCTGTTCCCTGATCAACCATCCGGGTATTTTTTGAAGTGTAGGGCTATGCTACATGTGAGCATGGGTTCTTAGTTCCAGGTCAGATGATAAATGAGCACGATACGAATGACCACCTCCTCCTCATCCTCTGAAGCGGTGGCTGTGAGACTTTTCCTGGCCCAGTATCATATTTCATATTTCTCCCTACAAACAGTGATTCTCAACAGCTGTTTGAGAAGTACGTTCTCATGTACCCTAGAAATGGTGTATGAAAATCCTGAAGGACATAGAGTCTATTTAAAATATCTATTTACAGCACCCTCCCTTCCTCACCATGCCAAGTCCCCAGTGCTAGGTCACTGTAAGGAGCAGTATTAGGAACATAGGGTGACCTGTTTCCTGATCAGATGAAGCCACTTTTCTAAACATTTGTAATAAGATACAGTAGAACCTCAAAAGAAGCAAGCAGCTTTCACTGTGAGCCAAGGATAGTTTGATTGTTTCAGGAAATTGACAAAAGACCAGAGTTTGGAGGAAGCAGCAAAGATGTAGGTGACTCCATTTACAGAGGGTCAATGTAAGCCTATCATCGAACACCCAGTTGGGTTGTAAGTCAGAGGTTTTCTGTTTTGTTTAGAAGAATTGCTACTTTCTATTGCCCTCTCCCTAGAACTCACCTACTACCCTTGCCATTTTCCTGAATTGATCATCTCTATTATAAAATATTTACACAGAAGTGGCTGAATTTGGAAGTAATAATACCAATAATTTATGGCAAAGATATCTCAGTTTCTTTCTCTCCACAGTTTTCCAAATTACAAAACCTAACGTATGCCTGTGATCTTAACCTATATTTTGTCAGGTAAAACAAGACAAGTGAATGAGAGGGAAAGGTAGCATTTTTAGAAGAGCCAAGAGTTGGTCATCTCTTTGGGTAAGTCATGCTTCTTTTTAAAACTTTGTATCATATAAAATGTTTTCAAGAAGTTTATAGAAAATATATTGTGAAAATAACTATGCATGAATTTCAAAAGAATTTCGCACCAAAATAATCACATACTTGTAAAATTTTATTATTAATATTTATTTAGTTTCTTATTGCCAGAGGGTACATGTGTTTGTGAGAGAGAAAGAAAGAGACAGTGAGAGAAGGAAAGCATCCCCACTGGGGCATGGTCAGACTGTAATCCCTTCTCCATTTCTCCATCCCATGAGGATTTGAGACACACATGCAAACTTACCTGATATGTTTGTCAAGCTGCCAGAGCCAAGACTCAACCGAACTTAGCCATATGGGATCCAGAGACCTAATAGTGGGCTTAATCACAGTGGGCTGAACCACTGTGCTACAGGGCTGGCCCAATCATCTCTTTAATTACATTTTTCCACAAATTTTTAAAAGTTTCTTTATATGTTTCTTTGTTCCTTAATGAAAGTCATCCTTGGTACCTATCATTCTCCCTCCATACTCCTAAGAATTTTAACCCAAAGCACCTCCTTTTCTGGTTGAGGTCTTTGTTACTGAATATAGCTTCAAAAAAGGCAGTAACAATACTATTTTTCTGATACTGATCTCTCCAAGTTGACACTTAAACTTCTTTCAACTCTTCAAAGGACAATGACTTCCACATTATTCATGACAATGCTTGAGATACTTACAGAAGTTAGAGGAAGGTCTTCACATATCTAAGAGCGTCAACCAATCCATGTTTTGCCTCTGGGAAGAGAAGAAACTCAAGCCTTCTTTCTTTTCCCTCCCACCTCTCCCTTAGTACCTTAGGAAGAGGTCCCACTAGTTTGGAGAAATTTTGTACACAAAGTAGGCGTGCTTAGTAAAGGGTGGTTTCTTTTCCTGTCACTCTCTTTTTTCCCCTCTACCTTCTGCATTGCTGAGAAGGGCATTTAATTCTAGTTTTCTTCTCTCATGTTTGCTGCAGTAATTTCATATCTTTGGGATCTTGTCCCATGAAGAAATTAGCAAAAGACCAGAATTTAGGGGAAGAAAGTCCCCAAACTTGGTTTATACTTGGGGGAATGGAGAAGTGCAGGCAAACCTCTGACCTCAGCTATGTGGTTTAGGTCACCTAACAAAGAGAGAAGCACTTACCTTTCAAATACAAGCTCAGTGAAGAGTTGCTTTGCTTTGCCATTGCTCTCTGTACATATATAGTCCTTAGGAACTTTATGGGAAAGAGAGAGACTATGCCCCTTGTTTAGGGACAAGATTTGGGTATTACCTGAGTTCTTCTGTCCACCTTTCACCCACATTAGCTATAAACATTCTCAAAAAAATTACAAGATTACAAGAATAAAACAGCAAATACTTGTATACCCTTCTAATTCATCAATTGTTAACATCTTATCAAATTTATCTGCATGTGCAGTGTGCATGTAAATCTTTCGAGGTTTTGTTTTAAATTGTTCTGAACCATTTGAAAGTAAGTCATAGATATCATGACATTTTACCCAAAATTGTTCAAAATGCATTTCCTAAAGACGAGGACACTGTCCTCTTTATAGCAGATATAAACACAATACTATTATTTTTAAAGAATTATTTATTTATTTATTATTATTATTATTATTATTTTAATTTAACCAGAAAGAGACAGAGAGAGAGAAAGCGAGAAAGCAAGCCACCACATCCAGGATTTGAACCATGGTCAGCCATGAGTCCACCGCCTTAACCACCACGCCACCTGCCAGCCCCCACAATACTATCATTATACCTAAGAAAAGTAATAATAATTCCAGAATATAAAATATTCACAATTGTTCCAAGAATGCTTTTATAGCTATTTATATTGGAAAACATATAACATAAAATTGACCATTCATTTTAGTCTATTTTTCTGTAGTTAATAACAGAAATACCTGAGTCTGAATAATTTATAAAGAGTAGAGATTTATTCAGCTCACAGTTTTAGAAATCCAAGATCAAAGGGCTGCATATGATAAGAGTCTTCTTGTTGTCAGGGACTCCCTGCAGAGTCCTGAGACAGTGCAAGATAACACATGGCAAGAGAATGAGAGTTTGTGTCTACCTCCAGGTCTATGTTTGCTCTGTTCTGGTCTCACTTCCTCTCCTTATAAAC
>NW_006159920.1:2286920-2312283 GCF_000334495.1 Tupaia belangeri chinensis
CTCCAAATCTAATCACCTCTCAAAGGCTACATTTTATCCCATAGTTGGATTAAGTTGCCACCTTCTTCATACCATCACGACTATAAACTTTCAGCACATGAATTTTGGAGCAGCATATTCGAACCATAATACCATTTTAACCATCTTTAAGTATACAGTTCAGTAATATTCACATTATTGTGCCACCATGGCATCTCCAGAACTTTTTTTATCTACACCAAGTGAATCTCTGTACATATTAAGTACTAACTTCCTACTCTGCCCTTCTCTCCTTCTCTGATAAGCACCTTTCTACTTTCTTTCTCTATGAATTTGACTGCTCTTCACATAAGTGGAGTCATGCAATATTTGTCCTTTTGTGACTGGCTTATCTTACTTAGCTTAATATCTTCGAGGTCCCCGCATGTTACATTTATCAGAATTTTCTTTGTTTTAAAGGCCAAGTCATATTCCATTGTATGTATATAGACCATGTTTGTTTATCTACTTATTCATTAAGGGACACTTGAGTTGCTTCCATATTTTAGCTATTGTGAATAGTGCTACTACGAAAAAAATATATATATACACATATGTATATTTTTTCAACTCCTGCTTCTACTACTTTTGGGTATATATCCAGAAATGGAAATGCTACATCATATGGTAAGTCTATGTTTAATCTTCTGAGGATAGCCATGCCATTTTCCATAGCAGCTACTCCATTGGCATTCCCCCTAACAATGCAAAAAGGTTCCGATTTCTCCACATCCTCACCAACAGTTGTTATTTCTTATTGGTTTATTATTTATATAATAGTCACCCTAATGAGTATGATCTCACTGTGATTTTAATTTCCATTTTCCTAATGATTAGTAATGATGAGGATCAGCTTATTTATTCATTGTTTAATATGGAAAAAAATGATTGTTCATTTGTTGTTAAGTTGTATAAATTCTTTTTTTTTTTAGAGGTTTTTTTTTGCCTTAGATGTGTGTGCTCATCAGAGAGAGAGGAAGACAGACAGTGAGAGAGAAAGTGAGAAATCATGCTCCAGAGGTGTTGGCTATACCACAATCCTTTTCCATTCTCTTTCCGAGATCTTGGGCATGCACGCACACATACCTGGAGTGATTTTCAGATTTTCAAGCCACTGGGTCTGGGACTCGAACCACGCTTGGCTGTGTGGGATCCAGCGATGTAAGCACTACGTCATCTGCTGGCCCCTGAGAAATTCTTTATAGGGACTTACAGGTGGCATGGTGGTTGGAGTACTGGACTTGGACTCCCACATAGCTGACTGTGATTTGAGTCCCGATCTGGTGGCTTGCTTTCTCACATTCTCTCTCTCTCTCTCCCTCTCTCTCTGTCTCACTCTCTGGTTAAATTTTAAAATAATAATAATAATAAATAAAATTAAATAATTCTTTAAAAAGTAAATTCTTTA
This sequence comes from Tupaia belangeri chinensis, assembly GCF_000334495.1. Lineage (NCBI taxonomy): Eukaryota > Metazoa > Chordata > Mammalia > Scandentia > Tupaiidae > Tupaia > Tupaia belangeri. Next base: position 2,288,347 of record NW_006159920.1, read on the forward strand.
TATATTATGAATATCGATCCCTTATCAAATATGTGATTTACAAATACTTTCTTCCATTTTATGGTTTGAATTTTCTCTCTGTTGATTGTGTCTTTTAATGCGTAGATGTTTTAAATCTTGATGTAGTACAACTTATCTATTTTTTTCTTTTGTTGCCTGTGCCTTCGATGGCCACTAGAAAATTTTTAAATTCTGTGTAATTCACATTATATTTCTCTTGGACAGCCTGGCCTAGAAGCTTTAATCAGATTCAGGTTAAATATGTTTTGCAAGAAACTTCAGAGATTATTATAGTGTGCTTTATAATATATCACAGCAAGGGGCATATAATATCTACTGGGTCTTTGGGAAAGTCACGACACATTTTTGCATAGAAAAATGTGTCGTGACTTTCCCGATGACCTAATAGTTGTCCTATTAGTGATGCCTAGTTTGATCACCTAGTTAAAATGGTGACTGCCAGGGGCAAACAGGTGGTGTCGTGGTTAAGGCACTAGACTCCTACATGACCAACTGCAGTTCAAGTCCTGGACCCAACGGCTTGAAAATTCATGGGAGAATGCAGAGTCTCTGTGAGTACTGCACAATTCCTTTCTCCTAGGGGCTTCCTCTTCCCAGTCACATCTGTTACTTTTTTGTTTTTTTAAGATTTATATAATTCTATTTAGTATTATTATTTTGATTTGCTATATGGCACACACACTCACCAGAGGGTGACAGGAAGAAAGAGAGGGAAAGTAAGAAAGCAAGCCACCAGTTCTGGGATTTGAATCATTGTTGGTCAAGTAGGAGTCCAGCGCCCTAACCACTAAGCAACCTGTTGACCCATCTCTTACTTCTTGTAAGACTCTCTCCAATAATTTTTTCCATTATCTTTTTTCCTCTGTGTGTGTGTGGTCGGGGTGGGGGTTAGACAGAGTCTCACTGTGTCGTGATCCTCTAACCTTAGCCTCCAGAGTATCAGGGATTACAGACATGTGCCACCACCCCTGTTTTTTTAGGGTGGCTGGAACTCAAGCCAGTTCTCCCATGTGACCTCAGCCTGCTAAGTGGCAGTGTCCAGCATGGGCTTCCAAGAATCAGTTTCTAACGTACTCCTGTCCCATTTTGCATTAACAGCATGATTTCCACTAAATCATCTATACTTCCTTTCATAGCTGTCACCCATAGCCATGTTGCTTCTTGGGACAGCTATTACCAAGCTAGGCAAGGAGTTAAGAAAAAGAAGATCCTCACCCACTGCTGGAGCAGCTATTCTGAAGAACAATCAGATACCTTAAATCTAGCAAGCCCACTCCTGGATATCCAGCGAGGACAAATCTTCCCAGGAAACACAAGGAGATGTACCTCAGGAGCTTTACTGCTGCTGTGCTGGGACAACCTAGGTGTCTATTTCTAAGTAAGGTATAGGCAAAACACGGTGCATGTATTCAACAGGATGACAGACTAGATTCACATGTAGAAATCTGAGCTGATCTCAAAAACAGAGTTGAAAGAAAAAAGCAAAAACAGAATGAAATTTATAGCCCAATTTCATTTATGTATCAAACACACACATAAAGCAGTCTTGTATATTTTTGTAAGGCTGTTCAGACATCTAAATAAACTGCCGATGGATTGGAGAGACACTGCTGCTTAGTAGGCTGAGGCCGCACGGGAAGCCTGGTTTCAGCTCCAGCCTTGCATGCTCACCTCTCAGAGGTTCACATGGGCAGGAGATCACTCTTCTCTTGACTGTGGCAATCTGGCATTCAGTTCAGTCTGTTTCCCGCCTCTGCCCACCATTCCACCCCAGGAAACAGGTCTTCACTCAACTTCCTTGGGAATATGAGGGACTTCCTTGACTCTCAGCTTCTAGTTCTTCTCTTCTTTCACTCCCTCTTTGCAATTTGATACAAATTAATGAATTCTGACATACTTTGGGGAAACTACCACAATCAGCACACAGGACGTTTTCATCCCCCTCCCCCCCCCACTCACAGTTTCCTTGTACATGTACAGTCCACCTTGCCCTTTATCTCCAGCCTCATAGAACTACCAACCGCCTTCTTTTACTTCAGGGAAGTTTGTATGGCTGACTATTGGAAGAGAGCAGTACATTGGGAATAGTAAAGGGAACATTTCAAATAATCTTTTTAAAAGGCAAGAAGATCTTTCTGTTGTGGGTTGGCTATCTGGGTTCTTGCTGTTTTGGACAAAGAATTGAAAACTTGCCAACTGTGAAAGTAAAGGATAGCTTATTAAGTAAAAGGGAAAGTATGCACCTGAGAGGTAGGAGAGGGCCTGAGCACAAGAGAAAAAAAAAGTGGCTTGAGGGCCCCAGAAATTGCCCTCCATGGGGCTTATTATTCCTTTACCAGTGATCATTGGCCGAGCCCATTGATTGCTTTCATCCTATTGGCTATATATTAAGTGTGGCTGGGCCCACTGATTCATCTTATTAGCTATAACTAGTGTGATTGGTCCCCACTGGTGCATCTTATTACCTATAACTAGTATGGTTTGGCCCACTGATTTATCTCATTGACTATCAGCTAAACATCCCCCACTGAAAATCTCCCATATGGACTACCTCGAGTGGGTATTTTTCTGCCCTGATCCAATTTTTAACTAGCCACATAGGCAGATGCTCAAACCCCTTATCGACTTCTAATTTCTGGCTTTCTTCCTGCCTCACTTCCATGGATAGATAATATGCCACAGACTGAGGAGCAGGATTACTTGAAACATGTGCATGTGATATAAAAGATACAAAAAAGAAAAAAATGAGAGAGAAATAGACATAAGTTCTTGGGTTCGTTTGTTTTTCATATTCAAAATGACTAAAAGTTCCCTGGTGTATTAGTTCCCTATTGCTGCTGAACAAATTTAGTGGCTTAAAGAAACATAAATTTATTGTTGTACAGTTCTGTAGGTAAGAAGTCCAACGTAGGCCTTACTGGGCAAAAATCAAAGTGCTGGAAAGACTGCACTCTCCTAGGAAGGCTCTAAGGGAAAACATTTCCTTGCCTTTTCCTGCTTCCAGAGACCACTCACATTCCTCAACTCATGGCCTTCTTTCTCCATCTTCAAAGCCAGCAAGAGCAGGTCTAGTTATTCCCACATATTCTCCTACTCTGGCCTTTTCTGCTTCCTTTTTCTGCTTTTCAGGACGCTTGTGATTACATTGGACCCACCTTGACTAACCAAGGCTAATCTCCCCATCTTAAAATCAGTGGATTAGCAACCTTAATTCTACCTGCAACTTTCATTTCCCTTTTCCAGGTAAGGTAACATATTCACAGGTTTTAGAATCTGAGACATGAACATTTGAAAGTCTATAATTCTGCTTTCCACCCCTGAGCATATGACAAATAATCAAAAACCTAATATCATATATTCTTTCTTAATGTAAATGAGTTATTCAGCCAAATAACAAAAATATGTTGATCCTACTTATGTTCCAGATCACTATAATAAGAGCTGAAGTTAGAGTAGGGGTCAGGATTGGGCATGTGGTGATTTTTTTCCTCTCAACCAAAATGCCCATTCTGATTTATTTAAGCTAGAGGATGCGTGAGAATTAATCTGATTAAAGTATTTTTATTATAGAAATGGACTATGGTAACTCTCCAGAAGAGAAATTTACATTCTTTTATAAAGGAGTGCCCTAACCCAGTGCTCCTTAAAGGACATACAAAGTGTCTAGGAGTCTTGTCAGATACAGGGTTTTTTTGTTTGTTTTGTTTTTTTGTTTTTTGAGAAGTTTTTGCTATAGAGTGCGTGTGCTTGCCCAAAAGACAGAGACAAAGAGACAGAAAGTGAGAAATCACTCCCTAGGGGGGATGGCTACACCACAATCCCTTCTTCTCCATTCTCCTCTCGGGATCTTGGGTACGCACGCACATGTGCCCAGTGTGAGTTTAAGCCACCGGGTCCAGGATTCGAACTGCAGTTGACTACATGGGAGTTCAGTGACATAGCAATTATGTTAACTGCTGGTCCCAGATACAGTCTTGATTCAGTAGAGCTGGCAGGAGCCTGAGACTGCTTTTCTGTTAAGTTTTCAGGTGAGGCTGATGCTGTTGGTCTAGGATCACACCTTCAGGAGCAAGGCCCTTACTCAAATGAAGCTCTAATCCTAAACAATATTCAGTCTGACCTGCCACCAGCTGAACTTTCTTCTTAGAGGAAGATGCCATGGCAGGCATCAGTTTTCCAAAGCACCACACTTTGTCACTATGACAAAACACCTGCAGCACAGGGGACACTCTGCCTACTGGTAATGGTCTCGGTTTCCCACAGGAACTATTTCTGATGAGACCCACACTCATCCCCAGATACAGAGTGTACTATTTATAATCTCCAGTACAATAATATATATTATACATAATAATAGAGAATCTCTTGTCTCTTAGTCCAGGACTCCCAACATCCAAGGCTTACACACCTCAGACAGTGACCCGGTTGCCCTGTATCTAGATTCATACCTATTGTCAGAAATATATAAAATTGGGCAAAACCATCAATATCTTTGGACAGATTACTTGAGCTATTTGGAGATTTCTCTATTAGACAAAATAATAAAGGCTGATAAGATTCAATACTGTCACTCTAATGAGGATGGGGGTTTACATACTAGCTTCTTCAAGCAGAGAAAGAGATGGGCAAAAGGCAAAGCAGAAACAATAGATAAGTTGGATCATCTTTACAGAGACCTCAAGGAAACTGGCTAGTGAATAGCCTTAGCAAAGCCCAAGGAGCAATGGGGAGACACATTATCGCATCAAGGTGAGTCAATGATGTAATAATGTATAAGATAAAAGAATGCAAGTTCCTATCGCTGTTCCTGGTTAAAGAGTTTGGATAGGATCTCTTCAAGGTACTCTTTTTGAACCCTGGTGTATTTAGGGATATTCTGAACTATGAATTCCTCAACATTGTGGTTTTTTTGTTTGTTTGGTTTTGGTTTTCGCTATAGGGCGCGTGCGCTCGCCAGACAGACAGAGAGAGACATAGAGACAGAAAGCAAGAAATCATCCCTCAGGGGGGATGGTCATGCCGCAATCCCTTCTCCTCCATTCTCCTCTCGGGATCTTGGGCATGCACGCACACGCACCCAGCGTGAGTTTTAAGCTACCGGGTCCGGGACGCGAACCACGGTCGACTACGTGGGAGTCCAGCGACATAACCATTACTCTAACTGCTGGTTCCCTCAAATCATTGTTTTGACCTCAGAAAGACCAATCACTTTGGAGCAATGAAGCATAACAACACCTTCTACTTACATGATAACTAAGTGCACTTAATCTCCTTGGCAGAGTGTTCTTTCTTTTAGAATTATTTTATTTATTGTTATTATTATTATAATTAACTTGAATAAAAAGAAATGGAAAGAAAGAGGGAAAGTGAGAAAGCAAGCTGCCAGATCTGGGACTCAAACTATGGTCAGCCATGTGGGAGGCCAACACCCTAACCACCACACACCTGCTGACCCCAGGCAGAGTGTTATTATAGCAAATGTTTCCCTCAAGGCTCCCTTGAGGAACCTTTACTTTGTGCCATTTACAAGACCTCTTTCCCATCTTATTCTAGGTGGAGGGCTGCTAAAATCTCTCCTGTATAGCCAAACATGCTGCAACTCCCCAACTCAAGCAATGTAGATTTGTCTTGGCATCCCTGCAGTACAGAGAGATGACAGAAGGCATGAATCTCTTCCATAGAGAAAGAGAATACTCTGCATAAACCCAGACTTAATGCTATCAATTTATCCAGCATCTAAGCTGGATGACCTTCGGGAGAGACGTTTCCCATTATAGAATAAATTAAATTAGGCCACTATTCTCTCCCACCCCAAGTATTCACCCCAGTATTGAAGTACAGACCTTTACATCAGTAGTAGCTTTTGAGACATAGAGTCTGATATCCATCAAAGTCTAGATAAGGGAAATAAATGGATCAAGATCCAATAGGCAATTTGTGACAGACTCCTCGCAGAGGTTAGTCAGGTGACTTGTTGGAGGTCTTATGTCTAATTGGTGACAAAGTTGGGAAAAGAACTTACCTCCAATGCCCAGATTTCCTGTCACAACAGCCTCCCTCAGCCACAGCTAGAACAGCCTTTCCCACTCCTGATAGATGGACATGACAGTATGGATTGAATAACACTTTTGAAGAAGCTGCCTTGAAGGCTGAGGATCAAAGTCTGCTTTGGGGGAAAGGGTAAATGGAGCTACTTGGGAATATTGCTGATCTGCCTGGACCTTTATCAGTCATGCCAGCCTTTCTACCCAATTCCATTTCCATAGCTCAAGCTTTTTTGTTCTTTTCCTACCCAGTCTTTCTGCCTATGTGTTCTCACTATCTGGCTATTTCTAGTTTCTCTCCAGCTGGGTAAATCTTCACTCTGTCTTAGCACTGGATTTTCCTCATTGATTTCCTCGCATCTGCCCAGGGGGCCAGCTTATGCTCCCTCCCCCGCATGCTCACATCTCACTCAATTCTTCCCACCTCTCCACTTTTCACCACTTTCATATCTTCCACTTCCTCCTTCCCTTCCACTTCTCTTGGAAGGATGACTCCTGAATTTCTTGACTCCACCAAACCTGGATGGCTTTTCTCTCTCTGCTGAAAGGAGTGGGGGGAAGCTGAGAAAGCCCAAAATGCCATCTTTCATCTTATTTCCTATTTCTAGCACGTATTCTATTTATAAATATGCCTCCCTCATAGCAGATTGACATAGCACTCTGCTTGGTTCCCAGAATAAATGCAATTCAAGAATGAGAGGCAAGTCCAGGCTCCCAAAATTCTCCTGTAGTCAGGCATTTGTTAGGATTTTTTCTGCACTGTCTTGGAAACTCCTTCCATACAGGATTTTCTTCCTGGCAGATTGCCTCTCCTGATCATGTCTGGACCAAGCTTATATTAAAGGTGGTTTTTATTCCCTGAGCATACATGTGCCTCAGTCGAGACTAACGAAATATTTATTGGGTGAATGAATGAGTGCTGGCATATTAAATGATAAACCACAACTTGAATTTGTGGGAAACTAATTTGGAATTACAGCTAACCCACAAAGTGAACAATACATGTAAAAATTCATATTTTTTTGTTTAGCTTTTATTTCATAATCATAATCTTAACTCTACAATCCAGCTAGACTTAGAGAGAAAGAAGGAAAATATGGAACCCAAAGAACTATAGCAAGAGCACAAATCAAATAGGATATTGTGAGCAGATAGGCTGCAGGGTACACTCCTGAGCTACAGAAAGAATGGTCTGGTGGCTAAGATAAAATACAAATCAAATTTATTAGAGTTGTCCACAGATGGCAGTGGTAATCTTTTTGCTATGGCCATTCCTGGACTCAAGCACTCCGTGGGTTCTACAAAATGCATACCCTCTTTAGTTTGCCAAAGACCACATGCTTGCCATTCAACCACAGTCTTGGCAGTGCAAAGGAAAAACTGGGGCCATTTGTGATAAGCATGTTGGTCCAGCATTTGCCATGGACAAGATGCCAGGACCTGTATGTTTCAGGACGAAGTTCTCATCAAATTTCTCCTTGTAGATGGATTTGTCACCAGTGCCATTATGGTATATGAAATGGCTACACTGGCACATAAACCCTGGAATAATTTTGTGAAAGTAGAAACCCCTATAACCAAATCTTTTCTGTCCAGTGTTCAGAGCAGAAAAGTTTTCTACTGTCTCTGGAACTTTGCAAACAGCTTGAAGGAGACATGGCCTCAGGGCTCACCATTGATGACAATGTCAAGAACACAGTGGAGTTGACCATGGCTGGCAGTGGATGGTTGGATAGTGGCATCTGCAAAGCCAAAATTCACATTTTTAAATTAAAAAAACCGACGTCACATTATACCAAATATCTCTGATGTCCTATCACCAAATCATTATAAAGTCTGCATAAAGGAGCAACATTTACAAAATGCCTTCTACTTTAGAAATTGTACATTGCTAAAATGATTATATTTATCCCACAGTCTCAAAAATGGTTATTATTATTCTTGTTTGTGATGACACTCACACAAGTGAGCAGCTTGCCCTAGGTAACATAAGCAGTAAATGACCAAAAAACGGATTTCGACCTATTTATCTGACTTTGAAGCTCATTTTAAAGTCTAAAATGGAGGCCAGGTAGTGGCACAGTGGTAATGTAACTGTATCCACAGGGAAGGCCCTGGGTTCAAGTCCTAGGACCTACCTGTGTATGCCAAGTATGTGACCCATGATCTTGTTTAACTGAAACTTGGGGTGGATCATGGCATAAAGACACTATTGGGAGTGCTTCTCTCCCCCTGCCCCAGAAAGAAGTAAATAAATAGGGGCCAGCAGGAGGCATGGTGGTTAAGGTGCTGGACTCTCATATGGCCAACCACAGTTCAAGTCCTGGACCTGGAGACTTATTTTCTCTGTCTTTCTCGCTCTCTGGTGAGCACATATGCCCTGTAGCAATTGAAAATAATGATAAAATTAAATAAATAATTATTTAAAAAGAAAGAAGTAAATAAAAAACTTAAAACTAGAAGATTTAGGGCATTTGAATGTAGCGGCTAATGCCGATGACCTCTGTCTGGGTCAGTCTGTGTTCCCTTTGACTATTTTATTTCCTGCGTGGCACATACAGTAAGTGTTCAAACAATTATCTGTTGAATTACTGAAGGTACAATTTAGACTCAGAGTTTCTTAATCTGGTATTATACATAGACACTTTAGAAGAAATCCAGCATCAAACTTTGGAAGGTTATCAGATGGAGACCGATAAGGCATTGTTCTCCATGTCTTCATCAAGGAAAACAGACATAGGATGATCCCAGGCCAGATTTAAGTAGGCTCTAAGGGAAGCCTTATAAGACACTGACCTAGGCAGGCCACTGAGGAAGACAAGAAGTCTTGTCTGCAGATCCCTGTCTCTCTGGAATGAGCTAGACTGGAGTGGCTACCCAGGCAGCAGGAGCTGCTCTCCTGCATTTGTGGCGACAGTGAAGAAAGGCTGCTTGCAGTAACTGACCTTGTTCAGAAGCCTCCTCTCCATAGTATTGTGGAGTTGTTAGTCCTCTTGATTGCTCTCTGATGCATAGCTTTAATTGTATCTTTGCTTTTATGTAGAGAATAGAATCATGTTCCCAAGAGGATAGCTGGGAAAACCCACTGCCAGCCTTGAATACAAATAGGAGCCTGCAGAAATTGCTGTTTCATAGGTGGACACAGGGAGAAGGGGATGAGAGAAGACAAGAACCTCCAAAGGCTTGGAGTTTAGCCATGGGGGGGTCACTCTTACCCTCTTTTTAGGAGTATAAACAGGAACAGAGTTATTCATAGGAAGATGAGGAGATTGTGTTTGGGGAGGGTTTATGTGGTACTGAAAAGCTACCACCTCCCCAAAAAACTGCCCCTCACCCACACAGGAGCTTCCAATGTGGAAGAACAAATAATACCACTGTTGACTTAGTTACCTATTTTCTCCTTCAATTTTTCATGTATGTTTCTATACAACTAAGATCATACACACATAAATGTTGCAATCTACCTTTTCCAGTAATTGTAGTCTATAAGCATTTGAAGGAAGGGTTTTGTAGTAAAATATAGCCATTTTGCATTTGAGGGAGACATCAGGCAGAAACAACAGTGACAGAGATTGCTGGGCTGGCTTCTGGGAGCTCGAATAGTCCTGTCCACTGATGGTCCCCATTTGTACTATTATGAAGGAATGGGCAGTGGGAGTTGTCGTTTGTTTTTAATCTCTCTACTTCTCATAGTAGTTCCCAAAAGTTCACAATAAATCAGTATTACTTTTTATAGTCAGAAAAAAATATTTAAATATCTTTTTTTTTTTTCTGTGAGGAAAGCCATATGGCATTAGAAGCCTTATCAGCTACAGAAGAGCAAACAACCCTGGTTTATTCTACCATGCATTAGGCTCCCCATCTGTGAAATGGGCCAATCACCCTGGATCCTACCAGAGTAGAGTGCATGTGGAAGAGTCGATGTCATTCTACGACACAGTGAAGAGATCAGCAGCCCATATCTGGGAAGTGGCAAGTGTAGTCCACAGCTGCTCACCTTTCCATGTTCCCTCGAAGGTCTCAGAAGAAGAATGTTCATTCATTTTATTTAAGGCCATAACCTCCCAGCTCAGGCATTATTGAGAACAAATTGGAGTCTGTGTCTTTGGACCTTGAAAAAGGAATTAGGCTGCCTTCTTTTCCCATTGCTCACTTGAAGACCAACTCATTCACTAGGCACAGGGGCCAAAATACTTTTAGGCATCCACAGAAATGTTGTTTTTTTTTTTTTTTCTACAGTGAAAACATGTGTGTTTGCTAGAGAAAGACACAGATAGGGAGAGAAAAAGAGATGAAATGAGAACTCGCCCTTAAAAGGAATGGCCATGCCACAATCCCTTCTCCTCCATACTCCTCTTGGGATTTGGGGTACGCATGCACACACATCTGGTGTAATTTCTAAGCCACCAGTCTGGGACTTGAACTGCAGAACTTTGCCTTATGGGATTCAACTGCCTTAACCTCCATACCACCTACTAGCCTCCAAAATGTCTTAATATATAATGTTGATGTATTTTTCATTGTTTTATGACCACCAACACAGTCATAAAGTGTAAGTTTTTCTATTTTTAATGCAGGAAGGGGCCCAAGAAGACAAAAGTGTCCAGGGTCTATGAAAATCATAATGTGATCCTGGTCACTTAACTTATACCAGTTTCACACTTTCCAAGGCCTCCCTTGAAATCATTAAGGTGTATTGTGAGCCAAAATGCTGGACCTCTTTCATCTCCATCATTCTGGTATGGAGGAAACAGAATTTGGGTGTGGGCTTTTGGCATGAAGATAACCACAGTCATAAGGTTAAACTGAAACCCCTAGCAGAATTAGGCAGATGAAGATGGAATTAGCAGAGAGCAGGAAAAAGAGCTTTGGAAATTGCCCACACAAATGACCATTATAACACCAAAAGAATAAGAAGGAATAACTCTAGAAAATGACTTGGCATTTCCCCCATTTTCTTAGCCATGATTACTGCTCATTTCTTGGGATAAGATTTCTGTGAAATTGAACATCCCCTTTCATAACTCTGGTCCTTCTTTTTCAAATTAGATTTATAAATAAATAAGTACAATTTGCAAACTATTTGATTACATCCCTGTACTTTCCCAAGATTCCCTAAGGAGGCACTTACACCAATTTTTACATCATTAAATATTTAAGTAAAAATTCATTGAAGTGAATCATAGGACAAAAAGGCATTTATTAAGCACATGTTTGGGCACAATGCAGCAGCAGGCTTGGGATGCACATAGAGCATTAGTTCCCTACAAACCAGACAAGCAATAGAATAATCCAGAAAGGTTTTTTGTTTGTTTGTTTGTTTGTTTGTTTTAGAAAGGTTTTTGAAGGAAGAGAATATTGGTTTCAAGAAAGGAACTGAGTGCAGAAACCCCCAATTTTCCTTCAGGTCCTTATTCAGTAGCCACGAATACATAAAATGGCATCAAGAATCAGGAAGTAAGCAAAACAAAACATCCGAACAGCCCAACTCAAGTCACAAAGCCCGTGCCTCATTCAATTTTGAAATATCATGGAAAGTTACTGAGTTCAAATCACCTTAAATAACTGTGATACAGAGAAAAAGCAAAACAAAACAAAACTGGAGCCGTATATTGATGTAGTAGTAGAACTTGACCCTCTTGCAGGGCTGACCCACATGGAAGGGTTCCAGTTCTGCTTCAGGAGACCTGAGTATGCCGGTATGTGGTTGCCTATGATACAAGGCTGGCTGAGGTTGGGGGTGAATCATAGCACTGGGGCCCTGCGGGGGATGGTCTCTCTCTTTCTCTCTCTCTCATATTCATGGAAGAAATAAGTAGCTCTAAAAACTAATTTACATTTGATGTATGGATAAACTGAAATCAGGGAACTTTTTGATACTTTTATCATTATCCTCACTGGTAAATACGTATTGATCATGGCATTATGCTACAAGAGCACAAAGGACATAGTCAATGGCCTGACCCATGGGGGTTTGCAGTGTGGTTGGAAAATGCAGCAAATACTAAATGTAAATGGACCGCAGCATTATCCAGCACACATGCTGAACGGGAGTGGTCTTGACCGTAAGTTTGGCATTAGAGTCAAGAGAATCCTCAAGTGATCCTCATTGAGGATCCAGCTGAAAGCAGATGGCACACTCAGGAGATTTTAACTAAAGAAATATTTACTGAGAAGTAGGTAGAAGAAAATAGACTAGTCACAGTGGTGAACTCGGGGTCTAGCAACAGTGGGGAGCTGGTATTATTTCCAAGCCTAAAAGGGCAAAGGAGGGAAGGGTGGTACTGGAGTCCCATGAGAACTGGTGCCATGGAAGAGGGGATGCTGGACAAGAGCTGGGGCTGGGGAAGCAAGGCAGTAAGTCAGACTAGGAGTTTGGAGTGAGATGTCCAATCTCTGACCCCCTGTTCATGCCTCTCATTAGCCAAACCCAACCAAATGCAATGCTGGGATATAGACCAGGATGGAGTAGACTCACATGTGGACATGAAGGGGCAAATAGAGACTACATTACACCAGCTAGAAGTCTTGCTATGGCCCTAAGAAGAATATGAGACTTGTAGAAAAGAGGGAATCACCCACTTAGGCAGAGGTAGACATGTGCATGTAGGAGGTAGGAATTATTTTTTTAGCAAGGAGGCTACTGTGCATAGCACATTTTCTTGAGTTAGGCTGCAACATTCAGAGAGAAATGGACATATATCAAGGTTTGTCCATCTCAGAATAACATTTTGGGTGGGTTAATGCTTTGTTTGGGGGAACTGTCCTATGCTCTGTAGGATGTTTACCAGTATCCTGGTCTCTACCCATGATAAGCTACTAGCCATTAGCATGATCACAACCAATTCCCAAAAATGGCATCAAACATTGCCAAGTGTCCCCTGAGTGGGAAAAAGTGGTGAGAACTAGGAGGGGAAGAAAGGAAGGACATTGTGATCAGAAAATTGTTGAGGCACAGTGCAGACAGGAGAAGCTAAGGCTTAGGTCAATGTGAGCAGGGAGCCTGGCAAGAGGACAAATGGCACAGACCTGATGGATGAGGAGCAGTGGGGCTGTGTGAGGAGTGGCGAAGGAGCGGTTGAGGTGATTTTTAGAGCTGTAGTGGGATAACAGGGAGAAAGATGCCTCCACTAGGAATGTCTGAGGCTGGCCTTGATGTGTCTTTTGTGAACTTATGTGAAGAGAATTCAGAGCATGTAGACAAGGGACCAAGTTGAGAAGGGAGGTCGGGACTAGATTGAGTCATCCATGCAGAGAGATAGCTGGAGAACTTTTCTCCAAAGGAAGGTAGGAATTTTTAAAAGAAGGTAGAAAAGAAACAAGGACTGAAGTTTTCTTTCTTCTTTCTTTCTTCGGGGGGGAGGAAAGTGAGTGTTGTGCATATTTAGAAGATGAATAATGTGGGCTAGAAATAGAAGGCTCCGGAGGCAGGAAAACCATGCGGTTTCCTGAGGGGCGAAAGTGGGCTGAAGTCCAGTGCCTGCCCTACTTGCCAGGCCATATGCCCAAGGGGCTACATTGTCCCCAAGGAACCACCTTTTCCTAATGTATACACGGGTGCCAGAAAGTCAGGGGGCAGTTCTGAGGAGAGTCAAAACAGCCACAGAGGACAGGAGTGTCAAGACCGAGGAGCCTTGTTCACCTCCTGCACACTGCCCATGGGTAATGTTCTTTTTTTAATCACTCAAGGCCTTAAAGAAGTAGCCTGTGATTACAGGGACATTTCATTTTTACTTATGTGAAATAAATGACTTGTTCTTCATAAGAGAGTGGTTAGAGGAGGTGTTGTCTTCAAGGGTTCTGAAGATACGCTTATACACGGAGGCCACAGGAAGAGGAGGAGACCCGGGACCACAACAGCTGGCTAGGAGTGCTCCTCACCTCAGTGGTTCTAACTCTGTCTTCAGAGCTTTTTCCCTCACAAAGAAGCATTTATCCTAGACAGAATTCTAAGACAGGCCCTAAAATTCCTGCCCCCTGGTGTACCTGCCCTGGTGATAGCAAAGCAAAAAAGGAGGTGGAAGGGATAATGATGTTCGATTTTAAATAGAGCAGTCAGACAAAGCTCCCTCAGAAGGTGACATCTGGATACAAACTTAGAGGAGCTGAGCAGAGTGGACCACATGGAGAGCTGAGGAAATCATGGTAGAAGAAGTGCAAGTGCAAAGGTCCTGGGGCAGGAGTGGGCCTGGCCTTTCTGAGGAATAGTCAGCTGCCCAGTGTGGCTGGAGATAAGTGAGGAATAAAGACAGGGGAATATGATGGGTTTAGAGAGTTTAGCACCTTATAGATCACTTTGACCTTTATTTTGAGTAAAGTGGGAGCCACCAAGGGCTCCGAAGTAACATGACCGGTCTTCTATTTTCAAAGGATGCTCCAGTAGCTGTGTTGAGAATAGATCACAGGAAGGCAAGAATGGGAACAGGGAGATGGATTAGCAAGCCACTGCAGTGGTCCGGGTCTGAGATTTGCTCAGGCCATAATGATAGGATGCAGAGAAAGTCCAGATTCTGAATGCCTTTTGAAGATAGAGCCAAGAGCATTTGCTCTGATCGGATACACGATGATAGAAAAAGAAACCAAGGATAATGCCAATTAAAAATTAAAAGGACCGGGACCAGCAGTTAGTGTAATGGCTATGTCGCTGGACTCCCACGTAGTCAACCACGGTTCGCGTCCCAGACCCGGTGGCTTAAACTCACGCCGGGTGTGTGTGTGTGCGTGCCCAAGATCCTGAGAGGAGGATGGAGGAGAAGGGATTGCGGCGTGGCCATCCCCCCTGGGGGGTGATTTCTCGCTTTCTGTCTCTCTGTCTCTCTCTGTCTGTCTGGCGAGCGCATGCGCCCTATAGCGAAAATCTCTCCAAAAAAAAAAAAAAACAAACTGAAAAGGACCAGTTGCTGCTTGCTGACACAAGAAAGACTGGAGGAGCTGGTCTGGAGAGGACTACTGGGAAATATGTATTTGAAAAGCCTCTTAGACACCCAGTGGTGTCAAGACAGTTGGTAACTTAAAATGGAGCTTAGGGAAGAATTAGCACTACAGACACAAATCTGATATCCAAAACATGAGATAAAAAAGGGAATGAATGTGAATACACAAGAATCCTTAGGATACATCCGGGGCACTCCAAGATTAAGGTATATATGAGGGAGAAGAAGAAGGACAAGCAAAAGTGACTGAGAGGAAAGGCAATGAGGGAAGAGAAAATCCAGGAGACTGTAATGTCCTGGATCTCAAGGAAAGCGTTTCAAGGATGAGACAGTTAGTTTAACATGTCATTAGAAACCTTGGGGGCTGGCAAGTGGCATGGTGGTAAAGGGCGCTGGACTCCCACATGGCCGACCACGGTTCAAGTCTCGGACCTGGTGGCTTGCTTTCTCACTTCCTCTCTCTCTCTGTGTCTCTCTGATCAAACTGGAAAATAATAATGATAATAATAATAATAAATAAAGTTAAATAAAAAATAATTCAAAAAAATAAAAAAGAAACCTTGACAAGAGTAGTTTCAAAGGAGTGGGAATGAAAACCTGATTTGAGTAGGTTCAAGAGAGTTCGAGAAGGCAGAAATTAGAGATGGCACATATATACAAATCTTTTAAAGAATTTTGCAATAAAGGGGAGCAGAGAAATAGGGAAGAGCAGGAGGGGTGTATGATGGGAGATATTAGTGCATATTTGTATGCTGATGGGAATGATCAAGTAGAGAAGGGGAAATGAAATGAGAAAATGAGAAAGGATACAATTAATTCTTTTTTTCTTTTCTCTCTTTTTTATTGGAGAGGTTTTTGCTATAGGACACATGCGCTCACCAGAAAGACAGAGAGAGACAGAGAGACAGAAAGTGAGAAATCACACACACACCCCCCAGAGGGGATGGCCACACCACAATCCTTTCTTCTCTTGGGATCTTAGACATGCAAGCACACACCCACACCCAGTGGATTTTCAAATCACTGGGTCTGGGACTCAAACTGTGGTTGGACATGTGGTAGTCCAGCGACATAACCACTATGTCCCCTGCTGGCCACAAGCTAATTCTTAATTTTACAAATAAGTAGAAGGAAACAGTATGGACTATTTGATGGGTTTTTATAAGGAGATTTTTATGCTGGACCAGCAGGTGGCATGGAGATTAATGCAGCTAGATCCTTCATAGCTGATTTCATGATTCAAATCCCGGACCCAGGGGCTTGAAAATCACACTGGGCACATGTCCATGCATGCCCAGGATCCCAAGAGAAAGTAGAAGAGATTGTACATGGCCATCCCGCCTGGGGGCTGATTTCTCACTTTCTATTCTCTGGTGAGTAAACATGACCTTTAAAAAAGTTGTTGTTTATACAATACCTTTTTTCAGTTTTTTTGCCATAGGGTGCATGCCTTGCCAGAAAGGGAGAAAGAGAGAGAAAGTGAGAAATCACCCCGCATCCCCAAGGGGAATGGCCATGCTGCAATTCCTTCTCTTTCATTCTCCTCTTGAGATTTTGGGCACACACACACACACACACACACACACACACACGCACCTGGCATGATTTTCAAGCTATCAGATCTGGGACTCGAACCATGATCAGCCATGTGGGGAGTCCAGCACTTTAAACCCAATCCCATCTGTGGGCCCCTATGCAATGCTCTTTGAAACATAGTTTTAAAGTCTATGTAGGAGCTCTGCTATGGTGGCAAATGGGGCTAAGATGCTGCTTCTCTGAGCTTGGGATCACATGAAGGCCCAGGTTCAGTTCCTGGCCCAACCTAAAGAGGCCAGGCATGGTGGCATGCCTTCCTAGCCATGAGAGATGGGGGCAGTAGAGTTCTAACATGACTAGACCATTAATATTAAATTAATATCTCCTCACCTCCCTAAAATAAACTTTTTAAAAGAGTTCATATAAGTTCTGAAACATAATGAACACTGATGAACCTCCCACCCACCCCAAGAGCTAGACCACCACTAATCCAATCACATTTACGTACATGCTTCCCCCTCCTACCTCTGCCTCTCTCTTAGAAGCAACTTTCTTGAAATCTTTGATGATCATTTCTTTGTAAAGTTGTATTCTCTGTGCTATATCTGGTTATATTTGTTGAATAAGTCAAGGATAATGTTACTCATACCTCTCATCCTAGCCTCCTACACAAACAGACATTAGATCACCTTAGTTAGATAATATCATAAAATTCCTCTTTTACATTTACTTGTACTAAAAGGAACTTTAGTATAAGTTCCTTTTTTTCCCCATCTTCTTTCTATAGCTGGCTGCCTTGCCTGAAAAAAAAAAAAAATCCAAAAACCTTCTTTTGCGCAACGATCGTTATTTTTCATTGCTCTTTTATCATGTACACTAAGGGAAAGCAAGACGAGACCAGCACATCTTTTTCCCACGCACATACACAGAACAGACTCTGATGGTCAGAGCATTCTTTGTCTTCTGGAAGAGGCATCTGTAACCCTCAAACCTCCAACTCCCACCTCCCATCCAACGGCACACCCAGTGTGGGAGCCTGTCTGAGCACCCCGAGGTCTGGGTGCTCAGCACTCTGAAGTCTGGTATAGACTCCTGACCAATCAGGCGTGCTGTCAGATGGCCAGGTCTTCAGAGACCTCAGGGAGGCAGATGATGACCAGGGGTTAGGTTTTTTCATTTCCAGATGTTGCCTGTGGGCAAATGGTTATCCCAAGATCACCCAGGATTCTCCAGGTATTCAAGGACTTGCAGGATTTTGACAAATGCCAGCAGAGTAAGCCCTTTACAAATGAATGACAACGAGCCGTGAAAAACCCTCTGCAAACAAAAACCAAAAACCCAATTCCCAGACCTGCTCACTGGTGCTTGAAATTGCTTTGAGAGACAACAGCTTTCATCTCACAACTAGAGAAACATTTGAAAGGCTGAGGGTGAACTAACTCATTGATTTAGACTAATGCACATTACTGTATAAATGGGCTGAAGGACTGGATGATGCAACAGGCACCTTAAAAATGGTGCGAAGTGAGGCCAGCAGGTGGCGTGGTGATTAAGGCTCTGGATTCCCACATGATTAGCTGTGGTTCAAGTCCCAGACCTGACGGCTTAACAATCACTCTGAGTGCATAAGCGTACATGCCCAAAGTTCCGAGAGGAGGTGGAGGAGAAAGATTGTGGTGTGGCTATCCCCCTTGAGGGTGATGTCTCATTTTCCCTCTCACTGTCTCTCTCTGTCTCACCAGTAAGTGCACAAACACACACACACACACACACTCTATGGCAAAAACCTAAAAAAAATAAATTGTATAGTGACAAGGGATGCTGCAGAGAAAGATATTTTTATTTTTATTTTTTGCCTCCAGTAGTTTTAAAAAATTATTTAATTGTATTTATAAATTAATTTAAAAATAAAAATTTATTTATAATTTTTTTAATTTTAATTTGACCAGAGAGGGACAGAGCAAGAGAGAGAGAGTGAGAAAGCAAGCCGCCAGGTCCAGGACTCCAGAACCATTGTAGACCATGTGAGAGCCCAGTGCCCTTCACCATAATCCACCTGCCAGCCCCTCTTTGACTTATAAAGAACAATCCTGGGTCATCAGGCAGTGTCTTGACCTGGAGGGACAGTTGAACAGGTTTTTTGAGTGAAGGAGTGAGAGCCGGGACAAGTGGCGTAGTGTTATAGCATTGAGACGACAGTGTCGTCTGTTTATTGTGGGCAGCACGGTACAGCACAGAGACGACGCAGTGTCGCGTCGTCTACTGTGAGCAGCACGGAGACGACGCGGTGTCACAGTTTTTTAGGGTTGTCTGGAGACGATGTAGTGTTACAGCTCTTTAGGGTCTCCCAAGTCATTTGGAGACGATGTAGTGTCAGTTTTGGATCTTCAGGGTTGTCTGGAGATTGTGTGGTGTTTTAGCTCTTTAGGCTCTTTAGTTGTTGTTTTTTTGGTTGTTGTTGTTGTTTTGGTCGTCTGTGTTGTCTGGCTATTGTGGGTCAGGTATTGTGGTTATATACACTTTGGTGGGTTGCAAATGGTGGGCTGTGATTGGTTGTAAACGGTGGGCCGTGATTGGTTGTAAATGGTGGGCTGTAATTGGTTGTTAATGGTGGGTTATGATTGGTTGTTTTTGGACCAATCATGAGGTTCTGGATATGTAAATTTGAGGGATTTTAGTGGCCAATCAGAGTAAGGTTTTGAAGGCCAGGTTTTTGGAAGGGAACCAATCATGGTAATTGTTTGTTTTCTGAGAAACCTTGGCAGACTCGCTGGTGCACAGCCTCCCACATATCCCCCCTCTCTGTTTTAATTTGAGAGATGAGGAAAAGGTTTGGGGGAATCGTGCCTGTCTTAGGTTGGAGTCATTTATGGAACCATAAGTCTATTCTTACCCGTTATTGGAGAGTTTTATAGTTATGATGGGCTTCCTGTCTTAGGTGGAAGGACTGAACAGTTATTGGGTTTATTAGACTTTTTTATTTGTCTTTGGCTAACTGATTTAGTGCCTCAGGCAAGACTAGTATGGGAGTGTTGGTTTTTTATCTCTAATCTAGTATAGTGGACCTGGATAGGCTGCATATAACAGGTCCCAGTGAGTAAACAATTAAAAAGGTAATGAATGGGCCAAAGAGGGTGAGTAGGAAAGGGAGGAGACCATTTTAGTAGACCATCGGCAACGTTGTTGGAGAGATTTTTGGAGTTGATGTATTTTGTCACGAGTGATGCCAGACTTGTTGGCATAAAAGTAGCAGCATTTTTATAAAACAAGACAGAGACCCCCCTGTTTTGCCAGGAGGCGATCTAAACCTTGTCTATTTTGAAGAACCATCTTAGTCAGGGAATCTAGTTGGTCTGAGATAAGACCCTCAGTGACTTGGCGTAATAATCTAAGCCAGTGGAGTTGGCAGCTATAGTTGTGGTTAGGGGAACATAAAGGCTGAGAGTTTTGAGATTTAAGGATAGTTTGGGCTAATGTTTGTCAATTAGACGATGTAAGCCAGCCCTCGGTGATAGTTTTAACTATAGCTAAGGTATATGGAGTAGTAGCTTTGTATTGGGCAACTGTCGCCTTAATCTCTTTTACCATAAACTTGTTGTGACGGCGCCAAACTTGTCTTTGGGGATCTGTAGTTTTTAT
This sequence comes from Tupaia belangeri chinensis, assembly GCF_000334495.1. Lineage (NCBI taxonomy): Eukaryota > Metazoa > Chordata > Mammalia > Scandentia > Tupaiidae > Tupaia > Tupaia belangeri. The sequence continues at coordinate 2,308,520 of NW_006159920.1, forward strand.
AACAGGGAATGTCACAAAGTATATTGTATGTGATTTTTGAACTAGTTTTGTTTCTTTGTATTGGTTTTTAGTTTCTCTAATTGTGATACAAAAGGTATTTGTATGGATAATATTAAACTCACAATGTAGAAAATGTTATATGCTATGTAGACTCTTTTGTTATATCTCTGCATCAGTAACAACACAAACATATGTAGTGGAATAAGGTTGATGATAAACACATAACTATCCTAAGTAGAGACCATATAGAAATATGATAAACAGTAGTACATTGTCCAAAAAACTGACTCAGTTTTTGACTTATTTTTTATTGGCTCTTGTAGAGCCTTAAGGTTGTTTTTGTTTTTTAGCTTTTTGGATTTTTTGGGTTTTGTCTCGCCTTTAGGGCTTTTAACTTCTCCCTCACTATCTAGGAAAATAAGATCCTCTCCCTGTTCCTTTTCAGTTTTAGAATCTTTGGTTAGATTGACCATAGTGGCACGGGATTCTTTTAAGCCCTGAATGAATAGTTTGTGCTGACTAAGCTCTTGTTTGTACTAAATTTTTGTTTGTGTTGACTAAGTTCTTGCTTGTGTTGACTAAGCTCTTGTCCCATTATTACCGTTATTATTTGTCTCATTATTACCCTTATTACTTATAAGTAAGTGATCTTTGTTATTTACTGGGACGATTTTTTGTTGTTTTCTGGGCTTTTTTTGGGACGATTTCCTGCCGTCTTCCTCTGCAGCCTTTCTCGGGACGATTCTCTGCCATCCCCTTCCTGGACAATTTTCTGTCGTCCTATCTCGGGATGATTTTTCGTCGTCCCCTTCCCGGACGATTTTCTGCCGTCCTATCTCGGGACGATTCTCTGCCGTCCCTTCCTCAGATGCTCTTCATTGGATTTTTTGTACTCAAGTCCCTGTTCGGGTGCCAGGTGTCTTGACCCGGGGGGACAGTCGAATAGGTTTTTTGAGTGAAGGAGTGAGAGCCGGGACAAGTGGCGTAGTGTTATAGCATTGAGACGACAGTGTTGTCTGTTTATTGTGGGCAGCACGGTACAGCACAGAGACGACGCAGTGTCACATCGTCTACTGTGAGCAGCACGGAGACGACGCGGTGTCACAGTTCTTTAGGGTTGTCTGGAGACGATGTAGTGTTACATCTCTTCAGGGTCTCCCAAGTCATCTGGAGACGATGTAGTGTCAGCTCTTTAGGATCTTCAGGGTTGTCTGGAGATTGTGTGGTGTTTTAGCTCTTTAGGCTCTTTAGTTGTTGTTTTTTTGGTTGTTGTTGTTGTTTTGGTCGTCTGTGTCATCTGGCTATTGTGGGCCAGGTATTGTGGTTATATACACTTTGGTGGGTTGTAAATGGTGGGCTGTGATTGGTTGTAAACGGTGGGCTGTGATTGGTTGTAAATGGTGGGCTGTAATTGGTTGTTAATGGTGGGTTATGATTGGTTGTTTTTGGACCAATCATGAGGTTCCGGATATGCAAATTTGAGGGATTTTAGTGGCCAATCAGAGTAAGGTTTTGAAGGTCAGGTTTTTGGAAGAAAACCAATCATAGTAATTGTTTGTTTTCTAAAAAACCTCAACAAACTCACTGGTACACAGCCTCCCACAAGGCAGCATGGTGTTAGCACAATGCTCTGTGATTCCGATGCCGTGTGGAAGGTCCTGAGGTCTCCTGGTGTACACTGGGTGGCCGTGTACATGTGATCCTCGCTGGCTGAGCTGGGGTTTGGATAGTGGGGACCGACAGATGGCGTAATGGTTACATTGCTGGACTCTCATATGACTGACTACACTTGGAGTCCAGGACCCAGCCGCTTGAAACTCAGGTCAGGTGCGTGTATGCCCACGTGCCCAAAATCCCAAGAGGAGAGTGGAGGAGAAGGGACTGTGGCATGGCCATCCCCCTGGGGGATGACTTCTCGCTGTCTCTCTGGAGACCGCACACAACCTACAGCAAAAATTTCTTTCAAAAAAAAAAACCCTGTTGGCGATCTCTCTCTCCTTCTCTTTTTCTCCTCCACCTCTCCTATGAAATAATTAAAAAAACTTCGAAATCAAGGGACCAGTAGATGGCATAATGGTTAGGTTACTGGACTCTCACATAGTCCACCACATTTGGAGTCCTGAACCTGTGACTTAAAACTCATACTGGGCGTCTGTGCGTGCATGCCCAAGATCCTGAGAGGAGGATGGAGAAGGGATTGTGATGTGGCTCCCCCCAAACCTCCAGGGCGGGGGTGACTTCTTGCTTTCTGTCTGTCTGTCTCTCTGGCTCGCACACGTGCAATATAACAAAAATCTCTAAAGAAAAAAAAAATCTTAAAATGGGAGGACCTGGAGTCAAATCTGGCCTGCTGCCAGCTATTTGACCAAGACAAGTCGCATCAAGTTTTGAGCCTGCTTTTTATGTCCAAAATGACATACCTTCAGTCACCCTGGGATGGCGATGGCATTATGTCTGTAAGGGGGTTGGGGACCAGGAAAGTGACCCGATTGTACAAGTGAATATTTTCTTCCTTTCCCTGCTGTCCCTGGCATCTGGGCTCTTCCTATCCACCGTAGCTCCTCCGCGTTACAGTTTAAGAATCTGGACCCTGCAGCCTGGGTTCAAAGTTCTGACTGTCGCTGTCTGGCTGTCATCTTGGGCATTATTTAAGAACTCTGCTTGGTTCCCTCATCTGTAAAAATAGATATAATAATAGCAGCTGCCTCTTAGGAGGCAAAGGACAGAATGACGCTAAGGACACAATGAGTTACTACGTCTTCGGAACTTAGAACAGGTTTCTGGCACCACAAAGGCACCGCAAGTGTTTGCTGCTATCATTTCCAGGGGCCTCTCCTCGCCTGCCCACTGCCCACAAACCGAAAGAGCGCTGGAAGCTGCTCCCTCCGCTCTCCCCTACCGAGGCCCGCCGTGCATTGCTACCCGCCCTCGGCGCCCGGGCTCGGCCCACCCCTAGCCCTCCAGGCGTCGAGCCCTTCCACCAGAAGCAGAGCCCGAAGGAAGGCAGCGGCCGTCTCTGGGCCCCGCGCCCCCGCCTGAGCCTGAGAACTCCGGCTGCGGGAGGTGGCGGGGCGCGGGCGCAGGTCCCCGGGGCGCGAGGCTCTGTGACGTGGCGCGGAGACCCTGGGCGGAGGCTGCCGGGCGCCCAGCCGGCGTTGGGGTTGCCAGGAGAAGGGCCGGGCTCACAAAGCCGGGTCCCGCACGGGCTCCTGACCCTCTTCGCAGGTGCCGCCTGGCCCGCCCAGGTTCCGCGGCTCCTCCCCTGCCTTGGATCTGAGGCCAGGCGCGCGGTGTGGCCTGAAGCCGGCAGCCCTTTCGCGAGCGAGCGCCGAAGGTAGGGGCCTGCGGGGAGAGCGCGCCCTGCGTGCCCAGAGGCTGCGCGCGGCTCGGCGAGAGCCTGCCCGCCCGCCCGCCTGGGCTCTGAACGCCTCCTGGTCCACAGGGCACGGGGGCCGTAGGGGACGTTGCCTTCCCGACAACTGTGTGTTTTATACCCAGAGCTACTGTTTTAGGGTTTCTTACACACAGGACGGCGTTGTGTTGGAAACAGCAGAATCAGAGCTCCCCACGGAGGAGCCAAATCTCTGCTTTTTCATCTGTACCTTCGCGGGGATCGTCATGAGGCTCAATGGGAACCAATCACTTTTACTACTATCTATTGAATACTCACTGAATTCCGGGCACTGGATTAGGCGTTGGTATTCTTTCTCTTTTTCTTTTTATTCTTTTTAGGGGGGGGGGGGGTTTTTTTTTTTTTTTTTTTT
>NW_006159920.1:2312384-2325126 GCF_000334495.1 Tupaia belangeri chinensis
CTGCAATCCCTTCTCCTCCATCCTCTTCTTGGGATCTTGGGCACGCACACACACACGCCCAGCGTGAGTTTAAGATGCCAGGTCCGGCCGGGCGCGTGTGCGTGCGTGCCCAAGATCCCGAGAGGAGAATGGAGGAGAAGGGATTGCGGCGTGGCCATCCCCCCTGGGGGGTGATTTCTCGCTTTCTGTCTCTATGTCTCTCTCTGTCTGTCTGGCGAGCGCACGCGCCCTACAGTGAAAATCTCTCAAAAAAAAAAAAAAAAAAAAGATGCTAGGTCCAGGACTTGAACCTCGGTCCACTATGTGGTAGTCCAGCAACACAGCCATTACGCTAGCTGCTGGTCCCTAGCATTGGTATTCTTCAATGAGCACTCTGAGATTCCGATGTCAGGAGATGTTCTTTCAAATAACTGAAGCCTGCTATAGCCTACACCAATAAAACCGAATCAGAAATTCCAGGAACAAGCCTAGTCTATTATCTTCCACACTGAGGAAGTCCATGCTGGTCTGCAGTTTCACATTGGGAGTCACATAGGCTTCACTTGAGAAAGTTTACTGAGTGGTAAAAGCTGGAGGTGGGGGTAATTAAAGGCCTACCATACTGACAGCTTTGAGAATAGAAGATATAGCAGCAGAGATGACAAGTATAGATACCAGAGACCGGTTAGGAGGAGGTGGATAGTAGGCAGGTAGGTGGGAGGGGCTCAGGAAGAAAAATGAACAGACATAAGAATGCAAAGTTACCGGTTGAAGATGATGTATGTGGCAATGTCTTTGACTTGATCGACATGCAATGCATGTATGCTTTGAAAAACCATACTGTATGCTGTAAAGATGTACAAGGATTAAATGGAAAATTTAAAAAAGAAAACAAGAACTTTACACTTTACAAGACCTTCTCCCCCCCACCCCCCTTTCTTTAATCTAATGTGAACAAACAGCCCACTTTTCCCCAAGGTAGAAAGTTGGGCTTGAAGCCTTTGTAACCCAAGGAGTCAATAATTTCAAGTGTTTGTAACTCAAAAGTTTAGGGAACTCCTGAGAGTAAATGAGAATCTGGGAGAAGAATTTGACCTGACCCTCCATCAGAGTTTTCCATTTGTATGGTGATGCCACCCCACCCAGTCATCCAAGCTTGGAAATTAATAGTCACTCTAGACCCCTCTCTCCTCATCCTCCTCCCCAGTAAGACCAAATCCTGTGATTCCCATCTCCTTAGCACCTTTCCCTCCTTTTGCTGCTATAGTCTCCTAACCAGGCTCCCTGCCTAAAGCTTCACCTGGTCCTATCCATTCAGCTGCCTACCAGTCAATGTGTGTTTCATAATTCAACATTCAACAGTCAATGTGTTTCATAATCCAACACAACACTGTCCTCTGTGTAAGAAACAGGAAGGATCATAAGAATGTTACAATGAAATCAGAAGTAGGGAGGGCAAGAAAAAAATATTAATTGGTCTAGGGTAATAGGGTACCCTGACTTGATGTTAGCCAAAAGGTCATGAAGTGATGAGATTCCACTCTTTTTCCTTTTTTTTGGAGTTTTTGCTATAGGGCACGTGTGCTCACCGGAAAGACAGAGACATAGTAACTTTAACAAGGAAAGCTTAATTAAAGAACTTTAAATAATAATGGGATTGGAGTAATAGAGGGTTGGCTAGTAAAATATAAAAAATAGATCTAGGGGCCAGCAGGTGGCGTGGTAGGGTAGTTAAGTGTGCTAGACTCCTTCATGGTCGACCACAGTTCGAGTCTTGGACCTGACAACTTGCTTTCTCACTTTCCCTCTCTCTCTCTCTCTCTCAGTCCCTCTCTGGTCAAATTAAAATAAATAAATAAGCAAAGTTAAATAAAATAATTCTTTTTTAAAAAATAAAATATCTATAGCATGCAGGAATCACAAATAGAAGAGTCACTACTCTTGGGTGATCACCCAAGGAAGAGATCTTTCCTAGAGCTTGTTGCTGAAGGTATGGCCACAGTTCACATGAAAGCATAGAAATTACTGAGGTGGGGACCAGCAGTTGGCGTAACAGCTATGTCGCTGGACTCTCATGTAATCAACCATGGTTCGAGTCCCAGACCCGGTGGCTTAAACTCATGCCAGGCGTGTGTGCGTTTGTGCCCAAAATCCTGAGAGGAGAATGGAGAAGGGACCGCAGTGTGGCCATCCCCCCAGGGGGTGATTTCTCGCTTTCTGTCCTTTCTCTCTCTCTCTGTCTTTCTGGTGAGTGCACGCTTCCTATAGCAAAAACCTCTCAATTAAAAAAAAAATTAAAAAAAAATTACTTACAATTACTTACTGAGGTGCAGGCAGAATCCACTCTGGGATGTTGGAAAAGCCATTCGCAAGAAGGTGACTCACTGCTGAACTCACCTACAAAGCTTCCCAAGTGAGGTGCCAGGAGAGGCTGCTGTCATGGGCACTGATGGCCGCCATGGACTGTGGCGTTGGGCACTCAAGATCATATATGGCATTCTCCAGATGCTGGAGAAGCTGTGCACTGCAGGGCCTCTGTCCTGGGGAAACTGCAAGCTCCTGGACCCTAACAAAGGTGCACACCTGAGCCTACGAGAGGTCCCTCCTCTTTCAGTGTCCCCTCAGTGTCCTGTACTGACAAAGCTTAACATTATGACAGAGGAGAAATATTTAAAGGGTCTAGTTCTACTTTTACTGAGGAGGAAATGCAGGGTGAATTTGGAGCTGAGAAGCAATAAGTTGAAAATTAGTACATCGAGCTAACACCAAAAATCTGATCACGTGACTCCAATGCTTAAATCCTGTAGTAGCTTCCTGTTGACTACAAAATAAAGTTCAAAAGCCTTACTAGGCATACCAGGCTTTTATCATTATTATTTTTTATTTTCCAGAGAGCATATGGACTTACCAGAGAGAGACAGAGATCAAGAGAGAGGGAAAAACCATCCCCCAATGGGGTACTATCACACCACAATCTCTTGTCCATTTCTTCATCCTGTCAGAACCTTGGCACACAATGCACATGTACCTGGAGTGTTTTCCAAGCCTCTGGGTCTGGAATTTGAATGGCACAGTGTACCGTGTGGAATCCAACTTCCTTAACCAGTAGACTGCGGGCTGGGCCCCATGTCAGGCCTTTAATGTTCTGGTCTTGGGTGACATTGCTAGCCTTAGGTTCAACCACTCCTCCTTTTTCCACCCTCACACTCCGTAATTGCTCACAGTTCCCTGAGCTCACCATGTTTCTAATGTCTCCACACCTTTGTCTAAGTCGTCCTAGCCAGATGGAGTTGCCTCCCTTACTCTTACCAGTAAGCAGAGGTTTTACTGAGTTCTTACCCTGTACCTGACACGGTTTTAGGGGTTGGGAATACAGTAGTAAAAAAAACAAGCTTCTCCACTCTCAATTCAAATATCATAACTCTTTGGGAAGTATTTTCCAGCCTATTTCTCCTGCTTCTAGATAGTTTAGATGCCTCATCTAGGAGTTTCTCTTCTGTTCTCCTATATCTAATAAAGACTTCTTGACACTTATCATACCCTATTTTAATCCTGACTTTCCTATCATTCTCTTCCACTAGCCTGTGAGCTGCATGAAGTCAGGATATGTGACTTATTTATTTCTGTATCCCAGTATTCATCAGAACTCCAATAAAGTTTTGTGATTTTGTTTTGTTTTGTTTTGGAGAGAGATTTTTACTATAGGGCTCATGTGCTCACCAGAGAGATGGAAAGCAAGAAATCACCCTTCAGGGGGGATGGCCATGCCACAGTCTCCTCTCCTCTCCTCTCCTCTCCTCTCCTCTTCTCTCCTCTCCTCTCTGGATTTCGGACACGTACACACACACGCCAAGTGTGAGTTTTAAGCCTCCAGTTCCAGGACTTGAAGTGCTGTTGACTACATGAGAGTCCTGCGAAGTAACCATTATGTCATCTGCTATCCCCAAATTCTGTGTTTTTAATTGTTCCAGGATCATATAATTAGTCAAAGATAGGCCCAGGGCTAGAATCCTAGTCTCCTTCACATCTGAAAGTGCTTTTTCACTAGAGCTCTGCTGTGCCATAGGTGTTATGCCATACCTAGCTATGAAGGGAAACAGCTTTATATTATTTGGTGTTAGAAAAGACCAGTACAATGTTAAACATCATCAAGTATCATAATGGAAACAGGAGAGAAACACTGTCCTGATCGTATATTGAAAAATAGTGTGCACTCACCTCTCAGAGATCTTTTTTTTGTACACTTTGAGTCTTTGGATCATAACAATGTTACCATGAAATCAGAAGTAGGGAGGGCAAGAAATAAAAATATAAATTGGTCTAGGGTAATAGAGTACCCTGACTCAATATTAGCCAAAAGATCATGAAGTGATGACATTCCACTCTTAAAAGAGGAAAATTTTAATACACCTATAAAGGTTGATGGAGGGTTATGAACACTTATGAAGGCTATGGTAACCCTGAGTATATACACCACATTCCAAAAATCAAGGGGCTACATTGAATAACTGTAGGGAGCACAGTTAACATGGAGATCTGTAAGTAAGCCACGTGTTCTTGGGATCGCGGAACATGATGTGAACATGGTGAGAATTTTTGAAATATGGGCATGCCTGAGTTAGGATAACTCAAATGGGACACCTGTTCACTTGTTAAATAATAAACTTGTGAACCTCATGACTTTCTAGTGGTGATATTAGCATGATATATAAGTTTGGGAACTATGCTAATAAGAGCCAAAAACTACTACTCAAAAAAGACAAGGTCAAGCAGAACTGCTCTTAGCAATATTGCTGTTGGCAATACTGTTTGGTTGGCTTGACCATGGATTTGGCTCAGGATAGAAAGAGATCTGGACTTCTGTGGAATAAAATTGGAGAAGTCGAGCTAATGTGAATAAGACAAACTATGGAGATCTTGAAAGTCAGACAGGAAATCATTTTGATGAGAACAGAGCTAAAGGTCCATTAAAGGGTTTCAAGAGTGTTGTGATAACAGGAATGGTTAAGAAATTTCACCTGGCAAAACTAAGCCTCAATTTCCTGGCCTTGGGAAAAAATAATGATAGTACTATTGGAACCTATCCTACCCATAGGTTATGGTAAGGATTAAATGAGATAATGTATGTGAAATGACTGCTCTTAACTCTGTTTTATGCTGGGTATTCTTCCATTTTTAGCAACTGTATCTAATATGATTAAAGAGATAGTGACCATATTTTCAGGGCAAAAATTGGGACATGCTCTGAAAAATAATTTTTGTTTCACTTCGAGGTGGTGAAAATGAATTTGTGATGAGGCAAATGGGAATATCCAAGCTACTTCAGTCATCTGTAGGGATAGTAGGACATCTTATTTGAAATCGGGTTTGTCCTAGAGAAAAATCCTTGTTGTGTATTTCCCTTACTCAGAGAGAGGCAGTGGAATATGTAGTGTGGAACGAACAATGAAAGAGACCTCAGTTCTTTATTCAGCTCCAGCATGAACCGTTACCTTGTGCCAATCACTTGACTTCTTTGTATCTCAGTGCTCTCCTTTGTAAATTGAAGATACTGAACTGTATGAGTCAAGTTAGGGCCCCTCATTGTTTTGTTTGTTTGAGAAAAGGAGTATCTTATCATTGTCCTAAAAGATTTTTTTTTAAGTCCACCAGGACATAAAAGGAAAGGAAAATGATGAATAAAAAATGGCCATGATGTATCAAGCAAGACAACTGAGAGAATGAAAGCAGCCTGTTTTGGATGTTTTTATGGTAAAGGGGAACTCTACAGTAGGGAGCTGGCGAATAGGACTGTAGCAGGGTTAAAAGTGTATAGTTGGAAATTTGGGAGTCTTCAGCATAGGGTTCTGGTTAGAGCCATAAAAGTAGGCACTTACCCTCCAGCTAAAATATAGTAGGTTGCAATAGCTGAAGACTTCCACTGCAGGGACCAGCAGATGGCGTAATGGTTATATCACTGGAACTCCCATATAGTCGCCCTCAGTTTGAATTTCAGATCCAGCAGCTTAAAACTCACACTGGGTGTTTGTGCGTGCGTGCCCAAAATCCTGAGAGGAGAATCAAGAAGCGATTGCATTATGACCATTCCCCCTGGGTATGGTTTCTCTCTGTCTCTCTCTGTCTTTCTGGTGAGCACATGCACCCTAGAGCAAAAATCTCTAAAACAAAATAACTTTGTGCTATAACACTAAAAAAAAAAAATAGAAAAAATAGTTCTCAAAACATTAAGAAAATGTTAGTTCTGCTTAATGATATATCAGAGAACTTTAGAAGCAAGGAGGACTAGATCAAGTGAATTTCCAGGAGGGTGGGGAACACTACCGAGGTGAGCTAATAGTCACAAGGCATTTTCTTCCCAGAGGACATTGGCCAACTGGGTATGAACTGAAGATTGTGCATGACCCTTGCAGAAAATGTCTACTGGGAGAAGGAGAACCAGCAACGTTAATAGTAATTAAGCAGCATCAGCATGACAGATTAGAAATTTTCAGTGCCCTAAACACACTGTAGTTTTTATACATTGTCTTATATACAATTTAAAAATAACGAGTATGTAAAAAAAGGGGGGGGCAGGAAAATGTGTTTAGTAATCATTTAAAAAATAAATATCGAAGAGTCACAGACAGATACAACTACTAAAGTTATCAATCAGACTTTGACTCTAAAATAACTATGTATAAAGAACATGTTTAAGAACATTAAGGTAAAAGATGCATAAATGAATCAAAAGAATTTCAGCATAAAAACTGTGTCTATTTTAAAAAATCAAATAGCTATTCTAGAACACAAAATACAATATCTGAAATTAAGAATTTATTGAACAGATTTTGGACCAGCAGATGGTATAATGGTTACATTGCTGGACTCTCACATAGTTGGCTGCAGTTCAAGTCCCAGACCTGGCAACTTAAAACTCACATTAGGTGCGTGTGTGTGCATGCCCAAAATCCTGAGAGGAAAATGGAGGAGAAGGGATTGTGGCATGGCCATCCCCCTGGGGGATGATTTTCTCACTTTCTGTCTATCTGTCTGTCTCTGTCTCTCTGGCAAGTGCACACCCAATAGCAAAAAATCTCTCTCAGATAAATAAATAAATAAAATAATTTATTGAATAGAATTAATAGGAGACATGTTTAGTAACTCAAAGACAGGCTTACAGAAAATATTCAACCTAAATTACAGGTGGGAAAGAAATAAGATTTATGACCTAACATACATATAATTAGAGTCTCAAATGGTAAGGGGAGAGAGAATGGGGGCAGAGTCAATATCTGGAGAGATAAGCTGCAAGAACTTTCAAAACTGATGAGAGACATCAACCTACAGATCTAATAAACTCATTGAACCTAAGCAGGAGGTATAAAAGAATATTATATCTGAGTACATCATGATTCTTTAGACTGGTAAAAATCAAAGATGAAAATGAAGTCATAAAAATAGGCAGAGAAAAGCTACATTATGTATAAAGGAGCAACAGTCAGATGTTTGGCTTATTTTTAAACAAAAACTGTGGAGACTAAAAGACAATGACATTACTTAAAGAGCTGAGAGGGAAACATTGCTAACCTAGAAATTCTATACTTGGTGAATATGTTCTTCAAAAAAGAAGACAAAATAAATATATTTCAGGCCCAGCCTCGTGGTATCAGCAGCAGCAAACTGAACTGCAGTGCTGGAAGCTCCCATAGTCCACCACAGGTTCAGATCCCCTGCTGGCTTGAAAACAAGCCTGGTACATGCATGTGCCTGACATCCTGACTAGCTGGAGGGTCTGGAACGGGGATCGCAGCATGATGAGACCCTGTCAGGGGTACTTCTCTCTCTCTCCCTTTCTCTCTCTCTCATGTTCTCTATCATGAATAAAATTAACTTAAATACAAAGAAAATACATTTCAGACAAACAAAAAAATTGAGGATTTCTTCACTAGAAAAGCTGAACTATAGAAAACATTGGAGTTCTTTAAGATGAAGGAAAACGATCCTAGAGAGAAATACTGATGATTAGGAAAGGAGACAACAAAAGTAAATAGGTGGACTAAATACTTTTTGACTATTTAAGAAATTATAATGTCATATGTCAACAACAATAAGATATATATAATATATAGAAATAAAATAAAAGATAGTAGTATACAAAGAGTAGGAGAGGACAATTGAGTTACATTATTATATAAGGTATTTTCATTATCCAACTAGAAGTAAGATTATTAATTTAATAAATTAATGAGGCATATTGTGATATTTAGTGTAGTCAGTAAAAGAATAATAAAAGAACATGTAACAAAAAGCTAACAGAGGGAAAATTAGAATACTAAAAATATAATATTTGATTGCTTTAAAAGGCAAGCAAAGAAGAATAAAGAGACAGATTACATAAATAGAAAATATAAAACAAGGATGCTAAAAAAAAGTCGGTAATTATATTAAATAAAAATGAGCTCAACTGAGCCAGTTGATAGGCAAAAGGTGTTCATAGTGTATCTCTTTTCCTTTATTCATGATAGAGTGTGTGCACACACACTTGAGAGAGAAGCACCCTTCACAGAGTATGATCACACCATGATCTCCTTCCTCCAGTCCTTCAGCCCATCAGATCCTGGGCTCTTGTGCACACTCTTGGCATGTTTCAGGCCAACTGGGCCAGGGATTCGAACCGTGTTTATGAGATCCAGCTTCTCTTAATCAGCACATTACCATCATGGCACAGACCCAGCTGATTAGAATGTATCTTTTAAAGCTGTTTACAAGGTAGGCACTTTGAATAAAAGTGCACAAAAGGATTGAAAGAAAAAGTTTATAAAGTATATACCTTGCAAAAATGAAACAAGAAAACCCAAGACCAAGTTGACTTTATAACAAGAAGTAAACCTAGACATAAAGAGAAGAGGGTAATTTCATAAGGATAAAAGAGCTCATTCAACAAAAATATTTTAAAATCTTTCATATATATATGCCTTACAACAGCTTGAAATTTTTTAAAGCAAATATTGACAGAACTAAAAAACGAAATAGACAAAACCTACCTAATAAATGAGGATTTTAACACACCTCTCTCAGAAAAAGAATAAGCAGACAAAAAAGTAAAAAAAGAGGGGAACCAGCAGTTAGCGTGATGGCTATGTTGCTGGACTCCCACGTAGTCGACCGCGGTTCGCATCCCAGACCCGGTGGCTTAAAACTCACGCCAGGCGCGTGTGCATGCGTGCCCAAGATCCCGAGAGGAGAATGGAGGAGAAGGGATTGCGGCGTGACTATCCCCCCTGGGGGGTGATTTCTTGTTTTCTGTCTCTATGTCTCTCTCTCTTTCTGGCGAGCACACGCGCCCTATAGCGAAAAACCTCTCAAAAAAAAAAAAAAAGTAAAAAAAGAGTATGGAAGATTGGAACTACATAATTAAACCTCTTGACGTATGTGGAACATTGAAGCTGTAACTATAGTCCAAACATTCTTTTGAAGTATACATGGAATATTTATCAATATTCATTAAAAAAAAAGTTTGAGGAATAACAATGTGTAAATTATAAAACACAGTTGGACAGGGAGTGAACCTTAGAAAATATTTCTAAACCATGATATTAGAGGTCCAGTGCTGTGGCACGTGCTGCTAAAACTCTGAGCTGCACGGGCTGGGACCACACGGGATTCCTAGCCTTGGGATTCCGGATTTCTTCCTGGCCCACTCTAAAAAACAGGTGTTCTGGCATATCCATAGCTGGGAATCTGAGGCAGGAGGAGCATGACGTATTAAGTCTTTGTCCTTAAAAAAAAAAAAAAAAAAAAACAGTTTGGTAGAGACAAAAGCAAGCGAAAGGAACTAAAACTGCATAGCACAGAGTTAGGACAAACAAGGCTATCTGACCAATACACATTGGAACAAAGTATTTCTTGAGTAAGTGATCAATATTTTAAAAACAATAGAGAACACCAGAAAAATAAATATCATGGAAAAAAATCACTAGTTAACAGTGAGGGAGACTTCGGTGATATTTATATTTATTAAAGTAGTTCTGACACTATAATTAGGATGGAAACTTATTATCAGAGGTTAAAGGAGGCATCACATGGAGAGGACAGGAAGTCAGTCCTTAGGGAACCTGAAAAGTTTGACAGGGAAGAGGACACTTCGATGATTGGGTAGGTACTAAGACAAAATTTTTTTTAATTCTTGATAGATACCATGCGTGAAAGACAGCGAGAGAAGGTAATCCTCAACAGGGTTTCATCACGCCCCTTCCCCAGCCCTCCAGCAAGTCAGGATCCTGGGCACATGAAAACACACCTGGCATGTTTTAGGCTGATCATGCTGCGGATCTGAATCTAGACCAGCTGGTTTCCAGCATTAAAATTCAGTACGCTAATGATTATGCCACCAGCTTGGGCCAAGATGAAAAACAAAAATTGAAGAGAAGGACAGATAGTGTCTGCTTGATTGAAGAGAAGGTACCAGGGAGATGGCAAAGATTAAATTTTCTGGAGATTGTAAAAGGGATCATTTTCATAGTCTGGTTCCTTAGCTCTTGGATAGGGCAAGAACTAAGAGCCCAAGTGGCGGAGGAAAGAATATGAGATCAAAGAGATGTGTCGAGGATGGAAAGAGGATGGAGTGTTCATTCATTCTGACACCCTCAATCTAGGTAGGAAGCGACTGTCCAGAACGTGGAGAGTGAAGATAAGAAGTGGGAAAGCAGGCTGGAGGTTAAATAAGAAATGGAATTGAGGAGGAAAGGCAAAGATCAACAGAGAGGCAGAGTAAAGGAGCTAGATAATAGAAGTGACTCAATATTGGGTGTGCTGCAATGGATAATACAGTAAAGATTGGGACCATTAGTTTGTCATAATGGCTATGTTGCTGGACTCCCATGTAGTAGACCACAGTTCGAGTCCTGGACCCAGTGGCTTAAACTCAATGCCAGGCACGTGTGCATGTGTGCCCAGGATCCCGAGAGGAGAATGGAGGAGAAAGGATTGCAGCGTGGCCACCCCCCACCCTGTGAGGTGATTTCTCACTTTCTGTCTCTCTGTCTCTGTCTTTCTGGTGAGCACATGCGCCCTTTAACAAAAACCTCTCCAAGACAAAACAAATAAATATTATACATATATAGTAAAGATTATTATTATGTTGTTATAGTTTTATAAAATAAAAATAGAGGGAGGTTTATAGAATAACCTGGGTCAAAATGTGATTCCCAATTATATTAAGCCTAACTTAATGTAAGCCTACTCGATATACTGGTTCTTAGTTTAATACAATCTTAGAATCACATAAACATCTCAAAACTTGTTCATGCTTTGATGTTTTCATAAATTCTTTTTTTTTTTTGGAGAGGTTTTCGCTATAGGGCGTGTGAGCTCGCCAGACAGACAGAGAGAGACATAGAGACAGAAAGCGAGAAATCACCCCCCAGGGGGGATGGTCTTGCCGCAATCCCTTCTCCTCCATTCTCCTCTCGGGATCTTGGGCACGCATGCACATGTGCCTGGCGTGAGTTCTAAGCCACCGGGTCCGGGATGCGAACCGCAGTCGACTACGTGGGAGTCCAGCGACATAGCCATTACGCTAACTGCTGGTTCCTGGTGTTTTTCATAAATTCAGTAGGGGTCAGAAACATTAAGAAACTTTTCCCCCACTGTCAGCAAGCATCTGGAATTCTCATGAGGGAATCTCAACCGTGTGTTTACAAATCAATGCAAAATTACATTGCCTTCCCAGGTTAAAAAAGTTTTTGCCAGTGGTTAATTGGATGTTCCTATTTCTTTCCCTTGATTCTTATTTTCTTTAGAAAACAGCAGATGTCTTTGACCTGAGTGATAGTCTGTGAACTCTATTTCACTGCAATCAAAAGAAGTTTATCTGCTTTGCTAATTTATCTCCAACTTTCTTCCTAACTTCTAATCACTACTTGGGTTGAGTAACAGAAATGAGAAACTAATTACTCCCCTAACAACCAATATTTTTAACTTTCTAATTTACATTATTTTTAAATTATATATTGGACTCTTGGGAAAGTCATGATGTATTTTTGTATAGAAAAACAGAAAAATATGTCATGACTTTCCCAACAATCTAAAAAAAAAAATCTCACTTTTACCAGAAATTGATTTTTATAGTCACTAGAATCTCTTCTGAAAACATTGAAACAAAATTTCCAAGTTTTAAAACAAAAGTACTTGGGGCCAGCAGGTGGCATGGTGATTAAGGTGTCTGGACTCTCCCACATAGCTAACTGTAGTTCACATCCTGGACCTGGCAGCTTGCTTTCTCAGTTTCCTTCTCACTCTCCGTCTCGCTCCGGTCAGCTTCATGGCAATAAAAATAAAGGGACCAGCAGTTAGCATAATGGCTATGTTGCTGGACTCCCATGTAGTCGACAGCAGTTCAAGTCCCGGACCCGGTGGCTTAAACTCACTCCAGGCGCATGTGCGTGTGTGCCCAAGATCCCAAGAGGAGAATGGAGGAGAAGGGATTGTGGCGTGGCCATCCCCCCTGGGGGGGTGATTTCTCGCTTTCTGTCTCTCTGTCTCTCTGTCTCTGTCTCTCTGGCGAGTGCACGTGCCCTATAGCAAAAACCTCTCCAAAAAATAATAATAATAAAATAAAAATAAAAATGAATACAATTAAATAAAATAATTCTTCAAAAACAAACAAAAAACAGAAGTACTTGATGCTTGACTTCAGAGCAAATTACTCCAACTAGTTTTTTTTTTTTTGAGAGTTTTTTTTTTTTTTTTAAGGGGGGGGGCGCTCCCCGGAAAGACAGATAGA
>NW_006159920.1:2325160-2408150 GCF_000334495.1 Tupaia belangeri chinensis
TGGATGGCCACACTGCAATCCCTTCTCTTCTAGTCTCCTCTCGGGATCTTGGGCACTCACGCACACGCACCCGGTGTGAGTTTAAGCCACCAGGTCCAGGACTCGAACTGTGGTCGACTACATGGGAGTCCAGCAACATAGCCATTATGCCAACTGCTGGTCCCTCCAACCATTTTGATGCCATAGCACATGTAGAAAATACTTGAAACACAAAACTGGCCCTGTGATCTAGTGGTTGAGGGAGCCAGATCATGCATGAGCTACTGCAGCTGAATCCTGGCCCTGGCAGTATGGGAAAGAGGCAGGGCCTGTGTATGGGTGTCCTAGGTCCTAACAGGATGAAGAGGTAAGGAAGTGGGGATTGTGGTGTGGCTACATGCAGTCACCTCTCTTTCTCTGTCTCTCTGTCTCTCCTCTTCTATGGCAAGCACATGTGCTCTCTGGCAATTAAAAAAGAAAATACTTCTAACATACTGAAGTAAATTGTGAAGCACTTTGGAGGTCCATATAGAGCATATGAAAAGAAATTCTAATATTTTTCTTTACATAATTATAATAAAAAGTAAAATACAGAGTAATGGTGATGGTATAAAATGTTTAATTTAAATAAAACTTCCAAATAAATTTTTAAAAAACTTTTTGAAAAGAACTTAAGCTTACTTCCTCATCATGAGTTTATTATTTTGTGAATTTTTAGTTTATATCTTAGAAAAAGAGACAGGCAGAGAAATAGACAGGCATCTCAAATGGGTCTCCACGCTGCGATCCACTCCCTGTCCCAGCCGGCCTAGATAACAAGTATGTGCTCAAGGAGGTCCTGGAATGAGGGCCTGGGACCTTTCCCCTGTTGATTCAGTTATGTTATCACTGCACCACTTCCTGGCCGCCATGAGTTTGTTTTATATCAAGTTTTATATTGAAAAGATCATATGAAATTCTTGACCAAAATTTTTTGATAATATTCTCTTCAAATTCTTATAATCACCATCACTGAGAAAGTTTGCTACACAGATGGGTTTTAGCAAATGGTAGAAGGGTACTTATTGCTTTTTCTCTAATTGACAGAGCTCTTTTCTCACTATTAAGCAGAATTTGGAAAATTTTACCTTTATTTTTGGAATTCATGTAATAATGTGCGTGAATATCTAATGCACTTAAACGTTTCACATCAAATATTTCCAAGTAATATGGCACTGAGAAATTTTTCTATGGGTCTTCTTTAGGATTGAAGTTAAAATACCAGCTCAAATTCCCCACTGGACTACTTCTCACCTCACTTTTCTCTTGAATCCAGGAACATTGTATTTTTATACATTCCTTAGGTTTTTTATTAAGTTCATTCTGGTACTCAAAAACATCAAGTCAGTCAATTTTTGAAGTCAGTAAAATATTTTCAACAACTCTACAATGTAAAGTCATTGGCCTTTTTTCTTAAATTCCTCATTTAGCTTCCAATCTCCAGGGGGAAAAAAATGACTTATCCTTTGGTTGGTATATTGATAAAAGCAAGAGACTGTTTCTTCACATACAGTTGAAAACAGAACCATAGTGATCTGGATTTTATTAATAATATCCTTTAAGGTCAAATTCACATCTACAGGGAGATATAGAGATGAGAGTTTCTGTATGAAAAACTAAATGTCTCACTTGCATCTTGGTTTTCAGAACATGGAGAACAGACATGATGGAGAGTCCTCTGGCTTTCCTGTTTTATAGCTTTCCCACCAGCACAGCGACTCTGTGTTTGCATGATACTCAGAATATATTATTATTTTAAAGTATTTACTTAGTGCTCCAAATACTTTGTCCTGAGTAGTTCATTTTGGTACTTTTTGACAGAGCAGTTCATTTTCTTCCAAGCATTCCTTTTCAGAAATACTAACTAGTGCAATTAACTGACTATTAGTTATTAACATCTGTAGCTGATGCTTCTGCAAGGGAGCTCTGCTGCGGAATTCAATAGTCTTGTGGAGAAGGTCCTCAACGCATCTCCCAGCAGTATTATTCCAGAGTAGCCATTTTTCTATTTCCTTGGCTTCATTTGATTGCAAACAGGGTCATTTCGCAGGCAGGTTGGTAAAATGAGTGATTCTGCAATTGTGGAGGATGTTTTGGCTTTTGTTCTTAATTATCTGACCTTTTAATTAGCTTATGGAGCCCAATCTGATGTAAACTACTGTTGTAAGTAGTGGTCAATACTTTCACAAGCTATTTCATAAAGCAATGGTACTCAAAGTATGGTTTCAGGGACTTCTTTCTAAAGGTCTTTGAGACTTTGGAGGGAAGCAGTCAAGGAGTTCAAAACTATTTTTGTAATAATGCCAAGACCTTATATCCTTTTTCACTTTCTTTCTCTTAAAAAGTGAATAGTGGAATTTTCCAGAAGCTACAAGATGTGTGGTATCACAGCAGATAGAATACCAAAAAGGTATGACAATTTAGCTGTGTTCTATTAAGGCAGGCATCAAGAGATTTTTGAAAAATGTGAAGCAAGGGACCAGCAGATGGCATAATGGTTACTTTGCTGGACTCTCACACGGCCGACTGTGGTTTGAGTCTTGGACCCAGCCGCTTGAACCAGCCGCTTGAAACTCAGGCCAGGCATGTGTGAATGTGTGCATGCGTGCCCAAAATTCCGAGAGGAAGAATGGAGGAGAAGGGATTGCAGCATGGTCATACCCCCTGGAGAGTGACTTCTCACTTTCTGTCTCTCTCTGTCTCTCTGGTGAGCGAATGTGACTTATAGCAAAAAATCTCTCTTAAAAAAAGAAAAGTGTAAAGCAATGTTACTCTTCTCACTAAGGTTTTTTCCTCCTGAAAACTATAGTTATTTTTCATGACAATGTATTTATATTAATATATGAGATTTATTGTTATTTTAAAATACATAAATATTTAAATTTTTTCATTTTAATTTCTAGAATGATAAATATTGATAGATATAACCTATATTAACAAAATCTCTTTGGAGTATTCAGTAATCATTAAACGTGTCAGGGGTCCTGAGACCAAAAACTTTGAGACTCACTCTCAGAGGAGACAGTTATCTGTTAATGTGAGATATTTCTTATTAAGGTCCTGGAATAATTTATGTGTCACCATTTTTTTTTCTCATTTGATAACTTTCCCATGCCAAAAAAATAATTAGGAAAAGAATGAAACGGTCAGGGCAAATAAGTGCAGATTTGAAATGCTATAATTTTCACTGTACTAATTAGTAAGTGATTCAAATTTTTTACCTTTGGTTACTGTATGTCTTGAGAATCTCTGAAAAGTACTAAATTATAATTATTAATATTTAAATTGTCCTTTATGATAGAAAAATGACTAATACGTGTAAAGTATTTAAGGAAATTGTAGGCCTTTATGGCTACAATCAATCAATTTTCAAGGAAAAAAGATAATCTCATATGAAGAATACTTTTAAGTAAATCATATAAAATTTTTCAAAAACTAAGCATTTGGTAAATAAAGAAGAGATTTTGGAAAACTTTTTTTTTCTTAAAGAGAGAGAGGTTTGTTCGTTCATTTGTTTTGTACAGATCTGGCCACATTATGATTCTCCCACCCCATCCTGCCAGCTAGCTAGGACCACAGGCGTGCACCACCAGGCTCAGCGTGTTTAGGTTCATCCGAGAACTAAACCTGAATTTCCCATGAAGCCTCACCATCAGTAGCCTCCTACTTTTGCTACTACAGCTGGGCCAGAAATTTGCAAATACTGTCATTTAACTTAGTAATTAAAATTCTAGATTTTCTTTTTAATTTTGCTAGAGAACAATGCATGCACTTACCAGAGAGAGACAGGAGGGCTTTTGTTCACCAGAGAGAGACAGAGAGATAGAGGAAAAGTGAGAATGCACCCTCCACCATGGGGCATAGTCACATGGCAAACCCTTCTCCTCTATTTCTCCCTCCTTTTTGGAATTTTGGGTATGCATGTACAAGTGCCCAACGTGTTTCTCCCACTGCCAGGTCTAGGACTTGAACCACACAATGTGCCATGTGGGATCCAGCTACCTCAACCACCAGGTCATGGGCTGACCCAAAACTTCTGGATTTTCACAAGATATAAATATTGCTTATTCTAAATCTAATTAAAATATTTTGAAAATATTTTTCTTAAAATATTAAAGGCCTATAGTCTCCTTTAGTGAATCGATTACATTATTTTCTATTATTATTTTTTAGAAGCAAACATCATGTCTTATTTTTTTATTATTATTACCATAATATTGTTTAT
Organism: Tupaia belangeri chinensis; assembly: GCF_000334495.1. Taxonomy (NCBI): domain Eukaryota; kingdom Metazoa; phylum Chordata; class Mammalia; order Scandentia; family Tupaiidae; genus Tupaia; species Tupaia belangeri. The sequence goes on from NW_006159920.1 coordinate 2,329,404, forward strand.
ATTACATTGAATCACATATCTTTACGGTGTATTAGATTTCTTTTTCCAGAAAGAATACCTTGCAAATCAGTCAAGACAAAGATATTACTATCCACATCATCATCATCAAAGAGCTTTTCAATATTTTTTCCAGATTACTATTATTATTATTATTCTCGTTTTTTAAACATTCAATCACTATATATCATTTTGCGTCTAAAAATAATTTACCCAACATGAAATAATTCTCAGCCCAGTCCAGTTGAGAATACTATACCTGTTAACATCAACAGGTAATAAACTCATTTCTTATTTTTATAAATTAACAATAAGGCATTTTAGGGGCCAGCAGGTGACATGGTGGCTAGAGGCACTGGGCTCCCACATGGCTGGCCACAGTTCAAATTCCAGACCTGTCGGCTTACTTTCTCACTTTCTCTCTTTTTCTCTCTCTGGTAAAATTTAAAAATAAGTAAATAAATAAAGTTAAATAAAATAATTCTTTTTTAAAAAAGTCATTTAAAGAGCCCATTAAGTATCAAATTTTAGATTTTATAACATCAAAGGCCAAGAATAAATACATAAATTGAGTCACATTTTTAAAAAGTAGAATAAAATCAATTGTTTTATCAAGGACAAGCAATGATAATGCTGCTGATGAAAATAAATCATATACCTTCTTTGTTGTAAAAAAATAATGTGAAACTTAAAAGCAAATTAAATCAAAGGAAGAGCTCGAAATGTATATACACAAAATATTGTCACTGATAATAAATACATTGCAATTAAAGCAATAATCAGACTTATGGGAATGATTTTAATGGGATAGTTAAAAGGAAAAGCCTATACAAACATCTCTGGTGACAGGTGTTATCCATAAAACCTTAAGCACAGAAACAATAAGTACTGAAATCTGGAATTTTACTGTCTATGCCAGACAGTACCCAAATAGAATTTCAAGTGTTGTAAATTTGTGAATGGCTGCAAAATGGTTGTAAGTTTTGTATCACTATAAAAGTTTACAACCATCAATCTCTCCTGGCACACCTGTATCCCATTCTGCTATAGTCACTAGAGGGGAGCTCAGCTGGAGAGCGCTATGAAAGGCACAATAGGAGTATGTAGAAAAACGTATACTACAGCACAAACAATATTTGATGATACCCAAGTTTTCTGGAAAGGCCTGTGGCACAGTAAACTCAAGATGGACCCTGAGGATATGTAAGATTTGAATAGGTGAAAGAAAGAAGGAGAGCACTTCAAGCAAGCCAACTAGAATTAGCAATATACTGAAGGAAAGAGAGGAAAGGCAAGATAAGTACTATTAGTACTATTAGTTAGCTGTGGGTGATAGTGTTAGGGTGTGTGTGCTCGCCAGAAAGACAGAGGGAGACAGAAAGACAGAAAGCGAGAAGTCACCCCCCCCTCCCCCCGGGGTATGGCCATGCCACAATCCCTTCTCCTCCACTCTCCTCTTGGGATCTTAGGCACACACGTACACACGCCTGGCATGAGTTTAAGCCACCGGGTCCAGGACTCGAACCGCAGTTGACTACGTGGGAGTCCAGCAACATAGCCATTACACTAACTGATGGTCCCAAAATATTTATTCTTTTAAAATGTATGCATGAATGAATCATGGAGAACCTTGAAAGTCAGGCTATGGCTGCCAGTTTGGAAGCAGGGCCCTCTACTCTATTGAAAGCAGTATAGTTAGAAGATGGATCTGGACACACGCCACAGGATGGACCAGAAAATGACCAGAGACAGAGATACCAGTTGGGAGGCTGTGTGATAGGTGATAAGGACTGGACATAAAAAGGGTTCAGTTGGAGATACACTTTGACAGAAATATCAGTGGGATTTAGTGAGAAAAAAAAAGAGGATGGATAACTCCATGGCTTTGAAGCTAACAGACCGAGAAAAGGGTGGTACCATGTGCACAAAAGAATTCGAGACTGAATTTGGAGAAGATGGCTAACTTGCTTAGCAAAAGGCAGAATTATGGAGGGAGGCAGAGGAGCAGTGCTGAGGAAATACAACAGAAGCATAAAAATGGGACGTGCCGTCAGAATGAGCTACTGTGTCACGGAGAAAAGGGCAGCCATATGTAGCAGGCCACCACCCACATCAGACTATGTATTCAAATCCTGCCTCTGTCACTCATTAGCTATATGTCACTGCACAAGTCTTATTACCATTTTTAGTTTTATCATCTGTAAAATAATGACAATACAATCTACTTCATAGAGATATTTTGAGTATTAAGTGAGAAAATACATATAGACTAAAATGGTACATCCACTGTGAAAAACAGGATGGCAGTTCCTCCAAATATTAAAATAAAATAAATCACCATATGTTCAGCAATTCCACTCTAGATATATACCCAACATAACTGCCATTCTGAATATGTATTTATTGTCCCATACTCTTTATTATAAAGGTACTTTAAAAGGTTAATGGAAAATGGAATTAAAGTACAAGTTTACTTTGGTGCAAAAAATTTGAAATCCGTGCATAGTTTTTTTCATGATAATGCATTTTCCATAAATTTTTTGAAACCCCTTGTGTTGTAATACACACACACACACACACACACACACATCCCTAAACAACATGTTATTGTCCCACTCTACATTATGAGAACCCTTTGTGGTGCTGTATACTGATTGGGAATTGTGCCATCTTTTTAATAATTGAAGATTTTCTCATTACTTCGTGACCCTATTTACACCTAATAGTGAATTTTGCCTTAATGTCTCTTTTGTCAGGTATTATTTCTCTATCAACTGTCTTTTGGTGTGCTGATCCTTAGCTTTTCACCTTCAGTCTGTCAGTGACTTTATGTGTTCTTTTTATTTTTGGAGAGGTTTTCGCTATAGGGCACGTGTGCTCGCCAGACAGAGAGAGACATAAAGACAGAAAGCGAGAAATCACGCCCCAGGGGGGATGGTCACGCCGCAATCCCTTCTCCTCCATTCTCCTCTCGGGATCTTGGGCATGCATGCACACCCGCCCGACGTGAGTTTTAAGCCACCAGGTCCGGGACGCGAACTGCGGTCGACTACGTGGGAGTCCAGTGACATAGCCATTACGCTAACTGCTGGTTCCCACTTCATGCGTTCTTGAGATGTTCCTACAGCTGGACTTTTTTCAGTCCAGTCTGATAATTTCTGTATTTTAATTGGTACACTTAAGACCATTTTAAAATTGTGATTGCTGATGTGTTTGGATTATTTTCTATCATGTTACTTGCCCACTTTTCCTATGCTTTTTCCTCTTCCTTGCTTATCTTCTTTTAAATTGATCAAGGTGTGTGTGTATTTTAAATCCCTTTTCTCCTTTCTCAGGTTTGGTTGTTGTATTACTTCTATAACTTTTATAATACTTTTTTTTCTTTAGAGACTTTATGCTCACTGGAGAGAGAGAGACAGACAGAAAGCAAGAAATCACTGCCCAGGGGTATGGCCACACAACAATCTCATCCATTTTCTTCTCAGGATTTTGTGCATGCACACACACATGAATGATGGGAATTTCAAGCTGCTGGGTCCATGATTTGAATCTCTCTCTGCCATGTGCGAGTCCAGGAATGTAACCATTATGCTATCTGCTTGTCCCTTATAATAGTTTTTTAAAAAGTCAAGTATCGGGGCCAGCAGGTGGTGTGGTGGTTAAGGTGCTGGACTTCCACATGGGTGACCAGGGTTTGAGCCCCGGATCTGGAAGCTTGCTTTCTTACCCCGTCCTCTGTCTGTCTCTCTCTGGTGAGTGCAGTGCCCTTTAGCAAATAAAAAAAATTAAAAAAAAACATAATAATGATAAATAAAATTAAATAAACAATTCTTTTTAAAAAGTCAAGTATGCATAGTAAATTTATATATACTTGATGTTTTTCAAAGTCTAAAATTAGTCATTTTCTTTGTCCTTCTCCTCCTTCAAATAAAAGAACATAAATATTAAAGCAAAAGGTAACGGAACACTACCAGCCTAAGACCACGTTAGATTCTTGTCTTGAGATTTCTCAACCAAGCAGATGTTGGAGGATATTTAAAATTTCAACCTAGTCTGAGGCTACAAACTCTTGGGGGACTATTCCTCCTCCAACAAGCAATGGAGACAGAGTTGTTGCTTACTCCTGCCTGTGGGCAAATCTTTTCAGTCTTACGGGTTCCGCTAACAGAGTAGTACCTTGAAGGGTCTCAAATTTAGGCCAGAAGGGGGAGCCCTTTAGTTTAGCTGTTTGTGGACTTAGTTTACTTTTTGTGGACCTAAGCCCTGGTCTCTTCCCTCCTTGCCTGGCCATTCATCTCAAAGTTCCAAGTTCCTGGCAATTCATATGCCCCCAGGTTGGCCCCAGTTTCTTCATTTGTTCACCAGTATGGATTCTGCTTTACTCACTTCATTTGGCACTTCAAGTTTCCTCTCACTTTATTACAACTCAGCAAGGCAATTTGCTTTGAAAAATGAGATTTGTCTAGTATCTAGGCATTTCAAAGGGAGGCTTTTTAGCATAGTGTATCTGTCCTTTACTCCACGAAAAGGAGACTAAATATTTTAATTTGTTGTGCATATACAGAATTGTTTACCAACTATGGATTTTTATGTTTGTTTCCATTTGTCTTTGAACTTTTTGCATAAAAATGTGAAAGCTTTCTTACAATTAGAGTATGTAAGTACATGCAGTTATAAAGCAAGATGTTCATTAAATGGCTACTTAATGGTCATTTTTATTTGGAAATGACCTAACATCAAGTCAGAGAGGCTTCGTGGAGTAGATTTTGCCATGGCTCTTATCCAGCTAAGAGTTGAACAATACGAAAAGAAGTTCATGATACGTGGAGTAGATTTTGCCATGGCTCTTATCCAGGTAAGAGTTGAGCAATATGAAAAGAAGTTCATGATATATTGTTGAATAAATAAGCTGTTTTGAGGCCGCATCCCCTGATCTAGTGGTGAAGTATTGCTTAAGAGAAACTAAATCCAACATAGAAAATGGTTCAAACCAGGTCTGTCTGAAACATGCCAGGCACGGACACAAGTGCCCAAGACCTGACAAGCTGGAGGACTGAAAGAGGGAGATAGGGTGGGACCAGACTCTTCTTCCCCTCTCTCACATGCAGGCACACACATTTTTATCATGAGTAAAGAAAAAAAAGATGAAAAAAAAAAGCTGTTTTAAAGACCCCCGTTTTTTATTTACATAAACACATATGTATTGTATTTATACTGAAAAAATTCTAGAAGGAAATATCCAATATTTTGAGGTCATATCATTAGAGGATGCTTTTCTTCTTGTTGAGATCTTTTTAAATGAACAGTACTGTGCACTTTTTATGTAAAAGACAGATCATTTACAACAGAAAGCAGTGGTTGCTAACCCTAACCCACTGTCTAGCTCCAAGCTGTGTCAACAGAAGGCATCTATCTTGTGAGGGAGTGGAGGCCCCACAACTGAGTGTGTCGATTGGGTGACCTCCCGTCCAGGGTCGCTGTTATCTTGTGATTGGAAGACTCTCATTTTATTTATGTTTTCTCCTGCGAATAGGTCAACCAAGCAATGCCTCAGACAGACAAGCAAATATGCATCCCGCCAGAGCTGCCGGAGTTGCTCAAGCAGTTCACCAAAGATGCCATTCGGACCCAACCGCAGGATCTGATCCAGTGGGGTGCGGAGTACGTATTCCTTGCTCACCTCAAGCCCCCCTCGGAGAGTGGGGGAACGCTGGAGACGTCACGGCCGCAGCCAGGGGGTCGGACTTAGCATAATCGTGATTTCCAGCTCTCTGTTGCCTTGGTGCTTTAAAACGCACACCCAAGGACATCAAAGTGGGCGAGAATGGGATACCTCTTCTAAGAGAGTCAGACTGGGCAGTGGGACGCAAGGAAAATAGGCCAAACGTCCTGGGTCAAACAGCAGCAGTTCAGTTACCACACCTCACCAGAACACGCAGCCCACCCGCTGCACCCTTTCCTGCTGTCTTGGTGGAAAAGATTTGGGAATGTCCGCCTTTCCAGGTTAAAACCAAGGCCTCGTTCTCCTGCGTCTCCAGTAGATGGCAGCAGTGCACCTGGGGGAGTGGTGAGAGATAGTCTTGGAATGGACCCGGCGGAAACAGCCCAGGCTGGTTCACTCCTTAAATGAGGCACCTTCCTCCACTGCTGCTAAAACTCATGCTTGTGCCCAACCCAAAACACCGTATATTGCTTGGGAGAGAACTGTTGCTTTTTGGGATTTTAAAAAAGTGTTTCTTTTAACTGATTTGCTCTCTCAACAAATACACATGGCATTCTGGAAAAAGAAGGCAAAGCAGAAGGCAAAGCAGAGCGCTGAAGTCAGGCCTGCCTGAAAACAGTGTGCCTCAAACACAGGTGCCTTCTTTCAGGAGAGAACTCCAGGGACCGCTCGGTCACCCACGTTTACACCAATAGCTGCTGGCTTGGGCTGAAGCAGCTTTACCTAGAAAACCTCTCAGCTATGAAATTGCTTCTTAGACAAACTCGCCTGCTTGAAACTGAGGAACTGGGGCGTGGGGCAGGAGTTAGGAGCTAACTAGACCTCCCAGGCCATCTTCACGTTGTTTCAACTGTAGGAGGAGCACCCCCCTTAGCAGTGTTCCAGTAGGAAAGAGGGAGTAAGAGAGAGATGGTGGGGAGGGAGAAGAGTGTCCTTAGCCTGAGGTGGTGGGTAGGTGTATTAAGCAGATGGTGGAGAGAAACTGGAGACACCTTTGAGAAGGCATATAATGTCTGGTAAGACGGGCCTCGCAGACTGTCTGAGCCTATGCGCTTGTGCTCCTGGGCTGGGTCAGGATGAAGCTTTTGCAACTGAAAGGAAAATAAACCAGTGGTACTCATAAAAAGAGACTCAAATGGGGTTGCTTGGCTGCTAATGAGCCCCGTTCAGTTTTTCCATTCTAAATTTTATTTATTACCTCTAAGATTGAACTTTTATGCGAGAAGGCTAATTTCTTTTGGCATACTCAGACACACTTTGTTTTATACTACACAATAGTTTAAAATCCCATTTTATTATTCTGGTGCTGCTATCTTTACAGTAAGAAAAATGGCATTTCTTGGTATTGTCCCTGACATTTATGGCAGAAAACATCCCACTAGGGTAGCCTGCTTGCTCTCATATTGTATCATGTACTATAAATTCTCTGGACATCCATGAAAAATCAGTTTGTAGTTTAACTACAGTGAAAAAGGAGAGCCTAACCTAACAGCACTCTCTATCCCATCCAGACATGAAAAGCACTTATCAGATGGTTTACGTGACTTGCAAACCAGTCTCATTTTACAGGACAAAACTCCACAAATTATTTCTAAGACAAAACACTATTTAATCCATTGCAAGCATGCCCTCCATATTTTCAGTCAGTGAAGAAACGACCTACCAGGCATCAGCAGGATGTATGCCTATTTGTCCCATGGGAGGTGTGTGTGACAGTACAAATTTGCGATATATGTATGTTTCCAAGGAACTGTTCACTTGCAAATAAAGCTCAAGAACCCAGAGAACTAACTCCATGACGGCAGCTTCATTTACATGTTCTCTAACAATTCCACTAAAAAGTCTCAGAACCTCTCTGCTAGTGTCACTCTTAACTGGGGTAGTCAGAGAGAGGCAGTGGTTAGCCCTGTCGTGATATGGCTTGACACTAAAATGAGCTTTCACAAAATCCCCCCATGTTCTTTTTATACTACCCAGATCTGGAGAAAATGACGGGGATGCCAGGTAAGCAGGGAGGGTCGGAAAGGCATGCCTCAGGGAGAGCCAGTAACAAGAATGTTGGTAGGAACAGGCCATCGGTCCCACTTGGCAACTGCTCTGTCCTGTCCCTGCTGCAGGTAGCTCTTTCCATCTCATGCCAATCCTGAAACAGGACACAGTATTTTTCCACATTGCCCCCAACAAAGCTAACTCCACAGCGCGTCAGGGAGTGGGCAGGCTTTACTGGAAATCCTTAGGGAAGCTAGAGAAGGGTTTTACCTCACACATGCCATACAATGTAAGGCCTCTCAAACCCTCCTTTGGCTTGTCTTCTCTCCTGCCTTTTCTCGCCTTTCCTTCTTGAAGCCCCAAGCCTCCCTACCTCCAGCTAGAAACCACCCCCACACTCAGTCCTGGGGCATTGCCATCTTCTCTCCTTTCTCATACAAGTTACTCACATTCTCTCTGAGCTTCCCTTTTCAAGATTACACACCCCACCACACCCACTACCTAATATTGATACATACGCACACACAATGTTTATTTGTTTATATCCATTGAAATGCGTGTGTGTGTGTAAAACACTTAGGAGGGATGGCAACAAAACAAAACAAAAACCACTACCAATAAATCTGACCCCATACGCTTTGCATACCAAGTTTTTGTTGGTTATGCCTCATCTTTAAAGAAGAGCGATTTTTTTTTACTAATTCCCTAAGTACTCTATACTTGAAATGGAAAGTACAGGCGTTTCTGTATGTAAATGAACTAAACAGTATCTGGCACATGGAAGCCATTTCACAGATGTTCTTTCCCCTCCTTTCTTCAAAAAAGGGGGGTTCCTAAAGCAGCCTGAGGTTCCTGGGATAGAAGATGGTCCTCACAACCTCTAATTTACTCTCTTGTAGTTATTTTGGGGCTATGTCCCGTGGAGAGATTCCGCCGGTGAGAGAGCGGTCCGAGCGAGTGGCCTTATCTAACTGGGCAGAGCTAACACCGGAGCTGTTAAAGATCCTGCATTCCCGGGTAAGGGCCTCACTGCATCATCCAGGAGATGCCGGGTGGTGCTGTGGGTGGGTGGGTCCAGACAAAAGCCCTGTGGCCCGGTGAAGCAGCTGGTCACGTTGCACCACCGAAACATGTACTGAAGAGAAATTTTCCCTTGGGAAAATAGAATCACCTTGAGATAGCCTGTAGGCTGAGCTTCAGTGGCATTATCCCAGATTTCCCCGCAGCTGGCAGAATGTTCAGGTGCTTAGTGCACTGCAAACCCATTCTCTCCAGCAAAGTACAGGTCTATAGTCCCTCCAGTGACTTTCTTACTGATCAAGACCACGATATGATGCCTATCATGGATTGTGGCAGGGCATGTCATAGTTCCCTAGCTAGCTCAGATCAGACATAGCTTCGTTTGAGGTAAAACACTGACCCTCCTCACGCCCACCTTGTCCTGGAAACTGCTGGGTAGACAGATGAGAAGGGTCTGGCTCGAGAAACTTTATGGTTTGCCCATTCCCCAGGGAATATGAACTAGCACCACCATGCCTTAGTTTCAGATCCAGGACTAAAAGGTTCGGGGTGATTCAGGATTGACTTGGCCAACTACCTGGATCCTAGAGGTTTAGCATTTCACTAAAATAAGCAGAGGGTCAGGAAAGGTGTGGGGGCACGTCACTGGGGCATCTGTACCCTTGTTGCATTGCTGGTCAACAACCAGCTTTTCATTCTCTTCCTTCTTTCAACCATCAAGTACCATGTGCAGTGAATACGGTAGCGCCCCAGAGGACCCAGGATCAGGCAACTCTGGGCATCCAGAACGAACCCCAGCTTTTCATTCCTGGAAATGTGGGAGGGACACAGCTGAGGTCTTGTGCAGAGAATACAGTGGCGTCTGGAAGTGACCTAACATCTTATTCTCATTTCGCCACTAGTCAGTGGTCTCGGGCAAGTCCTGTGCCCATTGGTTTTGCTTTCAGATTGTCCCTTCACTTAAGGATAGCCTGGGAATAAGACAATGGATAATAAAAGCATCACAAATCATGTCATCTAAATGCATCATTTCTCATCATTCTTATATCCGAAGTTTAAAATTGTTCAATTGTTCTTCCGCTTGCTCTTCACTCATCCTGGCGAAGAAAACTGCCAGAGTTCTCCTTACCTCCCTCGGCCCCCTCCTGCCCTTCCCCTTACTGTGTGCTGCAAGAACTCACCCTTTGTGTTGTGTCTGTTGCTGCCTGCAGGTCGGTGGCAGACTGATCATTCACGCAGAAGAGTTGGCCCAGATGTGGAAGGTGCTGAATCTCCCAACAGATCTGTTTAACAGTGTGATGAACGTGGGGCGCTTCGCGGAGGAGATCGAGTGGCTCAAGTTTTTAGCCCTCGCTTGCAGCTCTCTTGGAGTTGTAAGTTTGTCATTTTCCCATCGCTCTGACCTGGAAGGGTAGGACTTCTGGCCACATAGCTCTCCAGGGCTCCTGATAATCACGCCTCTGTTCTCTGAGTTACTGTCGTCTCTGTGCTTGTCAGCTGGAAACTGGAGTGAGGAAGAGGGAGAGGGCAAAACCGTCATGGGCTCTGGGAAGAATTGACTAAAATGTGGCTCTGGGATTACTCGTAATTTCACCCATTACCCTCAGGTTTATTTTCACTCTACTCCACTCCCTCCATTCATATTCCCAGAGCTAACCGAGAACAGGCTGTAGAACAAGACTTGCTTATTCACAGGTTCCAGACACCTAGAAGATACACCCCTAGAGACTTTTAAAAAGCAGTGCAGCCTATAGAAAACTACTATTTGATACATATTAATGTGTACTAAAATTAGGGCTAAGAAAGCAAGAGAGGAAAGGCTGTTTCTAGACTTACGGTCATGATGTCACTGTGGATACAGGGGGTTCATACAAATTCATGCTTTTTTCCAAATTTGACTTGTGTGACAACTGGAAAAGGCATTTTCCTGTTTTGAAGAAAAAGATGCTGGAACCGGTTTATATATATATTCAGCATTGAGCTAGCTATCTACATATATACATAGATAAAGCGTAAGTTTCCTTTATGAAGACTCACTCTTGTTAAACACTATTATAACAATATAAATGAAAATGAATCTGAAATGTGGTTTTAAAACATTTTTCAAAGTCAAATAATTTTAAAATTAATGAGGAAATAAAGGACAGGAGAGAATATTTGGGTTGTTTTTTTCTTCTTCTTCTTTACAGGAACATTCTATAATGAATAAATTACTGTCTTCTGATGAGGAGACGAAAATGCAGCCAGGGTAGATGCATTGTCAATCAGGACTTATCTCACTTCTGTGAAAAAAAGCCTCAAGGACTGAAGGAAATCACAAAAGAAAAAAAAATGAAAAATGGACAGATTTCATTAAATTCTCATAGTGTTAAAAATGTATGCACACCACATTCAGAGATGTTGAGGAGGTGTACCGGTTTATTTTAACTGTAGTTAATTCTGATCTTCTTGATCTATTCTACAAAGGGTAGAGTAAAAAATAAGTAGGTTCAAACCACTCCAGAATTTTAGTCTACAGTAAGTCAGGCGGCCAGAAGATAAGTTGCCCAGCCTCTGAGCTTTCTTCTTACCATTCTCTCTTCTCCAAGATGGCTGTTGAGTGGATAGGGAAAAGGATGACTCAGGATGTCAGAGCAGCCAAGGAAAGGGATTCTCTCAACCTTTGGTCTTCTCTGTCACCTCTGGTCTCCATGGCAGTACCCCTGTCTATTTACAGCCTGTCTTTGGTCTCACCTCTCAGATTGGTCAAAGCACAACAACACTCCCCCATAGGCTCACCTCGGTTCTCACTGGTGCCAAGAGCCTCCTGAGTCTCTGCTAGGAGGTCATGCTCCCTAGCTCAGGAGGTCAGTTTCGTAGCCCTTCACCACCGTGTGAGATGTCTGAGTCTTCCTCTGTCACCATACCTCACAGTAACCAAGAGTGACTTTGGAATGCCAATTTCCAGTCCTCCCTCTGTTTATCCCACTGTAGAGCTGGTAGGTTTTCTCTGATATGTCTTTCTTCTAAACTGGTGAGGGGAAACCATGCAGTGAATTGTTTCTTTCTACTTCCTTTTTTTTTTTTTTTTTTTTTGAGAGGTTTTTTTTTTTTGCTATAGGGTGCGTGCGCTCGCCAGAGACAGACAGAGAGACAGAAAGCAAAAAATCACCCCCCAGGGGGGATGGCCACGCCACAATCCCTTCTCCTCCATTTTCCTCTTGGGATCTTGGGCATGCATGCACATGCGCCTAGCATGAGTTTAAGCCACCGGGTCCGGGACTTGAACCGTGGTCGACTATGTGGGAGTCCAGTGACATAGCCATTACGCTAACTGCTGGTCCCTTTACTTCCTTTCTAAAATAAGGTTGGATTAAATATTCCTCGAGGTTTCTTTTACCTCTAATATTCTGATTGATTCTATTCCCCCTCTCTTCTAAGACTTACCTTGGGTAACAGTGAACTCCTTTGATTCTGAGACGTCCCAAGATGTCTGACTTTGCCTCTCTGCATTCTTATGTCAAAGAACACCTAGCAGTGTAGTCAGCCTGGATAGCTAATCTGTAAATAAACAGTGCCCCGTGAATCAAATAGCTAATTCCCTTATATCCATTTGTATCCTCTAGGACTATTTCTAGAAACTTGAATGTGGGTTTGGTGAGTGCTATGGTCTGAATGTTTGTGTTCCTCCAAAATTCTTATATTGAAATCTCAACTCCCAAGATGACAGTATCAAGAGATGGTATCTTTGGGAAAGTGATTAATGTCCTTTTAAAAAACTTGTTTTGGGACCAGCAGGTGGTGTGGTTGTTAGGGGCACTAGACTCTCACATGGCCAACTGTGGTTCGAGTCCTGAACTTGGTAGCTTTCTTCTCACTATCTTTCTTTCTCTCTCTCTATCTCTCTCTGGTCAAATCAAAAATAACAATAGTAACTAATAAAGTTAAATAATTCTTATAACAAAAGGCAAGGCTTATTGGCCTCTTCTACCATGGGAAGACACCTTATAGAAGGTGCCTTCTATAAGGAAGGGGATCTCTGAATCTGAATGGCACTGAATATACTAGCAACTTGATCTTAGACTTTCCAGCCTCCAGACCTGTGAGCAATAAATTTCTGTTGTTTATAAATTACCCAATACAAAGTGTTTTGTGATAGCAGCCCACACTAACCAATACAGTCAGGGTGTCACCATCTAGTGGGGGACTTCCATTTCTGTCAATCCATACATCCATAGAGGCAGGCCCAGGAATTTTCTTCCTCCTTTCGCAACTCAACAGCAAGCTATGATTTTTGTGCCACCTAGGAAAGCCTGTTTGCTCCTCATAGAAGAGTATAATGGCAGGAATTTTTACTCCAGTAGGTAACAGGTACCTTTGCTCCAGTCTTGAGCTCTCTAGATATAACACATGATTCAAAATACCATGGCATACAGACCTGTCTTCCTGTTTCTTTTCTGCACTCCTTCCTCTAGACTGAGATATGCCACCTCCTGTCCCATTGAGACTATAAAAAGGAAGAGATCATGTACGTAGTAAAAATCATGTTTACTAAAAGGAATACTTATGTATAATTAGCAAACAATTCACTGCTTGAGCCTTTTACTCTGATTGTGAAAATGAAGCTTGCTAGATGCTTAAAAGCTATCTTTATGGGAAAAAAAAGTGCAAGAAAATGAAAATCTCCATTTACTTTAGATTTATTTGAATTTACCAAAAATCTGGAGTCCAAAGAGTTCTTTATCTATTCATCTATTAAACCTTAAAAAATAATGGGGCTGGCAGGTCGTATGGTGGTTAAGACACCAAACTCCCACATGGGTGACTATAGTTTGAGTCCCGGATCGGGTGGCTTGCTTTCTCACTTTCCCTCTCTTTCTCACTCTGATTAAATTTTAAAAAATAATAATAAATAAAATTAAATAAATGATTATTTTAAAAATAGTTAAAAACCTTATGAAGGCAATGCGGTTTGAAGGTTTTATTGATCAATAAAATATGGTTTTATACATTTATTAATTTACTAGGGCTGTCAAAATAAAGTACCACAGATTGCATGGCTTAAGCAATGCAAATGTATCGTTTCACAGTCTGGAGGCCAGAAGTCTGAGGTCCAGGTGTCATCAGGGTTGGTTACTTCTGAGGCGTCTCTTCTCAGCTTATAAATGCCTGTCTTCCCCCTCTGTACCTGCCTCTGGGCTCACGTGTCTAGTGTCTCTCTGTGTGTCCTAATCTTCTCTTCTCACGAGGACATTAGTTGTGTTGGATTCGGGCCACCCTAACGACTTCATTCGCACATAATCACCTTTTTCAAGGTTCTTTCTCCAAATGTGATTGCATTCTCAGGTTCTGGGTACTAGGGCTTCCACATATAAATTTCAGGGACCACAATTCAGTCCAGTCTGTAACAGCACCCGAAGGAAGAGGACAACAGAACAAAGGCAGTGTGAGTACAGGTTTTTTTTTCAGAGCAGCAGGAAAGGATGAGCTGTAGATAGAAACGGTGGCATTCAGGGCACACACTCATGTGTGCAGGTCTGTCCCACACCGTTCTCATGCTGACCTCGTCTCATGCACATGCCTTCCCATCTTCACTGACAGCTACGTGTATGCTGGTTCTCCCACCCCTCTGAATTAAGTGAAGTGCCTGGAACGATGTCTCCTACGGTGCTCCATGATGTTTTCATGAGAGGATCTCCAGAGGCAGGAGAGGGTAAATCACAGAGGCTTGCTGGGCTTGCCTCTAAGGATATATGGATTACCCAGAATGCAAGTCTCCACCAAATCCAAAATTTGACATCAGGTGGTTTATTATTTAGAAATTATTGTACATGAGGATTCCAGCTCATAAAATAATGTTACGTATACATAAACAAAATATAAATATTAATTCAAAATCAGTCATTGTTAATGTAAATAATGTTTAAATTACTTGCCATCAAGTAAAACTGACATTCCTGGATGATGGGCCAAGTTGATTTTTATCTCTGTATACTTTCTGAAATGTGGACTTATATCCCCGGATTATACATATCTCAGGTAAAGGAGTGCCAGCTAGACTTCATTATATTTTGGGAAAGGATGAGAGCAAAACAGCGAACACTGACTGCCAAGGAAGAACAGTTCTCTGGCCAGTCACCTGGAGAGAGATAGGAGCTTATTACTCATTCACCCAGTCACACCCACCTAACCCTGTAGGGCTAACTTTTCACTGATCCCTGGAGGGTGTATGAAAATGATCTGCTCATCATCAGTTTCAGTAAAGATGTATATGCTGACCTGTCTTTTCTAACTTAGAGCTGAACCATCTGAATCAACTCTTCCCTTGAGCCCACCTTTTTACACCTCTTCTCATGAAATTTATTAAAGCACAGGTTTATTTAAAGACATAGGATCAGTTCTGAAAGTAATCCTTTAGTGTTCAAGTTTTGTTGTATGGAGACTTTGCTTCTGTAGCAACTTATCTGTGAAAACTTGTGACACTTATTGCCCACCAACTTTCCTCCAGTAACAAGAGGGTTACTATGATGTAATGTACTAGGTGATTCTACTCAGATGGCCTACATGTTTTAGAAGAATGGGTTTTATTCTGACGTTCAGTACCTTTTGTTCAGCATCTGGGATGTCCATCTTCCTAGGGACATAACTCTTCTCTTACCTTCTCTCTACCATGGCATTGCCACCAGGATCTCACTGGAGTGTGTACGTTAGACTAATGATCGCAACTCTTTAGAGATAAAATTGGAGGGCAACAATAAGAAACAATTCTTATATTATAGAATGTAATATCAATTCCCCTCCTTTAGTGAGGTTACTCTGATTAAAGTAACAACTGTTTGGGGACCGGCTGGTGACATGGCAGTGCTGCAACCCTCTGAGGGGCTGGGCCCACGTGGGCAGGCCCTGGTTCATGTCCTGGGGTTTCCCTGTGCACACAGGGCACTCCCCTGCATGCTATGGGAGCAGGCACATGTCTATGACCCAGACAGGGTGAGTCAAGGGGTGAATCATAGCCTAAGGGCCTTGGGAGGGTACCTCTCTCTCTCATGGAAGAAAAACAAGTAACAAATATGTTTAAATATTCAGCACTTTTATAAACTAAATTCATTGAGAGTAAGCCTCCAACAAAGAAAAGAAAGGAGAAACAAGCAAAAAAAAAAGATACTCAGCAGATAATGCAATGTTTCTAAGAATAAATGAAGTGAATGATATTTGAATTAAAATCTCAAGCTTCCTGGAATTTTAAATCATTCCCACTTCATTATAGGGGAGCAATATTTTTTGTTTTCTTTCTTGTATCTAAACCCATCTCAGGACTCTAGCCTGGAATCGTAACTTTCTCTTCATTTTATCTTATGGTTTTTAGACCATTGCCAAAACTCTCAAGATAGTGTGTGAAGTTTTATCATCTGACCATGATGGCGGACCTCCCCGGATCCCATTCAGTACCTTCCAGTTTCTCTACACGTATATTGCCGAAGTGGATGGCGAGATCTCTGCATCACATGTCAGCAGAATGCTAAACTACATTGAACAGGAAGTGTAAGTAAGCTACACCAGTCGGGGCCAAAAGAATACTGGGAAACTAAATCTAGCAAGGTCAGCCCTGAGGCCTAGTGGTTAAGGGAATCAGATCCCACATTCTTTACCACAGTTCAAATCCTTGCCCCAGTGGTTTGAAAAACACCCTGGGTAGGTATGCATGCCTGAAATCCCAGCAGGATGGAGAAATAGAGATTGCATCGTAATCATGCACCATTGTGGGGTGCTTTCTCTCTCCCTCTTTGTCTCTATCTGGAGAGTGCAAGTGCCCTCCAGCAATTAAAAAAAAAAATCTAGCAAGTCAGAATATTGTGAGGTTACTATATTCTACTGCCCTGGAAGAGAGAAACATTGTAAGGAATAAAGACAATCTGAAGGCAAAGGAAAAGAATGGTATTAGATAGCAGTTCTTGAAATGCTACTGAGGCCAGCAGCAGCAGCATCGCCTGGGGAACTTTTTGAAATGCAGACTCCAGGCTGCACCCTGGACCTACTGAATCTGAATCTCTCAGAATGGGGCCCAGGAATCTGTATCCTAGGCAGCTCTCCAGGTAACCCAGACTCCGGCTCAAGTTTGACCAGCGGAGTGAAAGTGAAGAGGAAGGCAGGCAGTGAGGATTAAAAGAAATGGTTGGGGACCAGAAGTTGGCATAATGGCTATGTCACTGGACTCCCATGTAGTCGACCATGGTTCGAGTCCTGGACCTGGTGCCTTAAACTCATGCTGGACGCGTGTGCGTGCATGCCCAAGATCCCAAGAGGAGAATGAAGAAGAAAGGATTGTGGTGTGGCCATCCCCCTCGGGGGGGGGGGGGATTTCTCGCTTTCTGTCTCTCTGTCTCTCTGCCTTTCTGGCGAGCATATGTGCCCTATAGCAAAAACCTCTCAAAAAAAAAGAAAAAGAAAGAAAAGAAAAGGGTGATGGAGTGGCAGCTGCAGCAGGATTTTTCTGGAGTAAGAGAGTTGTTCATGTACTTATTGTCTTTCTTAAGACTAATTACTAAATGAACTAACCTCAGATGCATATTTTTCTCCCAACCAGAATTGGTCCTGATGGTTTAATCAAGGTGAATGACTTTACCCAAAACCCCAGGGTTCGGCTGGAGTAAAAGCACAATTTTAAGAGACAATACAGAGATGATGGTACTTCAGAAGGACTGAACCCCGCACACCATCCAAAGGCAATTTTCTTGTACAACTGGTACACTCTAATAAACAATTAGGCAAACATAAGAAATCAGAAATGTGTGGAATTAAGATGTAAAATTGTTGGCACCAAACACCTACATTACCAAATTAGTATTCTTCCCACATGGACACTAAGAGTGGCTGATGAAGCATGGATAAAATTGCATCTTGAGTCAAAGCCAGACTGTCAGATTTTAAAAGGCAGAATGTTAACCACACACAGTTTTGTTATTTTGTGATTGACAGGTATAATTTAGATGAGTGTCTTTTACATGGTCAATTGAGTGTTTCCAGTTATTTCTCCACTTGTTGGTACTACGTTATTCATTTATTCACTCACTCACCAATATTTATTGATATTTGCTCTGTTCTAGAAATAGGGTTGCCGCATATAATACAGGATAGCCAGTTAAATCTGAACTTCAAGGAAACTTTTTTTTCTTTTTTTAAAAAACAATTTGTTTTATTTTGCTCTTTACTAAGTCTAGCAACCCCCACCAGGAACTAGACTGGCTTCAAGACATTCACAAACAAGTCCTATCTCAGTTCTTCCCACGAGAAGCTCACAATCTGGACAGGAACAGAAATCACTTCCCTGCCAGTATCCCTGAGCAGCACTGAGTGCACTGGAAATCAGCATTGATGTGTCACCGTGAGGCCAGCTCACAGCATGGTGGTTAAGGCAGTTGAATCCCACATGGTCTACGCTCAGGTTGAGTCCTAGACCTCACAGGCCCTGCAGCTTGAAAAACACCCTGGGCACATGTGCATGCATGCCCAAAATATTGAAAGGAAGGAGAGATGAGGAAGGGATTGCGATGTGACCATTCCCTATGGGGGGTGCTCTCTCTCTCTCTCTGGCAAACAAATGTATTCTCTGACAAAATAAAAAATAAAAATAATTAATAAAAGATGTATGGATGTAATGGAATTCTATGGAAAATCCCCTGCTGAAGCCTAAGACCCTCAGACGAGGAGGTCAATGATTTTTCTTTCTCAAAGGAAGCAGATGAGATTAATAGGCAGCGACTGGCATTCTTAATGCCAAGTGTGCCAAAGTGTCTGGGTCAGTCTCCTCTACTTGGAGTATTACTCTCTTGAAAGTTATTTTTACGGGGCCAGCAGAGGGTGTAGTGTTACATCGCTGGACTCCCACATGGCTGACTGTGGTTCAAATCCTGGACCCAGGAACTTGAAACTCATATTGGATGTGTGTGTGGTGTGTGTGTCCAAGATCCCTGGAGGAGAATGGAGGAAAAGGGATCAGAGCATGGTTATCCCTCCTGGGGGGTGATTTCTCACCTTCCCTCTTTCTATCTCTGTCTTTCTGTCTCTCTCTGGCTAGTGCACTTACCCTAAGGCAAAACAATTCTTTAAAAAAAGTTATTTTTGCTCAAAATCCATGTTAGCTTACATTTATATATCTCTCTACATAACATGAGGTGGAAATGTGTCCAATTTAGGTAAAAGGAGATTGTGATGAGATGTTACCATGGGCACTTGATTTCTACCTACAGTGAAATGAAAAGGACTGAAACGAATTCTTCCCCCTGTCATGAGCTGCACCTGCAGGGAGTGGGCAACAACTAATCCTGCCTGCTGTCTACCTTCTGAACCGAAGGGGCTCATCATTGATTCCAACTCTGAGACCTAAGGCTGTTCGAAAGGCTGAAACACTGCAGGTGAAGCCTGGCACTGGAGTTAGTCGGGACTAGAGAAGGTGCAATCTTGTAACTGGCCATGATTTCTTGGTGTCTCTGTTTCTCTTTCGTTGTGGCCAAACAGCTGAAATAGGTCTCTTGGCTAGGAACAGAAAGTGAAAGGGGGCAGAGAGGACAGCCCCGATGTGAAAGACTCCATGATAAGTTATTAACCTGTAATCAATTAAGTTCATACACATAACAAAAGTAAAAAGGTTCTTTGTATTTGGGGAAACAGACTGAAATTAGAAACTAAATCTCAGTGACTCTGAGCATAATCTCTCATGAGTGAAACTAAAGAAATCCCCACTATCAAAGGCTCCATTGCACACAGATAGGAAGTCATTGACGTTACTGTAGCCATCAGCTAGAACTCAGCACAGCTGGCAGAGCCATTGTTGCACTGCCACCTGTTCATCTAAACCACCCCTTGGTGTCCACCATTTTCCTTATTCTTAGGTTCTTCTGTGCACATACATTTATTTCCTATTGAAAAGTAAAATAGTACATCAAAACTTCCATTTTTTTCTATTCAAATTTTGAAAACCAGGGAATCTAATTATCTGTCCTGACATCTTTGCTCTGGCTAAACTACCCAGTGTTTTCTTTACATTCCTTCCTCTCAAATTACTTAGCTTCAAATAATTCTTTCTAAAAAAGAATTATGTATTTAACTTTACTTATTATTATTACTAAATTAAAAAAAAATTCTACAGGGCATGTGCACTCACCAGAGAGAGACAGAGACAAAATGTGAGAAAGTAAGTCACCAGGTTCAGGACTCAAACCATGGTCAGCTATGTGGGAGTCCAGCACCTTAACCACCATGCTACCTGCTGGCCCCTTGCTTCATATACTTTATGCTAGGTTTCATCATAGACTTTAGACCTCTTAAGTACATGTACTTGAGACCCTTGAGTGCTTCTTTGGGTCAAATTCAAAAGTTGGAATCAAGCATTGTATATTGAAGTCATTTGACTACTTCAAACTATACATTTTTTTGAGAAGTTTTTGCTATAGGGCATATGCACTCACCAGAAAGAGAGACAGAGAGACAGAAAACAAGAAATCACCCTCCCCCCCAGGCTGCATGGCCACACCACAATCCCTTCTCCTCCATTCTCCTCGAGATCTTGAGCACGCACACACATATGCCCGGCATGAGTTTAAGTGGCCGGGTCTGGGACTTGAACCGTGGTTGACTACATGGGAGTCCAGTGACATAGCCATTATGCCAACTGCTGGTCTCTATACTTATTTCTTATAAATCACTGGTACCAAGGTAGAAAAGAAGGGATGCAAGGAGAGAAAGACATCACAGACTTCATAAATTTTCAAGATCATCAGTATAGAGCCTATCCTAGTGAAGAGTAGCTTTTTCAACCCACTGTACTATTACCAGCAGGAAAGAACCAAATAAGGCTTACAATTAAATTGACTCATTATTTCTGATGATAGCATTCTTAGGGGGATTCCATTCATGATACAGGCAATAACAACAATCTAGCAGCTTATTTTTTAAAAAAAAAAAAAAAAAAAAAGGCTTATTTAGTTTCATTTATTTAGGTAGGTAGTTTTACTTTGCCCAGAAAGAGACAGGTAAAAAAAAAGTGGAAAGCAAGCTGCCAAGTCCAGGACTCAAACCACAGTCAGCCATATGGGATCCAGCACCTTAACTACCATGCTACCTTCTGGTCTCATGTTTCTTGATTCATTCTGAATTCCCTCAAGCCTTATGTCCCTTAGTTTTCTTTCTTTAAAAAAAGAATTCTTTCATTTTAGCCCTCATTCTTGTTATTTTAAAATTTGCTATAGAACACATGCACCCACCAAAGAGAGATGCGTCCTAGACTAATTTCCTGCCCTAATTACTATGCTCTCGCCAAACTACCCAGTGTTTTCTTTACATTCCTCCCCACAACTTACTTTGCTTCAAATACTTTCTCTAAAATAATTATTTATTTAATTTTATTTATTATTGTTATTATTAACATTTTGCTATAGGGCACATGTAGTCACCAGAGAAATACAGAAAAAGAAAGTGAGAACCCAAGCCCCGAGATCTGGACTCAAACCACAGTCAGCCATGAGGGAGTCTAGCACCTTAACCACCATGCCACCTGCTGGCTCCAACTTAGTTTTTTTTTTGAGCCAAGAAAATCTGTTCATTTCATATGTTGTAGAGATGTACAGTGATTAAATGTAAAAAAAGAGAGAGAGAGAAAGAAGGAAAGAACAAACACACACACCAAAAAAACAAAAACAAAAAAGTAAGATATTGCAGTTTTACCATCCTTTCTTTCCTCATAGTTAACAATGTCCTTGCTTCTTCCTTCTGTAGAGGAAGCCCCCTCTGATCTCCTGAAAGATTCTTCTGTCCTGCTGCTGAAGTGGAAGGGAATTTGGTCTCAGAACTGAAAGTCAAGTTATTAAGTCCATTTATTAACATTTCTGAGGAACTGGGAGGAGTGGCCATGAGTGGATGAGCCTCAGGGGCGAAATGCAGGGTTGGTTGCTGCTCCAACAAGAAGTGGTTCTACCCCAGGGAGATCTTGGGGAGACTAGAACTATGGAGCAGTGAAGATGCAACCTAGCTCAGTGCCCACCATTTCCCTCCTCCCTCTGAGGAACGGCTTACTGGGCAATGCTTCCTGCTGCCTCTAAGCTATTGCCACTGCTATGCCACTGATGCTTTCTAGTGACAGCCTCCACAGCACATCTGCCAAGCAGCTTGCTTCAGCAGTCAGCCGGGGTGGGAAACAGCTTTGCCGTTCCACTGAGCTATGCCGTATTAACAATACTATAAATACTGTATTATGACAATTGCTAGCCTTTACGACAGTGCAGGACAGTATGTATGTCGCTTTACATGCATCCTGAAATGTTTCTGTATAACGTGCGTAACCTTAGGAAGTCAGTGCCATAGTCCCCACGTTATAGATGAACAGACTTAGTTGTCCAGTGTCACTGGTGAGAAAGAATTGGAATCCAAGTTTGTCTGATGCCAAACCTGTGCTGTCTCACACATATGCTCAATGTCTGTCTAGGTATGGGCTCTCCGCCCCAGAAATGATTCCTGAGGCAGGAATTTTAAGTGTGAATAGTTTGTTTGGGAGGCAATTCCAGGAACAATGGAAGGCAAGGAGGAAGAGTATGTGATGGGAAGAAAGTCCCTAAGGGGTGTGTTACCCAGCCAGTTACCCCGGAACTCCCGTAGTGCTGGGAAAGTCTGGGAGACAGCAGAGAGCACATCTCAGAGTTATCCTAATCTGAGGGGCGAGGGAAATCTTCATCCACCAGTGGCTAAGGGTAGCTTCCTCAACAAATCCCATCGGTTATTGACTCCAGGCTGCTTCCAGGGGCACTAACCATCTGCATTGCTGGCTTGCTTGAGCTTGCTCCTTTTGCTTCAAGGGGTGGTGGTTCAGAAAGGAAGTCATAGGTGTTCATAATAAGCAGTAATAGCATCCACTGTGATGCCTCACAGAGGTTTGTTTTGTTTTAAGAAATTTTTGCTATAGAGCATGTGTGCTTAACAGAGACAGAAAGCGAGAAATCACCTCTCGGGGGGGATGGCCATGTCGGAGACAGAAAGCGAGAAATCACCTCTGGGGGGCGGGGGGGGATGGCCATGTCGCAACCCTTTCACCTCCATTCTCCTCTTAGGATTTTGGGCATCAGGCACACATACCCAGCCTGAGTTTAAGCCACTGGGTCCAGGACTTGAATGTGGTTGACTGTATGGGAGTCCAGTGACATATTCATTCTATCATCTGCTGGTCTCACCTTACAGAGGTTTTAATAAAAGAGAATTTTAACATGTTAATCTCAATGATTGGGTCTGGCCTTCCTGGAGACTGTGGCAGAATAAGTGAAGGATATTGTGTGATATTAAAATTCACACACGGAGGCCAACAGGTGGAGGAATGGTGGTTAAGGCACTGGATTCCCACATGGCTGACCATGATTCAAGTCCTGGACCTAGTAGCATGTGTGCTTACATGCCCAAAATCCTGAGAGGAGAATGGTGAAGGGAGTGCAGCATGGCCATTCACCTTGGGGATGATTTCTCACTTTCCCTCTCTGTCTCTCTTTAGCAAGCACACTTTCCCTATGGCAAAAAACTAAAAAATTAAAATATTTAAAAATTCACAACTGACCCATAAACCTGGCATGTGGTCCCCATTGTTTCTTCCTTATGATGAGAGTGCCCAAAGAGGTATTTTTAAAAAAATTTTACCAGATGATGTGTGTGCTTGCCAGAGAGAAAGAGAGACAGAGACAAACACAGAAAGTGAAAAACACCCCCCATGGAGAATGCTAATGCCACAATCCTGTCTTCATTTCTCCTTTCAGGATTCTAGGCACATATGCATATATGCCATGGGTCTTTTTCAAGCTGCCTGGTCCAGGATGTGAACCCTACAGTCAGCCATGTGGGATCCAACTGCCTTAATCACCAGGTCACAGGCTATCCCCAGAGGGACACTTAATCCTCATTGCCTGTAGACGCTTGTCAGACCTATTCTACTGGCCTTCTGATCATGACCAGTAATGTTGGAATCCTAGCATGACCCCAGTTAAGCTGTCAAGTGGAGAACCTTGTAACATAAGGTTTGTATTTCCACTTTGAAAAGAAAAACATTCAGGAAGCAATAAAATCAGGATTTTATAAAGAAAAGAAGTGGGCTCTTTCTTTCCTAAATTAAGCTGTTTTGATTAAAGTAAAAGCTGCAGATACATTTAAGACTTCAGTAGGAAATGCAAAGATCATGGCTAAATTCCAGTTTCTTTATGTTCCATACCCTGGCTCTCCCTGGTGCTATTCCGTCAGGGACCTAGCATCCTTAGTTAACCGACAACTTCCAGGATCACCAGCACCCTGTAACAGAAGAAGCTGGACACACCAGTGCAAAAGGCTAGTTTTGAATTAGGTTAAAAGAGAAAATTTAACCCGAAATCCTTAGAGGTCTCCTGAATGTTTCTGCTAACAATGTATATATGTTTCAGAAATGTGCACACTGGCCTATTTCCTGAGGAAAAAATTATGAAGCTTTTAACAAATCCTTAAAGTTGTGTGGTTCTAAAAGGTCAAGAACCATTGGGCTAGAAATAGCTCTAGAAAGCACCAAATGGCTTGGGGAAAGGAAAGACAACGAAGCAGTCTCTCCAGATCTTCCTGGCGGAACTGAGCTCCTGCTCCCAACGTGGAAGAGGCCAAGTCCATAACCTCTTACTTTTGGGAACTTCTGGCTGTAAATCTGTGTTCTTAGTTTACTTCTTCATGTACTTGCTATTTTAATTGTTTCCTATAAACTGAAAGATGGTCAAACATAAACAGATTTTCCTACTTCAGAAGTGAGTCCATTGGAAAAGTCATGAAAGTCAATTGTGCAATATGCTGACTTGGATGTGCTGACCAAGCAGAGTTGTGTATACTCACGATCTATTATAATAGAGAGACTAAACTTTCAGATCAGGCTCAAAGGACTAGTTCCAGATAATCCTGAGTCTCAGGCATTCAAACAGTCCTCAGCCTCAATGCACCAAAGCAGTCCAAACATTGGTTGATTCATTTATTTACTCAACAAATACTTTAAAAAGTCCCACTACTGGGCCAACTGGTGGTGTGGTGGTTAAGATCACCACATGGATCACACATGGCTGGCTGCATGTTTGAGTCCTAGACCCTGTGGTCTGAGAAATGCTCCAAGTTCATTTGTGTGTATGTTTAAAATCTCTAAAGGAGTGAGAATGGAGGAGAAGGGATTGCAATGAGACTGTCGCCCATGGGGGGTGCTTTCTCACTTTCCTTCCCTTTCTTTCTCCAGTGAGTGCCCATGCTCTCTGGCAAGTTAAAAAAAAAAAAAAATCCTAGTATGGGCCACTTATTATACTAGGCACTGGGGACACTGCTCTGAACAAGGTAAGATCTGGGCTTTCATGAAGATTTAATTTTACTTAGAAAGACAGATGTAACATGACTAACCACAAAAAGAGAGTTGTAAGAAATGGTGTGATTACATCATTGTATGGGAGAATACATTTAGTCCAAAGGGTGGGATAGAGGTGAAAGGAAAGGCTTTCTTTAGAAAGTAACGTGAGAAGGGGACAAGCAGTTAGTGTATGTCACTAGACTCTCATGTAGTTGACCGCGGTTCCAGTAACTGGACCCGGTGGCTTAAACTCACTACGGGCGCGTGTGCGTGCGTGCTCAAGATCCTGAGAGGAGAATGGAGGAGAAGGGATTGCAGCGTGGCCATTCCCCCTGGGGGGTGATTTCTCGCTTTCTGTCTCTCGCTCTCTGTCTTGCTGGTGAGCGCATGTGCCCTATAGCAAAAACCTCTCAAAGAAAAAAAAAAAAAAGAAAGAAAAGAAAGTAATGCTAGAGCAAATTTAGAAGCCTACGGCACCAGTTATCACAGATAACCCAGAAACGTGTATCTGCATCCCTTTGATCAGCTGCATACTCGAAATCCAGTAGCCAATTTGATATCTTCTCTTGGATAACCCAAAGGCATTCCATAATTTGACGTGTCCCAAAATGACTTCCTGGCTTGCATTTTTTCATAATAAGTTCATAAACTTCTCTCCCAAATGTGCACCTCTCCCACAGTCCTCCAGATAACAAAACCCAGAAAACAGGTCAATGTAAATAACCCCCGCGCCACTTCCTTACTTCCCAAATCTATCACCAGCCAGATTCATTTTTCCTCCTATGTTTGTCTCAAATCTGTCCTCTTTATTTTCCCAGAGCCTCCTACTTCCTTATCTCTCTACCCGCTCTCAGCTGCCGTCATATTTCATCTGGACTTCCTATCGGTCTGGTCCTGGCAGGAAACGAAAGACACTCAGCTGAGCTTTTGAAGATCACTAAAATAATGTGTATAGAGGTATGGACAGGGACACCAACAAGGGGTGTGAGAAGGGAAATGTGAACAGTAAGGCATTTGAAATTAATTAGGCCTTGAGAGGTCTGCAAACTCGGAATATGAGCTACCCTAACTAGGATCTTACAAGTTGTAGGGAATTTAGAAAAAGCTCTCACAGACCAGCTGGAGTCTTTTGACTTATAAACTGACTTACATAGTCTGGGCTATG
Organism: Tupaia belangeri chinensis; assembly: GCF_000334495.1. Classification (NCBI taxonomy): domain Eukaryota; kingdom Metazoa; phylum Chordata; class Mammalia; order Scandentia; family Tupaiidae; genus Tupaia; species Tupaia belangeri. The sequence continues at coordinate 2,355,642 of NW_006159920.1, forward strand.
GCATGAAAGAAATGGTTATAGAAGCCTACTTAAACTTGTAATTTAAAAAACGCTTCATCAATTTAAGTCCTTGAGAAGAGAATAAAAGGCTGAGGATTGAGTAAAGCCTGTCCTCAGACAAGTATATGAGGACTCATTTATGCCCCCTGCACACTTGAAGTAATTGCTCAAGGATACATCTGACAGAAAATTCACTGACCAGCTGGCATTCAAGTGAAAGTACCCTAAATGATCACAGATTATATATTGTTCATTGTCGCTCCACCTCTTGCCTAAATCTATGCTCCTAAAATGTATGATATGTGAAAAATAAAAAGTCGGAAACTAATGCTGTTCTTGTGAACCAATGTTGTGGGTCCTTGGGGGAAGAGAAACTTTTGTAACCTTCCTTTTTCAAGTTTTCCTGTAAAACCACAAGCTCCAGCATTTTGGAGAATTGATTACAATTTGATTGATTATAGTTTTACTTCAGGTTGACAGGTGTTAAAGCACCCAGGAACTAGCAAACCGTCATCACCCTTAAGATTGAAGGGAAAGGGGAGAAAATGTCTTATTTGAGCCTGGAGAGAACTGGAACCCCATCTGAGGAGCTCCAGCTGCAGAGGGCCACTGCAGCAGCCAGGTGGCGCTGACACAGGAAGATACAAACTCACCTCTTGCTCCCTTATCTTCTGCTGGTTACTTCTGCTGACTAAACACAATTAGAAACTTAAGGGCAAGTCTGAGTGATGTCATCGTGTCAATCCCTGGGGATGTAGGAAAATTATGATGTAGGAAGCTGGTGTGTGTGGGCCTAATACCGAATGTAGGAACAGCAGAGAACCTGATTTTTTTTGTCTCACGCTCACAAAGAATTTGAGACACGGACACAGAGAAGAATAGTAAAGTGAAGAGCTTATCAAGAGAGGAAAGGAAGATCAGAGCTCAGGCAGGGAGTGGGTTTTGGAAAATAGATTGTCAATAAACTGTTGAGGCAAGGGTTTTGTTTTATTTTTTATCTGGGTCGGAGGGGCTTTGTACAGGCTTCTTGGTCTTATTTAGGCTTGTTCAGTCTCTGAGAAGCTGACCTTACTGGAGAGGAAAGAAGCAGCTTGTAGAAAGACTGGCTATCAGGGACCAGCAATTAGCATAATGGCTATGTTGCTGAACTCCCATGTATTCGACTACGGTTCGAGTCCTGGACCCGGTGGCTTAAACTCAAAACGAGTGTGTATGCGCGTGTGTGCCCAAGATCCTGAGAGGAAAACGGAGAAGGGATTGTGGTGTGGCCATCCCCCCTGGAGGGTGATTTCTCACGTTCTGTCTCTCTGTCTCTATCTCTCTGGCAAGCGCCCATGCCCTGTAGCCAAAACCTCTTCAAAAACAAACAAACAAAAAGACTGGCTATCATATTGACAAGCTTAGTGTTGTTTTGTCGTCTGTGGGGATTGTGGTTATAGAATGGGGGAGCTAAGCGGTGTTGGGTAAGATCCTCATGTTTTAGGTCTAATTTTATTTATTTATTTATTTATTTTTGGAGAGGTTTTCGCTACAGGGTGCGTGCGCTCGCCAGACAGACAGAGAGACATAGAGACAGAAAGCGAGAAATCACCCCCCAGGGGGATGGTCATGCCGCAATCCCTTCTCCTCCATTCTCCTCTCGGGATCTTGGGCACGCACGCACACGCACACGCGCCCGGCATGAGTTTTAAGCCACCAGGTCCGGGACGTGAACCACGGTCGACTACGTGGGAATCCAGCGACATAGCCATTACGCTAACTGCTGGTTCCCTAGGTCTAATTTCAGAGACCTACCCTGAGACACAGAATGAAAAACCACAAACACTGAAAAAGTAGGAAAAGAGAAGATTTAATAGAAAAATAAAGATTTTTAATAGGAAGGAAATACACCCACATGCCTTTCAGGCACGAGCAGTTGTCAGAGAAAGACAACTGTATTAGCCATGAGGTTAGGTGTTAATTTTATTTTGAGGGCTGATAATGAATATTTAGCAAGGGAAGGTCTGTCCTAGTATCTGGCCTCTTTGGTTTTGTGGGCTTTTTCCTGCGTTTGTGCATTTCTCTCAGGTGAGAAATTTATCTAATCATGCATGTCCAGGGAGGTCTTTGAAGGAATGAACATCCCTGTATGGATGCATTGTCCAGTTAGTTTATTGTTGAGTGGGAATCAGGATGTTGACTTAGTGTCCCATCCCAGTGGTGAATTTTCCTGGGTGTATCTGGAGTGGTAGGAAGGAAGATAACCACCTTTCTGGTGTCAAGAGCCAGGTGAGAGGAAGGGGGTTTGAAGAGGGTCTGGTGGTATTTTCTGACAGGTTGTGATTGATCAAACAAGCTGTAAAGGAGCTCTGGTTTTAAGAAGCTCTCTGGGCAAGCAAGAAGTCAGAGCTAATACTTGATCTCTAGTGAGAGCAGTGAATGACTCTTCTCACAAGCTTGACCAGGGTAACTGCATTTTATAAGCTGGCTCTATCTTAATACATATGTTTAATAGTGACCCTTCTTTGAAGGGTCCCTGTCCTATTTACCTACTCATTGGGTCTAATTCCTGTCTCACTGGGAAAGGGAGAAGGATAGTGAATGAATGCAGGGAGAGAGGAGAGAACTTACCAACATCCATGCTTGCCTTTCCCCCAAATACCCTCTACACTACAAAGGTCTGGAGAGTATATATTTCAGGAACGCAACTACTCAGTTGTGCAGGTGTAGCACGAAAGCAGCCACGAATAATACATAAACACCTGAGTATGACAGCATTCCAACAATACTTTATTTATGATGAAATATTGTTTTTGATTCTTTTAAAAACTACTTTAAAACATGAAACTGAGGTAGGATTCATGGCCTAGTGGTTAAGGGAGCCAGATCACACATGGCTAACCATGGTTCAAGTCTTAGCTCTGGTTGCTTGAAAAACACGCTGGGTTTGTATGGATGGTATACAGAAAATCCCAACAGGATAGAAAGATGGAGGAGAAGGGATTGCAATGTGACCGTGCCTTATTGGGGCCTGCTTTCTCCCTCTCTCACTGTGTCTCTGTTTTCATCTGGTGGCCACATATGCCCTCTGGCAAAAAAAAATTGTAAAACTGTTTAAAGGCTGTACAAAAAACTTAGGGCCAGACAGGAGTTGTTCAGGGCTGCGGACTCCTGCTCTATTTTTTTGTTTGTTTGTTTGTTTGGAGAAGTTTTTGCTATAGGGCGCGTGCGCTCCCCAGACAGACAGAGAGAGACAGACAGAGAGAAAGCGAGAAATCACCCCCCAGGGGGGATGACCACGCCGCAGTCCCTTCTCCTCCATTCTCCTCTTGGGATCTTGGGCATGCACGCACACACGCCCTGCATGAGTTTTAAGCCACCGGGTTTGGGACGCGAACCGCGGTCGACTACGTGGGAGTCCAGCGACATAGCCATTACGCTAACTGCTGGTCCCGCGAACTCCTGCTCTATACAGCAGCCAGCGATCTTAGTGAAACACCAGTCAGTTCTTGGTGCCCCCAGTTGAACTTTACACATTCCCATTGACCTTAGGATAATCACCTAAATCCTCACTGTGTCCTCTAAGGTCTACAGAGTCTGACTCCTGCAGACATTTCCATCCCCACTCTCTGTCCTTTAACTACAAGAGCTCCTTTGGGTCCCTCCAACTTAACATCATGCTATCTCCACATGTTTAGAAGACTTCTGTTTCCATGCCATCTAGTTCATTTACAGATCTCAGCCCACTGTAGCATTGTAATAGCACACGACAAACAAAAGAAAAAAAGGGGGCATAAAAACTGCAAACAGGAGGAAAATGGACAATGGCACACAAGGCAGCCATTTTACAACTGCAGATTAATGAGGAACAACATCAATGAGCTGTCAAGACACAGGATACAGTAATACTGCACTGTACTGCTATAAGATATTTATATGTAAACACACAGATGGAAAAAGTCTGAAAGAGAATGCATCAAATTGTTGTGTGGTAACCCCTGAGCTGTCAGGTTATGGGTGATGTTTTTTTTTTTTTTTAAATTTATGCTTTCCAAAATTAACATGTACTAATTAAGAAAAGCTGATGTTTCAAAATACCAAATTAACTAAGAACAAAACTAGAATCTCAGGTGAATATGTTAAACACATATGAGTGGGACAGGGAAAGGAGAGATTTTCACAGTCTAACTCAGAACCAAATTTACCAAATGCACACTTGATTTCCTAAAAGCCCTCTGTAACAGTGTTTAATGTATTGGCGGATACATTTTAGTTCCTGGGCTTTAATATTAATTGTAAGACTTTTTACAAGTTAGCTCTTTTTCCCCATTAAACAAAAATCAACTATTTAATTTATTCCCAACTAGATTTAAAATACTAACCCCAAACGTAATACCTTAAGTACCAATGACTAATTCCTATTAAAATTAGAGCAGTAGGTCAATAGTAAGCACTCTGCGGCTCCTTATCAACACATACCTAGACACAAAAGACAATTTATGGAAATAAAATGGAAATCCCAACTAATGACCACCGTTCTGAGATCAGTGACCACCATGAATAATTTTGATATTGCTGTTTGATTTTTATTGACTATCAAGAATAAAATTATTCAAAAACACACACAAAACTCCAAACTAAAAGAGCTAAATCTCAAAGAGAAGAGGCTAACACAATTCCTTCTGAAACCTATGCGTCCAGACCTCAGTCCCTTACTCTGGCCTCAGCGGGTCCTAGACCCCTCATTCACAGCTGAAGAAAGGCAGCCGTACTCCACCTTCAAGGCCCTGAGACCGGACCCTGAACTCCGGTCTTCCAGGTGTTCAGCGCCTCGGCTCTTCGCCCCACCCCTCCCAGTCTGGCCCCGCCCCCGGGGCGGCCCCGCCCCGTAATGGCCCCGCCCAGCTCGCCATCGGTTGGCTTCTCCCAAATGTGACGAGCGGGGGCGCGGGGAGGGGCCTGTTGCGCAAGCCCAGTTCTCAGGACCTTAGCGGAAGAAAGGCTGGGGAGGGGCACCCGAGACGATGAAGCGGGGCGTTCGACGGACTCCTTTCCGGAAGCGGAAGCTTAGTGGGCGGGCCAAGGGGGGCCGGGAGCTCACGGCGGTTAATTCTATTTACCGTGCGGCTTCGCTTCCCTACGTCTACGCTCTGAGGCGGCGAGAGATGGTCAGGTCTGGATCTCGACCGGGCCAGGTGAGGGCTGCGGGCCTGAGGAGCCTTCCGTGGGGTGGGTAGGGACTGAGGGGGTTCCCGGCCCGAGGAATGTGTGAAAGTCTCCTCGCAAAAAAAAATAAAGACAAAGAATGCGGCGACATTCGTTTAACTACAAGAGCTCCTTTGGGTCCCTCCAACTTAACATCATGCTATCTCCACATGTTTAGAAGACTTCTGTTTCCATGCCATCTAGTTCATTTACAGATCTCAGCCCACTGTAGCATTGTAATAGCACACGACAAACAAAAGAAAAAAAGGGGGCATAAAAACTGCAAACAGGAGGAAAATGGACAATGGCACACAAGGCAGCCATTTTACAACTGCAGATTAATGAGGAACAACATCAATGAGCTGTCAAGACACAGGATACAGTAATACTGCACTGTACTGCTATAAGATATTTATATGTAAACACACAGATGGAAAAAGTCTGAAAGAGAATGCATCAAATTGTTGTGTGGTAACCCCTGAGCTGTCAGGTTATGGGTGATGTTTTTTTTTTTTTTTAAATTTATGCTTTCCAAAATTAACATGTACTAATTAAGAAAAGCTGATGTTTCAAAATACCAAATTAACTAAGAACAAAACTAGAATCTCAGGTGAATATGTTAAACACATATGAGTGGGACAGGGAAAGGAGAGATTTTCACAGTCTAACTCAGAACCAAATTTACCAAATGCACACTTGATTTCCTAAAAGCCCTCTGTAACAGTGTTTAATGTATTGGCGGATACATTTTAGTTCCTGGGCTTTAATATTAATTGTAAGACTTTTTACAAGTTAGCTCTTTTTCCCCATTAAACAAAAATCAACTATTTAATTTATTCCCAACTAGATTTAAAATACTAACCCCAAACGTAATACCTTAAGTACCAATGACTAATTCCTATTAAAATTAGAGCAGTAGGTCAATAGTAAGCACTCTGCGGCTCCTTATCAACACATACCTAGACACAAAAGACAATTTATGGAAATAAAATGGAAATCCCAACTAATGACCACCGTTCTGAGATCAGTGACCACCATGAATAATTTTGATATTGCTGTTTGATTTTTATTGACTATCAAGAATAAAATTATTCAAAAACACACACAAAACTCCAAACTAAAAGAGCTAAATCTCAAAGAGAAGAGGCTAACACAATTCCTTCTGAAACCTATGCGTCCAGACCTCAGTCCCTTACTCTGGCCTCAGCGGGTCCTAGACCCCTCATTCACAGCTGAAGAAAGGCAGCCGTACTCCACCTTCAAGGCCCTGAGACCGGACCCTGAACTCCGGTCTTCCAGGTGTTCAGCGCCTCGGCTCTTCGCCCCACCCCTCCCAGTCTGGCCCCGCCCCCGGGGCGGCCCCGCCCCGTAATGGCCCCGCCCAGCTCGCCATCGGTTGGCTTCTCCCAAATGTGACGAGCGGGGGCGCGGGGAGGGGCCTGTTGCGCAAGCCCAGTTCTCAGGACCTTAGCGGAAGAAAGGCTGGGGAGGGGCACCCGAGACGATGAAGCGGGGCGTTCGACGGACTCCTTTCCGGAAGCGGAAGCTTAGTGGGCGGGCCAAGGGGGGCCGGGAGCTCACGGCGGTTAATTCTATTTACCGTGCGGCTTCGCTTCCCTACGTCTACGCTCTGAGGCGGCGAGAGATGGTCAGGTCTGGATCTCGACCGGGCCAGGTGAGGGCTGCGGGCCTGAGGAGCCTTCCGTGGGGTGGGTAGGGACTCAAGATGTTCCCGGCCCGAGGAATGTGTGAAAGTCTCCTCGCAAAAAAAAATAAAGACAAAGAATGCGGCGACATTCGAAATACTGGGCCAGAAAAGCGGGGCGGACAGGACATTTAATCCTTCCATCCTCACACAGCCGCTCTGCCCGTAGCTGTATATTCTGTTTAAATCGCCCGGTAGAGCTCTGGCTTCGATGTTAGGCCCGGGTTCGAGTCCAGCCTTGGCCGCTGGTCGAACGATTTAAGATCGCTTAGCTTCAGTACCTTGTTGCGTCAAATTCAGCTCCTCCGCTCTTCTACCAGTGCCGCTGTTGGCTGGTTTTCCGTCAGGGTTGCTGGTATATACTGGTATATAGGTTTTTTTCTTTGGAGAGATTTTTCACTGTAGGGCGCGTGCGCTCGCCAGACAGACAGAGAGAGACATAGAGACAGAAAGCGAGAAATCACCCCCCAGGGGGGATGGTCACGCCGCAATCCCTTCTCCTCCATTCTCCTCTCGGGATCTTGGGCATGCACGCACACGCGCCCGGCGTGAGTTTTAAGCCACCGGGTCCGAGACACGAACCGCGGTCGACTATGTGGGAGTCCAGCGACATAGCCATTACGCTAACTGCTGGTTCCCTGGTATATATTTTTTTAAAGTCTCCCAGCGTCTCTGTCTTTCTCGTTGCCCCTCTCAAATGCACGTCCCACTTTGTAACTACTAGATGATTCTGCCTAAAACCAGACATGAGAGCAGGTGTTCTTCAGGGTAAATCCCATTTTTTGGCCTCGCAACAGCTTTTTTTCTTCTTTTCTTAAAATCCTTTTTAGCCACGGGAACCAGCAGTTAGCGTAATGGCCATGTCGCTGGACTCCCACATAGTTGACCGCGGTTCGTGTCCGACCCGGTGGCATAAAACTCATGCCGGGCACGTGTGCGTGCGTGCCCAAGATCCCAAGAGGAGAATGGAGGAGAAAGGATTGTGGCATGGCCATCCCCGCTGGGGGGTGATTACTCGCTTTCTGTCTCTATGTCTCTGTCTGTCTGGTGAGCGCTCGCGCCCTATAGAGAAAATATCTCCAAAAAAAAAAATCCTTTTTAGCCTCTCCCTTCTTCCAGTTACGTCCAGCGCTCTTTACCTGCTTCTTGTGCAGTGCCCTGGTTGCACCATGCCTCTCATGCTTCCGTACCTTGGGCTTTCTGTTCTGCCTAGAATGCGCTTCTATGCCTGTTATTGCCATTTTGTGTCTCCTGTTCTGCAGCTCAAGGGCCGTTTACAACTTTATTGGTTGTATGCTCCTGAACCGTCCCTTTTGAACCTTGTAATCAACCTAAACCACTTTTCAGGCTAGAGACATTGCTAATATATCTATTTTTGCTACCTAACTATTTTATGTCTATTCGCGCCCTAGGATAGCACCTGGCATACAGTAGATTTTCAGGTAATGAATCATCTAGTTTTCACACTTATCCCATTTAGAGTGATCTTTTTTCCTCATTATATAAGTGCAGCTCTTTGTTTCTTTTGTCCTCTTACATTTATCAACACACCTATATTTTTGTCTTCCCCATTAGTGTGAATATTAAATTTTTTTCGGTTCCCTGCTAGTGATTTTCTTTTCTCCATTTTCTTGGTATTTGGGACAGCCACACACATGCACTCAGCATGAATTTCAAGCTGCTGGGTCTGGAACTCGAACTGCAGTTAGCCATCTGGGAGTCAAATTCCTTAACCACCATGTCACCTGCTGGTCCCATTATCATTTTATAAAAGGAAATTAAGGGATGGAAAGTTCAGATAATTTCCTGAAGTTATGCAGCCGGTTAGCTACATAAATGGGGTGTAGACTCATAGCTGGTGCCAGAGTTTGTTCTTTTAAACATTACCCTAAACTTAACAGAGATAATGACTTTGAACAAGCCTTCTTTCTGAAGTTTTGATCCTCATTGCACAAAAGTAATGACAGTAGAATGTGGATTAAATAGAAACAAAAGGCTTCAGTAAACATTAAATCATTCTGTAAAAGTAGTAGTATCTTGTATTTTATGTTAAGAGGTATGATTACTAAAGAAATATCTGGGACCACAGATGGTGAAATGGTTACATTGCTGAACTTCCGTTTCACGCCAGGTGCTTGTGCATGTGTGCCCAAAATTCCAAGAAGAGAATGGAGAAGTGATTGCAAAGCAGCATTGCCATCCCTCCTGGGGGGTGATTTCTTGCTTTCTGTCTCTCTGATGAGCACACGTACCCTTGTAGCAAAAATCTCTCAAAAAAAGAAAAAGAAAGAAATACTCTTCTCAAATAGAAAAATTAAAAGTTTTTTTTTTTTTTGAGAGGTTTTTGCTATAGGGTGCGTGCGCTTGCCAGACAGAGAGAGACAGAAAGACAGAAAGTGAGAAATCACCCCCCAGGGGGATGGCCACGCCTCAATCCCTTCTCCATTCTCCTCTCGGGATCTTGGGCACGCACGCACATGCGCCCAGTGTGTGTTTAAGCCACCGGGTCCGGTACTCGAACCACGGTCGACTAAGTGGGAGTCTAGCGACATTGCCATTACGCTAACTGCTGGTCCCAAAGTTTTTTCTTTTTAAGAGCGTTTTTGCTATAGATCACACGTACTCACCTGAGAAACAGAAAGTGAAAAATTATCCCTTGTTGTGGGGAGGGAATGGCCATGCCACAACCTTCTCCGTTCTCTTCTCCAGATCTTGGGCATACACGTACATGCACCTGGCATGAGTTTTAAGCCACCAGGTCTGGAACTCAATCTGTGGTCAACTGTGTAGGAGTTCAGTGGTGTAACCATTACAGTCATCTGCTGGCCCCACAGAATTAAAAGTTTAATGAGAATACCTAGTAGAAGGTGTGAGCTAAAACAAACTTGATTCTTAAATTGTGATTTGGGGCACTCCTTTTAGAGAGCAGTTTTGAAGTTTGTATCAAGAGCCGTTAAACTGCTAAAAACCTTTCACATACTTTTGATCCTAAATATGAAAAGGCTATTTTCAGTACTGTATACAAAACAGTTTATTCTAAGTTTTGTTTTTTAAAGAATTATTTAATTTTATTTACTTATTACTGTTCTTTAGTTTGACTAGAGAGAGAGAAAGAAAATGAGAGTGAGAAAGCAAGCCGCCAGGTCCAGGACTCAATCCAGAGTTGGCCATGTGGAGTCCAGCACCCCAGATACTACGCCACCTGCTGGCCCCCTAAGTTTGTTTCTCTAATTGTGAAAAATGTGAACCAAATCAAAGGCATATTTTATTACTTAGTCACAAGGAAATATTATACAATTATAAAGATTTTTTTAATGTTAATATGGGAAAATATTTAAAAGTAAAAACTTAAGATTCGAAACTAAAAGAATCTAGTTATTATGACTAAAAAAGAAAAAAAAAAGCATATTGAAAAAATGGCAGCCCCACTAGCAAAGTATATATTAGTGCCTAGATCTTAGTTCCTTTCCGCAAAAGGAACCATATCTTCTTGAAGAAAGGGCCAATTCCAAAGCTGAGGCAAGGAAATTGTAAGATGGGCATAGATACATCAAACTACAAAGCTTTTCAACAGAAAAGCAAATGATTAATAGAGTGAAAAGGGAACCTATAAACTAGGAGAAAATATTTGCAAACCATATGTCTGAGAATTAATCTCCAGATATATGTAAGGAACTCTTACCACTCAAAAGCAAGAAAACAGCCCAATTAAGAAATAAGCAAGGGGGACCAGCAGTTAGCGTAATGGCTATGTCGCTGGACTCCCATGTAGTTGACTGGTTTGAGTCCCAGACCCAGTGGCTTAAAACTCACACCGGGCAAGTGTGCATGCATGCCTAAGATCCCGAGAGGAGAATGGAGGAGAAGGGATTGTGGCGTGGCCATCCCCCTGGAGGGTGATTTCTCGCTTTCTATCTCTGTCTCTCTGTCTGTTTGGTGAGCTAATGCGCCCTATAGCAAAAGACCTCTCCAAAAAAAAGAGAAAGAAGCAAGGAATTTGAATACATGGTTCTTCACAGAAGATATACTGATGGCCTATAAGTATATGGAAAGATGCTAAACATCAGTGATCAGGGAAATGCTAATTGAAATCACAAGCAGTTACCACCTAATATTTGTTAGGATGAATATTAATTTAAAAAAATAAAAACAACTGTTAGGATATGAAGAAAGAATGAATCTTTGAATCTTAATTTGAACCCTCATACATTGTTGGTGGGAATGTAAAACATTATGGTGATTTCCTAAAAAATTAAGAGTACAACCATCAGGGCCAGCAGATGGTGTGGTGGTTAAGGCACTGTACTCCCCACATGGATAACTGCAATTGGGGTCCCGGACCTGGTGGCTTGCTTTCTCACTTTCCCTCTCTCTCTCTCTCTCTCTCTCTCTCTCTCTCTGTCTCTGGTGAGTACACATACCTAAAACAAGAATAAAAAATTAATTCTTTTTAAAAAAGGGATAGAACTCTCATTTTACTCTGCAGTCTTACTTTTGGTCACCCAAAAGAATTGCAATCAGGATCTTCAGTAGATTTGTACTCATGCTCATTGTAGCATTATTCGTAACAGTCAGGATGTGGTGACAACCTACATGTGTATCTACAGATGAATGCATAAAGAAAATATATGCATACAGTGGAGTATTGATCAGCCTTAAAAAGGAAGGAAATCCTGCCATATGCCACAACAGGGAACAAACTTGAGGACGTTACACTAACTGAAATAAGCTAGTCACAAAAGAACAAATACTACATGACTGTACTTATATGAGGTATCTAAAATAGTCAAACTTAGAAAAGCAGTGAGTAAAAAGGTTGTTGCTAGGTTCTAGAGATAGTAAGAAACGGGAGTTGCCATTCAATGAGTATATGAATAAGTTATGCAAGATGAATAAGTTCTATAGATTTGCTAACATTGTGCTTATAATTAACAATACTATATTTTGTTAAGGAGGTGTATCTTATGTTAAATATTATGGCAATTAATAAAAGAAAAGATGAGCCTGGAGAACTTGTTGCAGCAAGTAAAGAACATCTGGAAAAATGATGGAGATATGATCAAATGATACAGGAGCCAACTTGAAGGGGCTCCCACCGATTGTATCCACTGACGGGGATAATTTGAGCATCAAAATAAATAGTGATAATGATGGATCACATAACTCATTGAATAAAATGGAAACCAATGAGTTTGTACTAACAAATAAGCAAGGAAAAACTGAAAGTGCTTTCCTAAAGTTGAATGCCAACTTATAAATGTAGAGGGAAAATACAGTAAGAATTGATTCAGGCAAGGATCATCAACAGCTAAATCCTCTTAGTGAAAGCTGATGGATTAGGATATCTGCTTAGTCTCAAAACGTCTCTTACAGATGCTTGTTAACTACAAAGGTAAAATAGTAGTCTTACAGTGACGACATGGCAGACACCATCTTAAACCATCCAAATTCATGTCACTAGTAATAGGGCAAACTCTGTGTCTGCTCATGTTGAGGAGACACATCTTTTTCGTAGTGTTTCTGTCAAAAATGCATACCCGAGTCTAATCATGAGCAAACATCAGACAAATCTATAAGTGTCCCGAGGGACATTCTACAAAATAACTGGCCCAGGCTCTAAATATGTCAAGGTTATAAAAGACAATGAGTGACAGCCCAAGGAACTATTCCAGATTAAAGGAGGCTAAAGACCTACGACAACTTCATGCAATGTGTGATCCTGGATTAGACATGAACCAGAAGTGTCTCTTCTATAAAGGACAGCATTGGGATAATTGATGACATGTGAATAAGGTCTATAGATTAGATTATAATACTGTATTAGTGTTATTTTCTAATTTTGATACCATGGTGATATTAGAGAATGACTTTGTTCTTAGAGAATACTTAGGGATAAAAGAGAATTGTGTCTGCAGCTTATTCTGAAATGGTTCAGACAAAATAATATTGTATATGTATATATACTGAGAGAGAATATAGCAAATGTGGTTAAATGTGAAGGGTTGTAAAATCTGGATGAAACATAACAAGATTTATCTATACTATTTCAAAATAAAGAAATACCAAAAACTAGAAGTGGTAAAATTTTCTTTACCAGATTTTCTGTAATATAGCTTCATGTGTATATTTTTGGAGAAATAACATATATAATCTTAACAGTTGTGCCATACACTTAGACAGGGTACTTTATTATCTTTTTTTAAGAAATGTGAGACAATAATTATGGTAGTTGTTTTTGGACTTGATCTGAGGTGTAACAGCATCGTAATGGCTTATATTTTTACAATAATTCCAGCCAACATAGATATTTCAAGGGGACAGTCTCTTAGAGTGTGATACAGAGACCAGTGGAGCTGCATTATACGGTCTTATTTCCTACAATTCTGGGTCTCACACCTGGCTTCATTACCTTTCACATTTCAAGTTACTGCAAGACGTATAACTCATAACAATCCAGATTTAAAAATATATTCTCAATGTACTCTCCAGAGAGAGAGAGAGGAGAAAGTGGCCCCCATGGGGAATGGTCACACTGCAACCCCTTTTCCCCTGTCTCCCTCATTTTGGGATTTGGGGCACACGTACACACATGCCCAGTGTGTTTCTCAAGCCTCTGGGTCCAGAACTCTGTGAAGTTGTGCATATGGGATCTGTGTGACTTAGCCATCAGGCCACAGAATTTGGTCCCTAAGTAGCATTCTTAGAAGGAGGGCGTGGGACCAGCAGTTAGTGTAATGGCTATGTCACTGGACTCCCGCTTAGTTGACCGCGGTTCAAGTCCTGGACCCAGTGGCTTAAACTCACGCCGGGCGTGTGTGCGTGCTTGCCCAAGATCCTGAGAGGAGAGTGGAGGAGAAGGGATTGTGGTGTGACCATCCCCCCGGGGGGTGATTTCTCTCTTTCTAGCTCTCTGTCTCTCTCTGTCTTTCTGGTGAGCGCCCACGCCCTATAGCAAAAACAAACAAACAAACAAAACAAAATCAAACCAAAAAAACCTCTCCAGAAAAAGAAAAAAAAATAAAAAAAAGGAGGGTGTACATATTCAAGCAAAAAAAATTTTGTATAACTTTAGAGACACTTGGTAGTTAATGCTCAAAGCTATCTTGGGATGAAGTAAATAAATACGGGCCCAGATGTGGTGATGTGTACTGCTAAGATACTGCTTCATAGACCAGAAGCACATGGCAAGCCCAGTTTGATTCACTCCAACCTAAAGCCTAGGTGTGGTGGTGGTAGTGCCTGGAATCCAAGTGTCTTGGGAGGCTAAGGTGGGAGGATTGGGAGCTTGAAGCTGTCTTGGGCAACATAGCAAAATCCTGACAGAAAAGAGCTGGATGTGGTGGCTCATGGCTGTAGTTCCAGCCGGGAAGCTGAAGCAGGAGTATTGTGACAGATTCTATCTAAAATGGGATGCTTGGGTTCTCATCCTTGGTTGACCTGAATATACTAGGAATGTCCATGATCATGTCTAACGGGGAGGCTGGGGAGAGGACTACACCATGACAAGACTCTGTCAAGAATCTCTGTCTCTCTCTCATGAATGAAAGAAAATAAATGAAAAGTTACCTCCTTGTTTAAGAAAAATAAAATATGGAAATATGTCTCAAAAAATCATAAATTGTGAACAGTACTATATCTAGAGGGTGTGAAAAGGAGGGGAAAATTCAAGATAAGGAGACTAATTCAAGTCTTTAAAATTGTACTTTGAATAGAGATTATATTTATCCAATATCAAGTTAAGATAAAAAAGGTATAACATGGAAAGTCTCCTTGTTCTGCCTCCCAGGCATTTGCTTTTACTCCTCAGAGGCAACCAGAATTAACTTTTTCTTGCATAACTCTAAATATTAGGTTGTCAGAAAGTCATGATGTCTTTTTCAATTTTTGATATAAGATGCATGTGCTTGCTGGAGAGACAGAGACAGAGAACAAGAAGTCAACCCCCCAGGGGATATCCTCGGGATTCTGGGCACATATGCACATGTGCCCTGCTGAGTTTCAAGTCATGGGGTCTGGTGGGACTTGAACTGCGGTGGGCCGTGTGGGTATCCAGTGACATAACCATTACATCATCTGCTGGTCCCATGATGTGTTTTTCTATGCAAAAATGTGTCCTGACTTTCCAGGAGATCCAACAGATGAATGTAAAAGCAAGTACATCTTTTCTCTACACAAAAAGGTACCCCACTTTTATTACTTTTAATGTAAATAAACCAACAACATTGGTGTTTTATTTATTTATTTATTTAATTTTTACTTTTTTTTTTTTGTAGAGGTTTTTTTTCCTATAGGGTGAGTGTGCTCTCCAGAAAGAGAGAGAAAGAGAGACAGAAAGCGAGAAATCACCCCCCAGGGGAGATGGCCACACCACAATCCCTTCTCCTCCATTCTCCTCTCAGGATCTTGGGCACGCACGCACACGCATCCAGCCTGAGTTTAAGCCACTGAGTCCAGGACTCGAACTGCAGTCGACTACATGGGAGTCCAGTGACATAGCCATTACGTTAACTGCTGGTCCCCCAACATTGGTATTTATTTTTAAAAAGAAAGATGGTGAGAAGAAAATACACATAAAAATAAACGGTAGTTTTCATGTGCTAGTCTTGACAGGCATTCTAAAGAACATAGATAAATGGAACTAGAGTTATGTCCTGTACCTAGAATTAATTTGTTTATTTCTAAAAATTTGCTTGAATGTAGGATATGTTTAGGGATTGAGAATAGTCCAAACTTACTGTAATAAGTACTTCTGGTTTAAAAGAATGTCTCAGTTTCCTTTCAGCCTAAATAGAATTAAGGAACATATATATATATATGTATATATACATATATATATATATGTTCCTTAATATATATATGTGTGTGTGTGTGTGTGTGTGTGTGTGTATTGGTTGTGTAAAATGTTTTTTAAAGTTTATGACTTTGATGAGTGGGAAAGACAAAGTGGGAGAGACATCACCCCCAACAGGGTCCTGATGTTGAGATCCACCTCCAGCTTGAGCCAGTCTCCACGCATGGGCATATGCATGTCCAGCATACTCGGAGATTCCCAGATGTGAACTCAGAACCCTCCCATGTGGGTCAGTCCTTCAGAGCATCATATTTTACTACTTGTGCAACCATCTAGCCCTTTCTTAACATTTTGTGTAAAACAAATTCATAAGAATTGTTGTAATTGTGGAGTTTTTTATAAATGGAGCACATTTATAAAAAAAATGAATAACAGTACATACAGACAATAAGATACTATTCAGCCTTAAGAAGGGAGGAAAGTTTTGATACATGGTGCATGTATCAAAGCTCGAAGACATTCTGTTAGGTGAAATAAGCCAGTTACAAAAGGACCAATACTACCTTACACTTACGAGGTTCCTAGAGTAGTCAAATTTGTAGAATAAAAGCAGAATGGTGATCACCAGAGGCAGGATGAAGATGGAATGGGAAGTTACTGTTAAGAAAAAAAATGACATTTCAGCTTAAATCAAGATAGCTTATTGAAAATGTAATATAAAAATATTTGTGTATCTACTATAAGATGATATATTATTCTACAGGTAGTATCTTCAGGAAGGCATGCTGGACCTGTTAAAATAACAAATGGAAAGAAAAGGTAAGTACTTAAATTTATATTTTCAGGATTTGTCAAAAAATTTTCCAAGTCTGGGCTGAACTACATTTTGCTTACCTCAGAAAACTAGATGGGCCTCACCTTCACACACTCTGGGGAGTCATTTCCCTATCTACTCATGTTAATCATTTTAGTTTTTAACTATCTTTATAATCTTCATAATACCCTATATAAATCTATTTATGTGGTTAGACAAGCTTTCTTATGCAACCTTTGCCAGAAAGGAAATGACTACTTACTAATATATTTTGGGAAAAAAGATTTATATTATTTGCAAGAATATTAATGAGATTGTTTTCTAGGACTCAGTTAAGAAAAATATCACGTTTTAACGTAGATTCTGGCCATCCCATCCATTCTGATTCAGAAAGTCAGGTAAGATTAAACTGAATAGATTCAATATACACTATTTTAATTAGTCTTCAGATAAAAGTAGTAGGAATAAAATTCAAAGGTAAAATATTAATTTCCCTAAATATGAAGGCTGTTGTTTTCGGGACCAGCAGTTAGCGTAATGGCTATGTTGCTGAACTCCCATGTAGTCTACCACGATTCGAGTCCCAGACTTGGTGGCTTAAACTCACGCCGGGCGCGTGTGCGTGAATGCCCAAAATCCCAAGAGGAGAATGGAGGAGAAGGGATTGCGGCATGGCCATCCCCCCCTGGAGGGTGATTTCTGGCTTTCTATCTCTCTGGTGAGTGCACGTGCCCCATAGCAAAAACCTTTCCAAAAAAAAAAAAGAAAGAAAGAAAGCTGTGTTCTATGAATAATAAATTGCTATAAATAAAGAAGTTTTAAAAGTACATAATTCATAATATATGTCTCTTTCTCTATATATATATTTTTCTGTACCAAAATTATATATGCATATGTATTATAAATGACTTTTTTTTACAGACTGGAACCGAACAGGGACTTGATGGTTGTGTTTCTTTGCTGCGGGACATTTTGAGAAATGAAGATTCAGGTTTTATTTTTTGAAATGCTTCTTTGTTGATTACCTTTTCTCAAGTAGTTCTTTTAAAGTTAAGTAATTTTTGTTTTAATTATTAATAGGTTCAGAAACAGCTTATTCAGAAAATAGACCAACTTCCAGACCTTTAGAAGGCAAAAGATACAGATCTAAAAAGAAAGGACAAGAGAAACATACTATTTCTTCAGTAGTTCAGAAAAAAATATGTAAGCATTTTTTATTTATTTAGAGATAATTCGTAGTTCTGGGGATTTCAATAAACTATCAGGATTGTGCAGTTATCTTTTAATAATGTGTTGGTAATTCAGGTGTATGTGTGTTATGAGTCTCTCTAGTCTGCTTCTAAATGCTAAATAGTCACTTTGCTTAAAATCACTCCCATAGGAATAAAAGTAGTAACAGGCTACGTCTGGGTTTTGTAGGAGTAAAGGTTTTAATTCAGAATGACATTTGGGAGATGTAGTTGTCTTTGTTTCCTCTGCCACTCTTTCCATAGATAATGAATTGTTTTATATGCGTATCTTCTAAGTTAGTTCAAGAGACCAACTTAATGAGCTGCACAGTTAGGATACATGGTACCTAAGAAGTAAAATTCTAGTTTGCATTGATAAGAGTCTTCTGATGAGCCTTGGTTAAGGGTATTTTACACCCTCATAGTTGATTATTTTGATGTGATTAAGTATAATAATTAAGCAAACAAGTTTTGATTATGTTGTGCCTTTGAGGCCTATAGAACAAAATAGCCCAGATGGAGATGAAAAGTTCATAATGGAAGTTCAGATGGAGAAGAACTGAACTAGCTAGTTCTACAGCCCAGGTGAGCCAGATATATCAGCAGTACTACACTACATGCCTTAATTTAGCTTAGGCAAGTGGTGAAAATGTAGAAATCATCCAAGGCAATAGAACAGGAGATTAATAGATTAGGATCCAGGCAAAGAGGTCGAGAAAGTGTAGCTAGAACATTTATAGGACTAGTAGTTCCATATGTTCTGGAGTTAAGAGAATTAAGGTAGGGGAAACAACTCACTTCAGTCCTTGTCCTGAAGGCCAGTTGCATTGAGCTTCATGTTCTCTTATAACTACTAGCCGTATGTGGATTTTGAGTACTTGAAATATTAGTAATACAGTCAAGAGTTTAGTGTTATTTATTTTTAAGTAATATAAATTTAAGTTAGAAAATCAATACTTGATTCAGTTACAAAACTTTTTTCTTTTTCTTTTTTTTTTTAAGGTTTTTGCCATATGGTGAGAGTGCTCGCCTGAGAGGAGATAGAGAAACAGTGAGAGGGACAGTAAGAAGTCCCTCCCACCAAGAGGGACGGCCAAGCCACAGTCCCTTCTGGGATTTTGGGCATGCACACACGTGCATCTGGTGCGATTTTTAGGCTATCAGGTCTGAGACTTGAACTGTTGTTGGCCATGCGAGAATCTAGTGTTTTAACCACCATGCCACCTGCTGGCCCCAGAACTTTTGTTTTCTTAATGAGAGAGGTTTTTGACAAGATGTCCCTATGTCACAATCCTCCTGCCCCAGCCTGCCATTACCTTGGGTTAGAGGCAGCCAGTTTAGGTTGGGCTGGTAATTGAACCTGGAGCTCCCATGAACCTCAGTCTCTAATTAGCAGTGTCTTAACAGTGTGTACCACTGAGACTGAGCTCCCAGTTATAACACTTATAACTGTATTTGGAATAACTTGGGAATATGAAACAATCTTTTCAATTTTAATTTGTATTAACTAAACACAAATCATGTATTTCTGATGACATTTTAACATCCAGACTGAGATGTGCTTTGTGTAAAATACAGGCTGGATTTAGAAGTCTTAATACAGAAATAAAATATCTCAGTTCTTTATATTATTACTGTCAGCATGTTAATATTTCAGATATATGGATTTAAATAAAATATTACAAAAGGTAATTTTGCCTATTTTCTCTTTTTAATGTAGCTATTGGAAATTTTAAATTATACTTCTGGCTTGCATTATATTTTTATTAGACAACATCAGTCTAAACGAGGGGTCAGCACATCACAACCAGTTACATTTTATAAATAATATTTAGTTATTTTGTTTTATAAGTGAAGTTTTATTAGAACATAGTCATGCTAATTTAGTCATGTATTTTTCATGACTGCTTTTGAGCAGAGTTGAGTAGATGTGGTGAGACCATCTCACTCCTGGCCTGCTGCGCCTTTACTTTTTGGCTCTATCTGGATGGAAAAAATAATATACTTGTCAAACAATGCTTGTCCATCTGTGCAACAGTCAGTGCTATCAAACAAGTGCCTTCTGATTGATAGGTAAAATTCTGAGTAAGGTGCTTTGGTGTAATTAACATGAACAATAAAGTATACTTCATTTGTTTTTGTGTAGTAATGGGTTTATTTTGTTCTTGGTTGGTTTCATTTTAAAACTGTATGGTACTAACATAAATGTAATCTTTTATATCCGTTTATGGATTTTAATCTGCCTTGGATTTGTTTTAAGACTTTATCCCTTAAATACAAGTACCCAAGCCTTATCAGTAGAGTTTCATATGGACTGAGTTTATACAGGAGCAAAATAAGTCATTTTAACTCAAACTTTGATTTTTAAGAAATATATTTGGAATTTATTAATTTATATTGGATGATGACATCTGCTGGTAGAGGCATAATATTATAGCTCAGCTTTATCAGAGACTGTGAAAACAACTCCTTGAAAAGAAGGCGAATGAAAGCCAATCCCTAGGAAGGACCTGAGAGTGTGAAGTGTGAGAATTTTTCAAACCAGACAATTATAAGGAACCGAAGAAATCCAGCAGTAGGAGAGAAACCTAGGAATCAACAGGAAAGGATGAACCATGTGCTAGACAGTCATCCTGCTTTTAGATTCAAAGTTCAAATATTTTAGAGGATACTTTTCCACTGGATTTATTACCAAATTATGCTTCCAGTAAGAAAAAAATATTTGCTTTATAGAAATTTATTACCCAGTTTTGTTGTAGCTTATCTGTTTAGTGAAGATAACTGTTACTGCTTTTGGTTTTGATCACCTCAGAGTGAATATATTCAAAGGTATATTATTGCTATTTGATAGCAAAATTTATGAATACGAAATACCAGAAAAAGTTCAAGGAGAATGCATATGATAAAAAAAACTTCATGGATTTCAACATTTTTTGTACCAAAATAAACCCATACTTTTTTTTCCATTAAGTTTTTGATGTGTACTCATATTTACTTGTCTTTCTTAAGACAAAGTTTGAGTTAAAATGACCTATTTTGCTCCTGTATAAACTCAGTCCATATGAAACTCTACTGCATCTAGAAGGCTGGCAGGTGGCATAGTGGTTACAGGCACTGGACTCCCACATGGCCAACTGCTGCTCAAGTCCTAGACCTGAAGGCGTGCTTTCTCTCTCTCTCTCTCACTCTCTCTCTCTCACTCTGTTCTTATTTGGTCAAATTAAGATAAGTAAATGAATAAAAATAAAGTTAAGTAACATAATTAAAAAAAAAGAGTTGCATCTATGTGGTGTGATATTAATTTATTGAGTTTTTACTGTATGCTAGACACTGATTTAAAAACTTTCCAAGTTTTATTTAACTCTCATGAGTCTTAGGAAGTATTCTTACCACCATTTTTCTAATGAGGAAGAGTAGGTCAAGAGAGGTTAAGTAATTTGCCAAAAGTTACTCAACTAGGAGTTGTATTTGCCTTAGAACTGTATTCATAGGAATAAATTCTAGGGGACTCTATGCTTTTTTTTTTTTTTTTTAATTTGCCAGAAGGTGCATGCATTCACCAGAAAGACACAGAGAGAGCAAAAGAGTGCTCCCCAGAGGGATTGGTCACGCCAGAATCCCTTTTCCATTTCTCTCTCCTTTCAGGATTTTGGACATGTACGTAAATATGTCTAGTGTGTTTTTAAGCCGCTGGGTCTGGCACTTGAACCGTGATGTCAACCCTGTGGGATCTAGCCATCTTAACCACCATGCCATGCGCTGGCCCTATACCATTTTTTTTTTAATTTTATTTTTTCAGTTTTTGGAAAATTAAGGAATAATTTTCATAAGTAATTTAAAAATAAATGAATTTCAATACGTTTTTGAATATGTATATAACCATATAGTCACCACCCAGATCAAGACATAGAACATTTCTGTACCATACAAGTCTCACTTCCTGTCAGTATTATCACCACCACCTATACTCATCCTTGGGTAATCACTTTACTATCTTCTGTCTTCATTTGCTACTTTTGCCTGTTTTTGAACTTTATCTAAATGCAATAGTGCAGTATGTACTCTTATGTCTGACATCTTTCACTCAACCTTATGTCTGTTAAATTTATCCAGGTAGTTTTGTCATAGTTTTTTCCTCATTGTTGTGTAGTATTTGAGTATGTGAGTATACTACAATTTATATTTCTATCTTTTTGTTTTCATGTTTTGCTTACTGCAAATAAAGTTGATGTGAACATTCCTGTTCTTGTCTTTTAGTAGACATAGGCATCGTTTCTGTTAGGTAAACATAGGAGTAGAATTATTGTGTCATAGGATATGTATATTTACCTTTGGTAGGTATTACCTAACACTGTATATTTTTCTAAATTTATTTTTTATCATGATAACCTTTGATTAACCAAAACATTCTCATTTCTGTTAGTAGTTTATAAAAAACATTTGGGAAAGCTGAGCAAAGTATATCCCTGTAGTCCTAGGTATTCTGGAGGCTGAGACAGCTAGGATCATAGCAGCCTGAAAGAGCTGCCAGGTGTGGTGGCATGTACCTGTAGTCCCAGTTACTGGGAGCCAGAAGCATGGTCATGACACACCAAGACCTTGCCTTTTTTTTTTTTAAAAGCATTTGAGGTATTTGAGATAGAATCTTATTAGAGAAATAGAATTAAGATTTTCATACCAACCTGTAGGGTAGAGCTAGGTAGAAAAATTGTTTTCTTTTCATTGATTTGTTTATCAATAGCAGATTTCTACTTTGTACATAAACTAATACCAGGCTCTTTGGGAGAAAATAATGAAGTATGAAGAATAAGGTGTAGTCCTGCCTGAAGAGGCTAGTAGAGAAAGAAAGATAAGCACTATGGGGCAGTATGTCAGTGATGATTTGCATAGGCAGCATGTGCTCTGGGGTGGTGAAGAGCTGTTATTGGACTGGAATGTTTGGATCGAAAAGACTTCATGGAAGAGGGAAGCTTGCAGAAGAACGTTGGTGAGTGGGTGGAACTGAATTGGAAGAAATGGTTTATCATGAGCAATATCATAGGCAGGTGAGAAAAGCTTGTTGGGTGTCTAAATTGGCTTGGCAAGAATGAAAATCTTGAGTTGGAGGTTGTGGGAAGATAGTTGGAAAAACTTTTATGTAACTTTATATGCCAGATTGAGATGGATATTGGGGAGTTCAATGTGTAGATTAAGGTTTTTTTGGGGGGGGTCTCGAAGATCTGATTTTTTTTTTTCTTCAAAGCATTAAAATTGTTACAAGGTATTCTGAGTTTCCTATTCCATTTTTCTCTGAGGGCATGGGCTAGGGTCAAGGTGAAGGAATTTTATTGGACTTTAGGGACAGTATAAAACCCTTATGAGATGTATTATAAGTGAAGGAGAGATGTTATAAGTAACATTCAATATAGGCTTAAAGAATTAATATATATGGTTTTAGACTGAGGAAACTTACTTTTGTTAGTTATTTTCAAAAGGGAATTTGAAGTGATTTTCTTTAAGGTCAGGTAATAGTGATAAAGCCCTTCTGTGAAGTATACTTTGAACTGAACTACTTCTGAGAGTTCTTTTTCCCCTAAGATATGGTAAAAGTTTTTGAAGAATCATATTTCAGGAACCTTTTTTTCTTCACATTAGTATCTTCAGATAATAAGAAACAGATACCTAATGAAGCTTCTGCTGGAAATAAAAGAGAAACATCAGACATAGCACAAAACTGGTCATTGCAAGATCATTATAGAATGTATTCACCCATAATATACCAAGCCCTCTGTGAGCATGTGCAGACTCAAATGTCACTGATGAATAACTTGGCTTCAAAGAACAACCCTAATGGAATTCCTTCTGTATCTTGCCATTCTGTGTCTGGTTCTGGTTAGTATAAATGATATTTTTAAAAGCATGAATGTAAGCTCTAATTAAATTGCTGGTTATTGTATAAAGTATATGAGATGAAAATGATTTTTTTCCTCTTACTTTTTTAGAGTCTCAGGCAACTGTACAATCTAATTATGGCTGTTGTACTTCTACACCTGTCTGGTCACCTCAGTGGCCATCCTGCCCTCCAGTGATTCATTCTGTGGGTACAGTTTATATACCATCCAAGTAATTATTTGCTTATAGAAATTGTCATCCTAGGAGGAAGCATTGTATATAATGATTATATCCTAATGCACTAAGATATAAAGACCAATTATGATTTCAAGTTATTTTTTATGAGAAAAGCTGCCTATTTATTAAGGACTCTAGTAAGGAGGGAGGAGAGGAAGAAATAAGTAGAAAAAGGAAGTAAGCCATACTCACCACTCAAGCAATAATTGCTGTTAACACTAATAGAGTACTTTCTCATCATTTAATTCTCTATATAAGTTTTGTTTTCTGGCTTTTATTTTTTTGTTTGTTTGTTCTCTTTTAATATTATAATTAAATCTTATATATTTTTATATACTATTTTTACTTAACATTTTATTATAAACATGTTTCTCTATTAATATTACCCTTTGTGAATTTTTAATAAGTTAAGATTATATTTTGTGGATATACCATAGTCTATAATTTCCATGTAGTTAGATATTTATATAACAGCTAATTTTCTCACTGTTGTAACATTTTTCTAACTATGTGAGTACAAAAACTCTTTGAAATATTTGAGCTTATTTTCTTTTGCTTTTTTTTTTTTTGAGAGGTTTTTTTTTGCTTTAGGGCATGCACTCTCCCTCCAGAGAGAGGGACGAAAGTGAGAAATCACCCTGTAGGGGAGATGGCCATGCCGCAGTCCTTTCTCCTGTATTATCCTCCTGGATCTTAGGCGCATATATGTGCCAGGCATGAGTTTCAGGCTGCCAGGTCTGGGACTCAAACCGTGATTTGCCATATGGAAGTCCAGCAACATAACCACTAAGCCATCTGCTGGCTCCTTTAGCTTGTTTACTTACAATGCAATTTCCCAAAGTGGAAATGTTTATTTTAATCCCAAAGTGGACTAATTTTTGATGCCATTAAACCATGTATGGAATTTATAAACAAGAATTATTGTGTCATAGGATATGTATATTTACCTTTGGTAGGTATTACCTAACACTGTATATTTTTCTAAATTTATTTTTTATCATGATAACCTTTGATTAACCAGAACATTCTCATTTCTGTTAGTAGTTTATAAAAAACATTTGGGAAAGCTGAGCAAAGTATATCCCTGTAGTCCTAGGTATTCTGGAGGCTGAGACAGCTAGGATCATAGCAGCCTGAAAGAGCTGCCAGGTGTGGTGGCATGTACCTGTAGTCCCAGTTACTGGGAGCCAGAAGCATGGTCATGACACACCAAGACCTTGCCTTTTTTTTTTTTAAAAGCATTTGAGGTATTTGAGATAGAATCTTATTAGAGAAATAGAATTAAGATTTTCATACCAACCTGTAGGGTAGAGCTAGGTAGAAAAATTGTTTTCTTTTCATTGATTTGTTTATCAATAGCAGATTTCTACTTTGTACATAAACTAATACCAGGCTCTTTGGGAGAAAATAATGAAGTATGAAGAATAAGGTGTAGTCCTGCCTGAAGAGGCTAGTAGAGAAAGAAAGATAAGCACTATGGGGCAGTATGTCAGTGATGATTTGCATAGGCAGCATGTGCTCTGGGGTGGTGAAGAGCTGTTATTGGACTGGAATGTTTGGATCGAAAAGACTTCATGGAAGAGGGAAGCTTGCAGAAGAACGTTGGTGAGTGGGTGGAACTGAATTGGAAGAAATGGTTTATCATGAGCAATATCATAGGCAGGTGAGAAAAGCTTGTTGGGTGTCTAAATTGGCTTGGCAAGAATGAAAATCTTGAGTTGGAGGTTGTGGGAAGATAGTTGGAAAAACTTTTATGTAACTTTATATGCCAGATTGAGATGGATATTGGGGAGTTCAATGTGTAGATTAAGGTTTTTTTGGGGGGGGTCTCGAAGATCTGATTTTTTTTTTTCTTCAAAGCCTTAAAATTGTTACAAGGTATTCTGAGTTTCCTATTCCATTTTTCTCTGAGGGCATGGGTCAAGGTGAAGGAATTTTATTGGACTTTAGGGACAGTATAAAACCCTTATGAGATGTATTATAAGTGAAGGAGAGATGTTATAAGTAACATTCAATATAGGCTTAAAGAATTAATATATATGGTTTTAGACTGAGGAAACTTACTTTTGTTAGTTATTTTCAAAAGGGAATTTGAAGTGATTTTCTTTAAGGTCAGGTAATAGTGATAAAGCCCTTCTGTGAAGTATACTTTGAACTGAACTACTTCTGAGAGTTCTTTTTCCCCTAAGATATGGTAAAAGTTTTTGAAGAATCATATTTCAGGAACCTTTTTTTCTTCACATTAGTATCTTCAGATAATAAGAAACAGATACCTAATGAAGCTTCTGCTGGAAATAAAAGAGAAACATCAGACATAGCACAAAACTGGTCATTGCAAGATCATTATAGAATGTATTCACCCATAATATACCAAGCCCTCTGTGAGCATGTGCAGACTCAAATGTCACTGATGAATAACTTGGCTTCAAAGAACAACCCTAATGGAATTCCTTCTGTATCTTGCCATTCTGTGTCTGGTTCTGGTTAGTATAAATGATATTTTTAAAAGCATGAATGTAAGCTCTAATTAAATTGCTGGTTATTGTATAAAGTATATGAGATGAAAATGATTTTTTTCCTCTTACTTTTTTAGAGTCTCAGGCAACTGTACAATCTAATTATGGCTGTTGTACTTCTACACCTGTCTGGTCACCTCAGTGGCCATCCTGCCCTCCAGTGATTCATTCTGTGGGTACAGTTTATATACCATCCAAGTAATTATTTGCTTATAGAAATTGTCATCCTAGGAGGAAGCATTGTATATAATGATTATATCCTAATGCACTAAGATATAAAGACCAATTATGATTTCAAGTTATTTTTTATGAGAAAAGCTGCCTATTTATTAAGGACTCTAGTAAGGAGGGAGGAGAGGAAGAAATAAGTAGAAAAAGGAAGTAAGCCATACTCACCACTCAAGCAATAATTGCTGTTAACACTAATAGAGTACTTTCTCATCATTTAATTCTCTATATAAGTTTTGTTTTCTGGCTTTTATTTTTTTGTTTGTTTGTTCTCTTTTAATATTATAATTAAATCTTATATATTTTTATATACTATTTTTACTTAACATTTTATTATAAACATGTTTCTCTATTAATATTACCCTTTGTGAATTTTTAATAAGTTAAGATTATATTTTGTGGATATACCATAGTCTATAATTTCCATGTAGTTAGATATTTATATAACAGCTAATTTTCTCACTGTTGTAACATTTTTCTAACTATGTGAGTACAAAAACTCTTTGAAATATTTGAGCTTATTTTCTTTTGCTTTTTTTTTTTTTTTTTTTATTTTTTTTTAGGTTTTTTTGAGAGGTTTTGCTTCAGGGTGCATGCACTCTCCCTCCAGAGAGAGGGACGAAAGTGAGAAATCACCCTGTAGGGGAGATGGCCATGCCGCAGTCCTTTCTCCTGTATTATCCTCCTGGATCTTAGGCGCATATATGTGCCAGGCATGAGTTTCAGGCTGCCAGGTCTGGGACTCAAACCGTGATTTGCCATATGGAAGTCCAGCAACATAACCACTAAGCCATCTGCTGGCTCCTTTAGCTTGTTTACTTACAATGCAATTTCCCAAAGTGGAAATGTTTATTTTAATCCCAAAGTGGACTAATTTTTGATGCCATTAAACCATGTATGGAATTTATAAACAATCTATTTTAGTCATGACCTTAGAATGTTCCCAAATTACAGAGTGAACTAATTAAGCTTTATAAGCTGGGATCTTTATTGTGCTGAGGAGAAACTCAGCTTACTTTTAAATTAAAAATATTTAAAAGTCTGTTTCTAATATTAGAAAGTCATTTTATAATATTTCTAACATGTATGGTGTGAGTTTGTTATAATTAATGTTGGCAAGTGAGTGCTTACACTTTTGAAGGCTTAACTTGTTTTTTTTTCTTTCTTTAGGAAGTTCACACTGATTATGACAACCAGTTTGCATCACAAGGTAAAACAATTTCTGTGAACTGTACTGATGTCCTAAGGAATTCGTCTAATACCAGTTCTGGAGTTTCATGTAGCCTTCCTAAAACCGAGAAATCAGCTGTTTCAGCATTTCAGCAGCTAGGTCCGGCTAATGGGATCCTGCCACAACAAGGAGTTGCTAAGGAAGCAGACCTAATAAAGTATTTTCAAACATATATGTCTCTGTTTCAATGTCATGGAAAGGAAACTCATCTGGACAGTCAGACACACCAAAGCCCCACTCGATCACAGCCAGCCTTTCTGGCCGCCGATGAAGGAAAATGTACCAGAGAACAAATTGGAGATGCCACAAGTGAAGGAAAGAATTTAAACGTCCATATGCGAGATACGAAAATAGTCAAGGATATACAGAAGGCAAAAAATGTGAAGCAGACTGCCGAAAAAGTTAGAACTATGAAATATTTGTTGGGAGAGCTCAAGGCCCTAGTAGCAGAACAAGGTACATGAATACTTTCCTTATTTCTGCAGTACATACTATTGATATTTAGCCATCATTTAAAGTGAGAGTAATTGACATGGAGTTTGTGGTATTTTCCATAGAACAGTGTCTTGAGCTAATAAGGAAATGAGTTCTGCCTGTTGTGTTCTTATTTTTTAAGTGTTGATCCCTTCTTATTTCCTGTGGATTTGAAATATGTTAGGAAACATCAGACATTCAGTCTTTTGCTTCTAAGTGTATATTCATTCTACTTGATAACAGACCTTGAAAAGATTCAACCAAAGAGAATCTATAGACATAAAATTTTAGGCCCCCTAAATATGACTGATTATTTTTTTCTATTTTAAAAAGTTGTGAGAGTGTTCTTACTTTTTTTTCATAGCCAACTGTTATGTTGTTCAATAAATCTCACTTTGAGGAGTAACCCAAATCTTTTTATGTCCTTTTTAGTTTATTTTTAGGATTTTTCTTAAATCAAGAAAAATGTCCTAGAACCAGGTTGTATTCATTTGTTTTTTATTCTGTATAAATATTCTAAAGTAATGTGTTTTGCTTGGAATGAGTTACAGATTTATCTTAGAAAACAGAGTCAGGATTGTGAAAGAACTGATTAACTATTTTGCAGACTTACCAAAAAAATAAAAGTAAAAATCTCAAAATTCTAAAGAATACAGCACCATAAAACTAAAAGTTGAGTATATTAAAATTGTTGTTTTCACACCTTCAACTTATTGCCATTCTTATAACCAAAAGCTTAATTATGGCAGAAGTAATAAGAACAACATTAGCTATCATTTGTTGAATACTTTTTACGTGCCCAGCACTGTGCTGTGTTTTACATGCATTATCTATCTCAT
The DNA here is from genome assembly GCF_000334495.1 of Tupaia belangeri chinensis. Lineage (NCBI taxonomy): Eukaryota > Metazoa > Chordata > Mammalia > Scandentia > Tupaiidae > Tupaia > Tupaia belangeri. Next base: position 2,384,761 of record NW_006159920.1, read on the forward strand.
TTAATCCTCACAGCAACCCTCTGAGGCCCTATTACTACTCCTAATTTACAGATGAGGAATCTGGGGCTTGGAGAACAGTATCTCATTTAATCTTCTCAACAACCCTGTGAGGTACTGTTTTTAATCTCCGTTTAACTATGAACTCAGGCTTAAAGCAGTTAAGTAGTTCAGATGTTGGTAAAGGACATAAAATTTCAGCTGGGTAAGAGGAAGTTCAAGAGATCTATTATATAGCATGGTTCCTATTGTTAATAACAATGTAGTGTATCCTTGCAAATTGCAAAGAGAGTAAATTTTAAGTATTCTCAACACAGAAAGAAAAACCTATAAGTATGTGAGGTAATGAGTATGTTAATGAGTTACATTTAGCCATTCCACAAAGTATCTGGGAATCTTTTAAAAAATCATGGAAAAGGTACATTACTAAAAACTGAATGGAGTTCAAAATTTTTGCACCAAAATAATTACTCACACTTTAATTCCATGTGTCCATGAACATTTAGAAGCCCCGTCATATATATATTTCAAAACAACATGTTGTATATGGTAAATATGTGCAATTTTTGTCAGTTGAAATTTTAGTTGACTAAGATTATATCTGTAGAAAGCAGTAACTGGTTACAGTGGTTTACTGTGTACAAGTACTTTTCCTCAGGATGTTAAACTATTCATGGAATTGAATAAATTCTTGTAACTTAGAATATACTATCAACCTCTTTTGGGTATCAATTAATATATAGTTTTAAATATTTTCAGTCCACAGAAAATTTGAATGATAATGAAGGGACAAAAATAAAAGAACAAAAATATCTAATAAGTACTTTCTGCCTGTGTCTGTTTCCCACCTCCAAAACTAATCTCTTCTCCACAATTAATAACAAAATGGTACTTATTCCTTTTGATTCCGTGTCAAATGGGTCATGTGTGGCTGGTCGTATTATAGCTACTTTATAAAATTAATGAAAGCATAGCAGACCCTTATTCAGTCTTTTGCCAGATGAATCACCTACAGTAAATTACTCGCTTACGCCAAGATCAGAGGTTGTGTAGCAAATGTTAGTACTGTACCTGATGGTGGGAAACCCTGTAGCGATCAGGAAGCCGTGACAGTCCTCTTCTAAGTATGAACTAGGAGATTATGTGTAAACCTTTCTTCTAGATTCTTTAACTGAAAAAAAAAAAATCACTAATAATCTTGTGCTTTAAGATTAATCTTGGGGGAACCAGCGGTTAGCGTAATGGCTATGTTGCTGGACTCCCACGTAGTCGACCACAGTTCGTGTCCTGGACCTGGTGGCTTAAAACTCACGCCAGGCGCGTGTGTGTGCATGCCTAAGATCCCAAGAGGAGAATGGAGCAGAAGGGATTGCGGCATGGCCATCCCCCCTGGGGGGTGATTTCTCGCTTTTATTTACAACAGGTGTACAATATTTGTAACCCTTTTCTTTTTTAGTAATATATGCTAATAATCTTGTCTAAAAACAGTTTACAATATTGATTTTACTTTTTTCTTCTGCCTTTATAGAAGATTCAGAGATTCAGAGGTTGGTTACAGAAGTGGAGGCATGTATAACTATGCTTCCAGCAGTTAGTGGGAACACAGATATTCAAGTAGAAATAGCATTGGCCATGCAACCATTGCGAAGTGAAAATGCTCAGTTACGGAGGTAAGGGTCACTCTTTGAATATTTTTATGTGTGTGTAGAAATGTCTCAGGTCCAGAACAAAAGTGCCAAATGAAATATCTAGGACTCTAGGACCAGTAGTTAGCATAATGGCTATGTTGCTGGACTCCCATGTAGTCGACCATGGTTCGCGTCCCGGATCTGGTGGCTTAAAATTCACGCCAGGCGCGTGTGCGTGCGTGTCTAAGATCCCAAGAGGAGAATGGAGCAGAAGGGATTGCGGCATGGCCATCCCCCCTGGGGGGTGATTTCTCGCTTTCTGTCTCTCTGTCTCTCTGTCTGCCTGGTGAGTGCACGTGTCCTATAGCAAAAACCTCTCTCTAAAAAAAAAAAAAAAAACAACAAAAAACAACAAAATAGACCCAACTAGGACTCCATAAGGAAAATAGATTTGCTGTCTTTTTGTATTTCTACTTTTTCTTCCTCATTTTCAAGAGTTCTACCGTTTTCTAACAATGTTATTACTCTAGCCCACTAGAACATATTTTCTCTTACTTATTTGTCGCTATTGTCACCTACCTGGATGTGTATAGACAGGAAAACGAAGTACCTCAGTGTATTTATCAGGCTAGTCTACAGTGGGTTTTGCTCAAATAACAAACTTCTAAATCTTGATGGCCTAGCACAGCAGAAGTTAATTTCTCCCTCATGCTACAACCAAGATGGGTCATTGGAGGCTGTCTTTCATCCTAGGAGGCGGGATCCAGGCTCCCTCCCCTCCATCTTATATGAGCCACTATGTCAGTATGTGTTCCAGGAAAGAGTTTGTACGTAAGGCAACAGGGCATTCATATGCACACTGACCCAGAAGTGATTATCTCACTACCACTTACATTTTATAGGCTAAAACAAGGTCACATGGCTCTCCTTAATATAAAAACCTGGGACATAACATTTTCCTATTCTTAGACTTTCAAGAAGGAAAGACAAATCTGATATGGGTGAACACTAGGCCCCACTACCACCAGCACATGTGCACACGCACACACACACACACACACACACACACACAAATACACACACACACCCCCACACACTTAGACGTAGGGAAAAACTCATTTAAATTCTTAGATGTTTCTTCTAGTCATCATAACTTCTTAACTTGTTGGAATTATATTTTTAATTTGTTCGGGAAAGATCTAAACCAGTGATCTAGTCTCAAAATTAGAAGGAATCACCCACATTTTATTAATAACTTTGAATATTTCAGAGATGGTCACCAAGACTTCATTAATATTCTTTGCAGATAATTGAGGTACATTTTCACATGCTTCTGCAGCACTGCAATGTGAGTCTATCCTGAGACCGTGCTACAGTTGCATGAACAATAGACATTGTACAAGATAGGACCTGCACACGTTTTTTAAGAAACCAGAAAAAAAGTAAACTAATTGAGAGTAGTTTACATTTACAGATTTAGAACCTGAACAACTGTGGTACCTGGTGAAATTTACTTGCTAAGGATTATTTTCCTATAGATCATTAGGGTTTTTTTAAATTTTTTTTTAGAGATTTTTGCTATAAGGCACATGTGCTTGCCGGGGACAGACAGAAAGTGAGAGATCACACCCCCAGAGGAGATGGTCATGCTGTTGTCTCCATTCTCCTCTCAGGATGTTGGGCACACATGCACATACTCTCAGCATGAATTTCAAGCCTCTGGGTCCAGGACTCAAACTGTGGTTAGCCATATGGGAGTCCAGTGAACGTAGGATATAAGATGCGTTTGCTGGGTTTAAATTCTATAATTAATTTTTTAAGATGAAAACCAAGAGTAAGTAATTATAATGTTAATGAACGAAAAATACTACTAGCATTTGTTGAATGTTTGTTGTGTGCCAAGTTGTTGTTCTTTATACAAGGGGTCTTCAGAAATTTCATGGGAAATGCATAGGATGAGAAAACTATGCATGGATTTCAGAATTTTGCACCATAATAAACTCGTACTTTAATTCCATTTTTCTACGAACTTTTTGAAGTCCCCTTGTATGTGTCATAATCTCCTTAAATGCTCACAAGTAGCTCTGTGAAGTGGGGATTATGTTATTCTTATTTAGAAATGAGGAAACCAAGGCACAGAAAGTTTATGTAACTTGTCAAAGGTCACATACCTAAGTTACAAAGTCAAGACGATTTGATTTTAGAGTGCAATGATCTTAACTTGTAGACTTCTGTAGTGTCTCCAGTAGAAAAGTAGAGACTTATTTACACTTCACTATTTATTGGGTTGTCAGGAAAGTTATATGTTTTTCTATGCAAAAATGTGTTGTGACTTTCCCAAAAACCCAATAGGTACATCTTATGAAACAAAAGATTATATTGTAAGCCATTCAAAGTAAACAAGCAGAATATTTAAAGAAATGACAGTCAAATCATTGGTTTCTCAAATAAGCATATGAGCTCAGTCTTGGAATGTTATCTATTTTAATCTTGTCACAATGGGAAATATCATTGGTTCTTTTCTATTTCTATTCCTTAGAACATTTTTAAATTGCCTTAGGAATTAAATTGTAAGACACTCAAGAAAATGAAACTTATTATGTCATGGATTGTTTTTAATTTTTTAAAAAGGTATTATTAGTTTGATGTCTAGCCTAATTCCTCAGCCTTGGCACCAGGGCTTTCTGGCTATTTCTACTTACAGGGTGAATATATAGCATACCATTGTCACTGTTGTTTACTTGACCTTCTAATGGATGAAATACTGAAAATGAAAAATTTGTCAGATATGCTTCTTTTAGCAGAATGAGATTTCTAATAGTAATAGTGTAGGAATTTTTGTGCCACTTGGTAATCAGTCCTTAGTTGGGAAGAATCATCCATAATCTCCATTTCAAATAAAAACTGAAATGAATAGGCCCCTTCAAACATGTTTTTTTATATTTTTAATCCAAAAAATTTTTTTTCCTGTTTAGAGATTTGGAAACTACATACATTTTTTTTTAGAAATTTATCTTTCAGGACTTTCTTTGAGTTTATTGCCATCTTGTGGCTTTAAAAAAAACCAGCTAGATGTACTACTTCTATGATATCTTAGATGTTTGTTGTTTGGACTGGACAGTTGTTATATGAGACTTATTTTTAATTGCCAGAGGGTGCATGCCTCACCATAGAGAGAGTAAGAGAGAGAGAAAGCACACCCCAGTGAAGTTGGCCATACAGCAGTCCTTTGTCCTCTGTTTCTCTTTCCTGTCAGGATTTTGAACATACATGCACATGCACTCCACGTTTTTCAAGCTGCCAGGGCTAGGAAACTAACTGCAGTTGGCCATATGGGATTTGGCTTTCAAAGCAGAGATAGCACTTAACCACTGTACTATGAGGCTGCTGGCCCTTATGAGTGGCTTCTAACACAGTTATCCAATACTTAGCCTTCCTGGTTACCACCCACTATACATCTGTAGTGCCCCATTCATTTTGACCACCAAAAGCCCTGACGCATTCCGTATTTCCTGATGAGGGTGAAGGCTTAGTCACCTTTTATTAGGAACCATGGAACTAGAGAGTGCCTTAATATTTATAGAGCAAGTTAGAATTCATGACCACTTCTTGATTTTAGGCCCAAATATGCACCCACACAGAACGATAAAATGAAATAGGGGAGAATGTAGAAATTAAGGATGACATTCAGGTTTCTGTGTTTATAGTTTGACAGATGGCAACATAACTCCTCCACAAGGGAGCTACTAGAAGAAGAGTGGATTTGTTTGTTTTTTTTTTTATTTCATTTTATTTTTAAGTTAGAAGAGATAATAGGAAAGCCATTGAGTTAAGTTTTAGATACACTGAGAGCATCATTTAAACCATCTGGAGCTATGTATGATAATAAGTCTGTAGTACAGGAACAAAGTCCAGGATAGACATGTAGACTTGGGAGTTACTCACTGAACATGTTTTTACTAAGCTGGTACTATAGATCTGCCAGTGTTGTAGGTACTGGAGACAATAGTGATTTAAAACAGGTGATCTGTTATAGCATGTAAGTGATAAATTCAAGAAGGTATAGTATGTGTACACAGCAAAGGCTGAGCTGCTGGCAGTAACAGGAAAGAACAGAGGAAGAGAATCCTCTCAAAGAAACCTGAGAAGGAACAGCAAGGGACGTTACAGGAAAACTAAGAGTGATGAAACAATAGCCATGGAAAAACAAACTTGTAAAAGGATAGATCTTTGTATAACCTTCAGAATAAACAAACTGATGCCATAAGACAAATCACCCAAAGAAAATCCAGAAAAACTTGATACAGTATTCCATAGTCTTAAGGAAATTAAAAAATAATATGATTTCTCTTAAAGGGAAAAGAAGAGATAGAAAGTGCTTAAAGAATATAGTTAGTAAAAGGAAAAGAAAATGAGTTTAAGTAAGCTCAGAAAAATAACATACGCTGGTATAGTTATTCTACTTTAAGGACAGAAAAATACTAGTTTTTAAAAGGTATCCAAAAGAAGAAGCAAAGCAAGAAAAAAATGTTAGACTGGCCCCAATGTTTTCATAGGGATATTTATTGCCAGATGATCCTAGAACATCATTTATAGACAGCTAAGGGAATAAAGAATGCCCCAAGAATCACTTACGTGGTCCAGCTGTTCCTTTATTGTAAAGGTGATAGTCATATTCTCAAGCAGGGACTTAGGAAATACAGCACCTCTGGAATCCTTTAAAAACAAAACAAAAGCCTCTTGAATTGGAGAGTCAAGTTAACCCAGAAATGAATTCAAATAAAGAAGTAGACTAGAGATGAACGTTGAATCTGTACATTGAACTAAGATCACTGTGGAAGTTATGGTTCTAGAATAGGATGTGTTAGTAATATGGACAGTTAGTAATATCAGTTCCAAATGCAGTGTTTTTCAAATTCCATTTATGCTATTTAGTAATAATATTTCTTGAAGTGAAGAAATACCTGCTTACATGTACTTTATGGAATACTATTCAGCCATGAAAAACAAGATCCTGGCATTTGATAGAAGGTGGTCAAATATGGAAGATTTATTGCTGAGTGAATTAAGTGAGGATGTGAAAAAAAATATTGTATGTCTCCACTTAATATATACTGACTGTCCACTCTCTATGATAGAGACTGAAAGATTGGAGGACATAAAAGCATTGAAAATAGTTACGGACAATGGAGACACTGTGGAAGGAGGGTGAGAGAGGGGAAGAGTATAGGGAAGAAGATTGGGGGGAAAATAGAGAAGCAAGACATTTGTTGGACATAATAATAGTTTATTACCTATTGATGATAATGTGTATAGTATTCCCAACTGGATGGGTCTGAGGTGTTTTTCACGTTGGGCAAATTCTCTTTGCAAGCCAAATGTTGTACAGTGATCGAATGTATAAAAAAAAATAATAAAAATAATAATAAAATAAAATTTAAAAAAAGAGAAATATCTGCCTAAAGTTCATCAGGTCTGGTTTCACTTGTTATTTTCCTTCAGTTAAAATCACGTAATCGTATATGCAATACATAATATTTTTAAAAATATTTGCAATATTATTCTACTTTTTAGAAATTATGTCTAGCTGTTTTTTGTTTCTGTGTATGCTAAAAGTAAATGAATGGTACTCAGCAAATAATGATTTAATTCTGTTCCATATTATGCTAGAGCTTCTACCCAGAGCAATAGATAAGAGAAAAGAAATAGACATTGAAAAAGAAAGAAATTTAAAAAGCTGAATTCACAGATGATATGCAGTCTTTGAGAAAATCCTATGGGATGTACAAAAAAAAGCTAGAATTAATAAGCTTAGCAAGGTTGAAAAATATGAGATCAGTATACAATTGGCAATTGCATTTTTATATACTTGGAATAAATAGCATGTGTAACATACATTTTCTTTCTTTCTTTTTTTTTTTAAATTTTTTAATTTTAATTTGACCAGAGAGGGACAGAGAGAAAAAAAGTGAGAAAGCAAGCCACCAGCTTTAAGACTCAAACCACAATCGACCATATCCTACCACCATGCCACCTGCTGACCCACATTTTTTTAAGAGAGGATTTTTTCTTTTTTTAGTTTTTTTGCCATAGGGCTTGTGCACTTGCTGGAGAGAGACACAGAGAGAGAAAGTGAGAAATCACCCCCTAGTGGGGATGATCATGCCACAGTCCCTTAACCTCCATTTTCTTCTTGGGATTTTGGGCACATATACACATATGTGCCTGGCTTAATTTTCAGATCACCAGGTCCAGAGCTTGAACTGTGGTCTCCATTGTGGGAGGTCAGCATCTTACCCACTATGCCACCTGTTGGCCCATAGAATAATCATTTTCAAAAGACTGCCGTGAAAGGGAATAAAAGGAAGAGAATAGCTAGTTTTATAATTAGGTTGGAGAGAGTGTGGTTTTAAATGTGGGAGAAGTTTTAGTATGCTTCTTGACATAGGCAAGAGGAAGAAGCTGTAGATACAGAAGGTAAAAGGAATGGGATAGGAGCAGAGTCTTGAGGGTCTAGGAGGAGTTGGGATCCAAGGTGCAGGTGAGGCTCCTCTTTCTCTGAGCCGAGAAAAAAGTGAGGTTTAGTACACATATGAATACACCCTGGGACCAAGGATAACAGAGCTTGTTCTCAAACCACATTATTTTTAGTGAAAATAGGAAAGTACTTTATTGAGGGAATTAGGCTAGAGGTGAGAGGCTTGCAATGAGTGATGAAAAGTTTAGATTGGCTACATTTGAGAAGAGAAGATTCTTATTAGCCATATACAAAAAGATTGTCAAGAAAAGCTTCTATCCACACACTTGTTGTGTAAGAAGCCTCCACAACTGCTGTTTTTCTGGACTAAAAGAAGGATTTAAGTTGGAGTTCTCGGTCACCAACTGTGCTGCCATTTCTAGATTTATGAAGTGGAAATCTTTAGGGAAAATCAGGATTTGATGAAAACAAAAGTTAGTTTATATTATACTGTTGCAGCTTGCTTTTTATATTTTTTTTGCTTTGTAATGTATCTTGGAGATCTTTTCATGTTCTTGTAATGTGTGTATATTGGTATTTCAAAGCATATATATCATAACTTATGTAACATTTTAAGTTTCCAGCTTATCACTATTAAATAATTGTTGTGGCATCCTTGTATGTCTATAAGGTTGTAGGTGGTTTTGCACATAATACAAATATTTTTGAGGTGGATAACCTAGAGTTAGAATTATTTTATCAAAGATTATGAACATTTTACATTTTGTTGCCTATTGGCAAATTATCATTCCAAAGGGTTATATCAATAGACTCCTACCACTTGAGATAATTCATCTCCCTATGCTAGCCAACAAGTGTTACTTTCTTTTGTTTTTGTCAATACTGTGACCAAAAAAAAATCTCCTTGTTCTAAATTTGTGTTTTTTCCTGCTAGTGAAGCTGATCATTTAAAAAATATAGGATATTTTCTGTTTCTTACATGAACTGCTCATTCTTATTCTTTGTCACTTTTTACCAGGTTGCCTTTAAATGTTACAAACCTTTTGTCTGTTAAATATGTAGCAGATGTATTTCCAGACTGTTAATTTCAGAACAAGTTTCAAATTTTGATGTAGTTTAAGTTCTTTCTTTCTACATAGTTGCCGGATTTGAGTTTACTTAGGAATGCCATCTCCAATTCAAGATTACTATTTCTCCCTAAAACTTGTATAGGTAGACTTTATTTGTATATTTTATGTTTAACACTTTAATCAATCCAGAATTAACATACATGAGATAGAGTACTATCCTATTAGGTGCAGTAACAAAAATACTTTAATGCAAATTATTTTCAGGTAAGTAATTCTGGAAAAATAAGAGATGACCCTTTTTGTTTTAAACAATAACTTCTTTTCAGTAAAATACATTTGTATGCCTGTTTGTGAAAGAGCTACATATTGTAAAATTCATTGTTGGGCAAATTTGCCACTTATTAACATTCTCATTACTTACATGAACCATTAACTTTTCCACCTAATAAATAATTAGTGGCATAAATATTTGTTTCTCAAATTTTGAACATGTTACAAACATGAAACATATAGATATCTGAAAGCAATTCATCCCTGTGGGTATTCTAGTTCATAGTAATGAGAGATCTTTTAAAAATTAGATGATTTGACCAACAAGTGGCATGGAGGTTAAGGTGACTGGATCTCACATGGGCCCAGCGAGGTTGAGTCCTGGACCCAGTGGCTTGAAAAACATGCCAGCGCATGTGTGTGCATGCCCAAAATCCTTAGAGAAGAATGAAGAAAGGATTGCAGCTAGCCATGCTCCCTCAGGGGAGCTTGCTTGTTTTCTTTCTCTCTCAGAGTGCATGTGCCCTATAGCGAAACTTAAAAAAAAAAAAAAAAAAAAAAAGAGAGAGAGAGATGATTATAGTAATGAGGAAACAGAAAGAATAGCATAGGAGGGGAATGAAAAAGAAAACAAAACGATCACTGAAAAGATAGGAAAACAAGAACAAAATAGAAAAAATGAGAAGTTAAGCTTTTGGTAGTAAGGAGAGTTTTATGCTATCCCAGACAGTCTTTTAAAAATTACCCTAGTGAAGCCAGCAGGTGGTGTGGTGGTTGAGGTGCTGGACTCCCACATGACTGACCACGGTTTTAATCTCAGATCTGGGGGGCTTGCTTTCTTACTTCTTTCTATCTCTCTCTGGTGAGCACATGTGCTCACCAGATTTAAAAATAGTAATAATCATAATGTATGTTAATAATTATTTTTAAAATTGCCCTAGGCCCCTTAAAATAGTAGTAGTGTGATTTTTCTTGTTTAGTTCATGTAGCTTTTGTCCTGTTTGGGAGATGAGATGAATTTGGGGGTTCTAGTAGGTAGTGGGTACCACTGTTTATGTTTTGTTTATTTTCATAGAGTATCAAATGTTCTCCTTTAAATGAGCTTGGGATTCTTACATTAATGGTTCTTCATTATTTCCTTTAGGCAGTTGAGAATTTTGAGCCAGCAACTTAGAGAACAAGAAAAAACTCATAAGGCATCTGGTTCTCTGGAATCTAACCTTGAATGTAGGTAAAAGAAATCTTTAAGAATTGATATTAAATTTGTTATGGCTCTGGAAATGTTGATAAAGGATTGATCTTTCTTAATCTCTTTGTCTAAGTAGATTTTCTTTTCTTTTTTTAAACAACCTCTTAAAAATAGGTATAATGGTCCATATTAAAAATAAAAATAGTGCAGAAACACACAAAAATAAAATATCTGCGCTATCACTTTCCAATAATCTTTCCCTCTTTTTTTTGGAGGGAGGGGAACATTTTATAACTGTTTTGTTTCACATACATATCCTCTGTCCATTTATAATTGATTTATTTCCAAAATATTAAATACTTGCTATGTTCCAGGCACAACTAGAACCATGTACATACTTTTTCTTTAATAAGATTGTACTACATAGTCTCATAACTTCATTAATTCACTTAATGTGCTTCTTTCTCTGTAAGAACTATTGGGTCATCAGAAAAGTAATGACATTTTTCTCTGTTTTTCTATGCAAAATTCATAGGACTTTTCAGGTGACCAAATAGTTGGATATTTTGCTTATACAGCTCTACTATAATATATTTAAGGTCCTCTGCTGATAGATATCTAGGTACTTTTCTCGCTTTCTCCCAATGCAAAGAGTGCTGCAATGAAAATCCTGGGTCTATGTCTTTGTGCACGTAAGTTAAGATTTTTGTAAAATAGATTTTTAAAGCAGTAGAATTAATAAGCCAGAGCATATACAGTTGTAATTTTGACAGACTCTGACAAGTTGTCCTATGTATTATAGAACTTAATAAAGGGAAAAAAACTGTAGTAATACTACAGGAAAAGATGAGAACATGTGTATGTGTGTGTGTGTGTGTATTTTTGGGAAATTTTCCTAAGCCTAACAAACACTTGAGATGTCCCAGAGCAACAGATTGCTGGAAATGCGTCCTCAGATTTTTTTTGATAATTTCTGCACAGCAAAGTTATAAATGCATTAAAAATTATCAACAAAATAGGGAAGTTTTTTGCATGTGTGACCTAACAAAGGCTTAATTCTCTCCATACACAAACACATATACACACACATATGCAGGAAGAAATATGAGGATCCAGCAGCAGGAGCACTTTATAGAAGTGTTAACTTCATCAGAGCATTTTCAGAAAAGATCACTCTGGTTCCACTGTGAACAGAAGGTGGGAGATGGGAATGGGGGAGGGTGAGAGAGAAGAGCCCAAGAGAACAAGTGGGGAGATCAGTGGTTGCAATGCTTAAGTAACTCCTCTCCTTTTATTTTCTGCCTCTTTATCTATTGTTTCTTTGAAAGCATTTATTAGTATTTACAATTACTTGTTTGTTTTCAGTTCCATGAGAACAGGGACCATGTCTATGTTGTCCACCTTCATAGAGCCAGATTCTAGTTCAGTGCCTAACACATAGCAAGTATTCACTCAAGGCTGTAATGGTGTATACTTGTATACAATACTTGTATAATGTATTAAGTACTGTATACTTGTATAGCCATGAAAAAGAATGTGATAGATAATAGATACATGTACTGATACATAAATCTTATGCAAAATAAAAGCAGGATTAGAAACTGCAGATATTGTATGATTCTTTTATGTTTAAGTGTGTATGTGTGAAAAAGTATTTTCCATAAAGATACCAAACAGTGTTAGCTTGGAGGAGAGTGCAAATGGGATAGGAGGGAGACTCTTATTGAGAATCATTTGGTATCATCAATTGGTATTTCGTGGTGTTTAAATATTTTTAATATGTACATGTATTATTTTTTAATTAAAATTTTTTTTAAAAAAGGGCCAGCTGGGGACCAGCAGGTGATGTAATGGTTACATTACTGGGTTCCCACATGGTCCGCCATGGTTCAAGTCCCGGACCTGGCAGCTTGAAATTCACATCAGATATGTGTGCATGGGTGTGTGGCCAAAATCCCAAGAGGACAATGGAGTAGAAGGGATTGTAGCATGGTCATTCCCCTAGGGGGTGATTTCTTGCTTTCTGTCTCTCTCTCTCCAGCAAACGCACACACCCTTGGCAAAAATCTCCCTTAAAAAACTTTTTTTTTAAAGGGTCAGCAGATTGTGTAGTGGTTTAGGTGGCTGGATCCCCCATGGCCAACTGCACAGTTTGAGTTCCAGACCCAGTGGCTTGAAAAACATGCCAGCTGCATGTGCATGTACATGTCTGCCCACAATCTTAAGAGGAGACTGGAGAAGGGATTGTGATATGACCATCCCCTCTGGGAGTACTTTCTCACTTTCTTTCTCTCTCTATCTTCTCTGGTGAGCGTATGTGTTCCATTGCAAAAACTTAATAAGAAATGTATATAATACCCAAATTATCAATGGTGACAAAAGACTTGACTTATGTTGGGAACCAGCAGTTAGCGTAATGGCTATTTCGCTGGACTCCCACGTAGTCGACTGCAGTTCGTGTCCTGGACCCGGTGGCTTAAAACTCACGCCGGGCGCATGTGCGTGTGTTCCCAAGATCCCGAGAGGAGAACGGAGGAGAAGGGATTGCGGTGTGACCATCCCCTCTGGGGGGTGATTTCTCGCTTTCTGTCTCTCTCTCTCTCTGTCTCTCTGGCGAGCGCACACACCCTATAGCGAAAACCTCTCCAAAAAAAAAAAAAAAAAGACTTGACTTATGCCAATTAAAAAAGAATACATTTAGTATTTATATAGAACTGCTCATGTGTTTATTTGTTAAATAAAACCAGGGAACTCCAAGCCATTCTTTTTTAGCAACAGATCTTTTCCAGGTTTGTACCTTTTTAACTGAAGAAAAAACTATTTGACTCATTTGTCTTACAGTGTTTTCTCTTCAGTCATTGAATATGTCACTGCAAAATCAGTTACAGGAGTCACTAAAGAGTCAGGAATTACTGCAGAGTAAAAATGAAGAGCTCTTAAAAGTCATTGAAAATCAGAAAGATGAAAACAAAAAATTTACGAGTATATTTAAAGACAAAGATCAAACTATACTTGAACATAAACAACAATTTGACATCGAGATAACAAGAGTTAAAATAGGTATGTATTTAGACTGTAGTTATGGTCATATTTTTAAAAAGGAATAAGGAAACTGAAACTTCTTTGTTTTAGAATTGGAAGAAGCCTTAGTGAATGTGAAAAACTCCCAGTTTAAGTTAGAAACTGCTGAAAAGGAAAATCAGATATTGGGAATAACGTTACGTCAGCGTGATGCTGAGGTGACTCGACTGAGAGAATTAACCAGGTAAAATTGACTTCCCCTTTTTCAATAATCCATGTCTTTTATTACTTATATTCATAAACTTCAAAATAATGTCAAACCTGCTCTTTCTCCTGTCATTTTCTTTCATTTTGTCAGTGTTTTTGCTAATTTCTAATGACATTTTTTTCTGTTCTAATTTAGTTAGTTTAGAAATGTCAAACCTAACTAAATGCTTTCTTAAACCATAGGATTCTAGGCAAAGTCTCTGATGAGGCACCAAAGACTTTTATACCAACGTGGTTAAGTTCCCTGAGAGATCTGAATGGCATCCCATCTCTGCCATGTATTAGTTGATAAACTTTGAACAAGTTATTTAACCTCTCTAAACCTCAGCTATAAAACGAGATCATGAATTGGGTCAGTAGGGGAACAAGAAATGACTCATGAAAAGCTCTTAGCATGGTAAGCCATCATACCATATGATCTTGGGTGACTCTGCCTCTTTGAGCTTCACTTTCCTTATTCTGTCAGTAAAATGAGGGAGTTGGCAGCAGCAGCTCAGATCCTTTTGTTTCCTCACTGAAATAAATTTATGTTCTGAAAAAAAATCTTACTCAATTTTTGTTATGATATACGCTTAGAAAGTTCAGGATTCTTTTGAGGTATTTGTTTAGGATTATATTTTCTACTGCTATTTAAAATCCTAGGTTATTTTATATCTGAAGTTGATTAGATCTGACCACGCCTTTGAATGCCTTAGAAGTTCATAGTTCCAAATGTAAAAGTCCTAAATACAAAGTAACATTTCTTATATTTCCAATGAATAGATCCATTTTGAATGGTAAATTTATCCCTCCCATTTTGAATTGTGAATTTAGGGAAATAGATAAATTAATTAATTTATATGTATGTGTGTGTGTGTGTGTGTGTGTGTGTGTGTGTGTGTGTGTGTGTGTGTGTGTGTGTGTGTGTGTGTGTGTGTGTGTGTGTGTGTGTGTGTGTGTGTGTGTGTGTGTGTGTGTGTGTGTGTGTGTGTGTGTGTGTGTGTGTGTGTGTGTGTGTGTGTGTGTGTGTGTGTGTGTGTGTGTGTATGTATATATACATAATACATATATACATATCTACACACAAGTATATAAAATATGTGCATATATGTATTTAATTTTATAAATTTTTGAAATTAATAATCTGTTAATATAGAAATATTGCCATTTTCTACATTTATATTTCATAGAATAATTACACGTAAACAGTAGGAAAAGCAAGACATTTCTTATGTCTATCTAGAATTATAACTTAAATGTTGATTTATAACCAATCTTGCTCAAAGTATGATATTCAGTAGAAGAGTGTCTTTTTATAAAAGCCTTTATAAAGTTTTCAAAGGAATTGTCTCCTCTTTTCTGAGAAGTAATTTAGAGTGAGATTTTTGTGTGAAGTATTTATGGCAAAATAAGCCCATAACAATAGGCTACATATTGAATGATTCCATTTATAGAAAATGTCCAGAATAGACAAATCCATAGAGACACAAAGTAGATTACTGGTTGCCAGGCACCTGGAGAAGGGGGAAACAATTGGGAGTGACTGCTATTGGGTACAGAGTTTCTTTTGGGGGTGATAAAATGTTCCGAAATTAGATAGTGGTAACAGTTGTACAACCATGAATATACTAAAACTGACCAAATTGTGCACTTTAAAGGGGTAAATTTTATGATATGTAAATTACATCTGAACAAGCTTTTTTTTTAGTATGAATGGTATACAGTCTATTTAAAAAAGAAAAAGGAACAGCAACAAAGGTCAGCAGGTCAGTGTGGCCAAGGGCCATGGGAGGTTGCTTAGGCAGTACTGCAAGCATCTCCTTCCTCATTCTAAGGGAGCATAGTTCTCAGCCACAAGCAGAAAATCTGATGAAGTGAAGGATCTAGTTCCCTGGTAGTTGGCTTTTCTGCTCACAATCTTTTTCTTCATACTGCTAAATTCAACTCATTTATGGATATGAAATTATAAGCTGATAGTACTGTAATTTTTTTCACAGTTCTCTCTTTCTCATATCTGTCATTTTATTTGCCCTCATCTGTGGAGGAAAGTGTTTTTGTTTGTTTGTTTTTTGTTTTTCTTTTATTTGCTAAAGGTCACATGCACTTGCTGGAGAGAGACATAGAGGGAAAGTGGGGGATGGTCATATTGTAATCCTTTCTCCATTATCCTTTTGGGATTTTGGGCATACATGCACATGCACCCGGTGTGTTTTTCAAACCAGTGAGTTCAGGACCCAAATTGTGCACTCACCAAGTCAGATCCAACTGCCTTAACCACCATGTCATCACCACCATCTGGCCTGGGAAGATTTTAATATCTGCATTTTCATAGATAGAGAAACTAAGGTCATACAGTGTAAGTATTACTAGAAGGTTAATAACAAAGCAGAAACTGTAACTCACATCTCTCCCACATGAAGTGACTTTAGTTAAAATAGTATATTTCATGTAACAATTCCATGCCCAATTTTTACATGGGAGATAATTGGATGGATTGATTCACTTATTCCCTAACAAATGTTTATTATATATTAAATTCCAAATATATGTGTGTGAAACACCCATTCACCCCACTTAATGATGGTGAATAAGTATTTAATGTGTTATTTAATTCAGTTTGCTGTTATGTGTTGAGGACTTTTGCATCTGTTTTTGACAGGAATATTGGAACATTTTTTCTTAGTGTTCTTAGTGTCCTGTCTAGCTTTGGTATCAGGGTAATGCTGGCCCATAAACTATGTCTGGAAAAATTCCCTCCACTTGATTTTTTTCTTAGAGTTTAAGAAGGATTGGTATTAGTTCTTCTTTAAATGTTTGGTAGAATTCAGCTGAGAAGCCATCTGGTCCTGGGCTTTTCTTTAATGAGACTTTATTACTGATTTAATATTGTTAACTCACTGTTGGCCCTTTTAGATCTGCTTCTTCAAGGTTGCATCGTCTAGAAATTTATCCATTTCTTTTAGGTTATCTAATTTATTAGTGTATAATTGTCCATGGTAGGTTTTTTGTTGTTGTTGTTTTTTGTTTTTAAAGAGGTTTTTGTCATAGAGCACGTGAGCTTGCCAGAAAGACACAGAGAGACAGAAAGCAAGAAATCACTCCCCCAGGGGGGATGGCCATATCACAATCCCTTCTCCTCCATTCTCCTCTTGGGATCTTGGGCACGCACACACACGCACGCAGTGTGAGTTTAAGCTACCGGGTTCGGGATTTGAACTGTGATGGACTACATGGAATTCAGTGACATAGCCATTACGCCATCTGCTATTCCCATTTACTATAGTTTTTTATGATCACTGGTGTTGGTGGTAATGTATCCTATCTTCATTTCTGATTTTCTTTTTCTTTTTTCTTTTTTTTAGAGGTTTTTGCCTTAGGATATATGAGCTCATCTGGGAGAGACAGAGACAGTGAGAAAGTGAGAAATCACCTCCTGTTGGGATGGCCACACTGCAATCCCTTCTCTTCCATTTTCCCCTTGACATTTTTGGCATGCATGCACACATGGCCTGGTGTCAGTTTCAGGCTACCGAGTTGGAGACTCAAACCATGGTCTCCTACATAGGAGTCCAACGATGTGACCACCATACCATCTGCTGATTCCTCATCTTTGATTCTGAGTGTTCTCTTTTTTCTTAGTCTAGCTAAGGGTTTCTTTTTCTTTTTCTTTTTTGAGAGGTTTTTGCTATAGGGCGCATGAGCTCGCCAGAAAGACAAGAGAGACAGAAAACAAGAAATCACCCCCCGGGGGATGATCATGCTACAATCCCTTCTCCTCCATTCTCCTCTCAGGATCCTGGGCATGCACGCACACATACCCGGTGTGAGTTTAAACCACCAGGTCTGGGACACGAACTGTGGTCGACTACATGGGAGTTCAGCGATATAGCCATTACACTAATTGCTGGTCCCTAGCTAAGGGTTTTTCAATTTTGTTTATCTTTTTCAAAAACCAACTAAACCAACTCTTAGTTTTGTTGATTTTTTTCTATTGTAATCTTTGTTAATCTCTTCTGCTAATTTTAGACTTAGTTTATTCCTTTAGTTCCTTGAGATGTAATGTTAGATTGTTTATTTGAGATTTTTTTTTAAAATATAAGCATTTATTATAAATTTCCTCTTAAAACTGCTTTTTCTATAACCTGTAAGTTTTGGTGTGTTTCCATTTTTACTGTACCTAATATTTTTTATTTCTTCTTTAACTCATTGGTTGTTCAAGAACATGTTTAATTTCCACAAATTTGTGAATTTTTCATTATATTTCCTATTATTGACTTCTAGTTTTACACCATTGTAGCAGAAAAGATATATGATATTATTTTATCCTCTTAAGTTTGTTAAGACTTGTTTTGTGACCTAAAATATGATCTCTCCTAGAGAATGTCCCCCCACGTGCACTGGATAAGGATGCTGTGTATTCTGTTACTGTTGGAAGGGAATGTTCTGTGTTTCTGTTAGGTCCATTTGGTCTAAAGTGTAACTCAGGTCCAGTGTTCCTCATTGATTTTCTGTCTAGATGATCTATTCATTATTGAAAGTGGAGTATTGATGTCCCCTGCTGTTAACATAGTGTATTATATTCCTTCAGATAATTTAACAATTACTTTATATATTTAGGTGCTCTGATGTTGGGTGCATATATATTAATATTTACACTTGTTATATCCTCTTGATCCTTTTATTGTTATATAATGATCTCCTTTGCCTCTTTTTACAGTTTATTACTTAAAATCTATTTTGTGTGACATAAGTGTAGTTACTTCAGCTGTTTTTTGGTTTCTATTTATATGTAACACCTACTTCTATCCCTTCACTTTCATTGGTTTTTTTTTTTTTTGAAAGGTTTTTGCTATAGGGAGCATGTGCTCGCTAGACAGACAGAAAGAGATAAAGAGACAGAAAACAAGAAATCACCCCCCAGGGGGATGGCCATGCTGCAATCCCTTCTCTGTTCTCCTCTTGGGATCTTGGGCATACACGCACATGCGCCTGGCATGAGTTTTAAGCCACTGGGTCCGGGACGCGAACCATGGTCGACTACGTGGGAGTCCAGCGACATAGCCATTATGCTAACTTCTGGTCCCCATCCCTTCACTTTCAACTCATGTGTGTCCTTACTATTAGTTGAGTTTCTTGTAGGCAGCATATAATTGGGTCTGTTTTTTAAATCCATTCAACTCCTCTGTCTCTAGACTGGAAAATTTAATCCATTTTACATTCAAGATAATTATTGATAGGTAAGAACTTTCTACTGCTATTTTATAATTTATTTTCTTTGTTTCTTTTTTCTCTCTTGCTGCCTTTGAGATTTGATGGTTTTCTGGAATGGAGTGCTTTGAATACTTTTTGTTTTGTGCAACTACTATGGGTCTTTGCTTTGTGGTTACCCCAAGGCTAACATAAAACATGAGGCTTTTTTTTTTTTCTTTTGTAGAGAGTTTTGCTATAGGGCGCATGTGCTCACCAGAAAGACACAGAGAGACAGAAAGCGAGAAATCACCCCCCAGGGGGGATGGCCACGCCGTAATCCCTTCTCCTCCATTCTCCTCTCGGGATCTTGGGCACACACGCACATGTGCCCAGCGTGAGTTTAAGCCACTGGGCCAAGGACTCAAACCATAGTCTACTACATGGGAGTCCAGCGACATAGCCATTACGCCAACTGTAGGTCCCCTTTATTATTTTTTTTAAAGACATTTTTTGCTACAGGACATGTGAGACCAGAGAGACAGAAGTGAGATATCACCTCCCAGGAGGGATGGTCACACTGCTGTCCCTTCTCCTCTATTCTCCTCTTGGAATTTTGGACACACATGCACATGCACCCTATGTAAGTTTCAAGCCACCAGTTCCAGGTCACGAGAAGCACTCTGCCATGTGGGAGTTCAGTCATCTGCTGGTTCCATATAAGAAGCTATTTTAATAAGCTGATAACCTTAAGCACATATAGAAACTTTATACATTTACTCTCCCCCTTACATTTTAATGACTTTTGATGTCAAAATTTACATCTTTCTGTAATTTTTATTCCTTAAGAATTGTAGCTATAATTGTTTCTAATAGTTTTGTCTTTTAACCCTAAATTAGAGATGAAATTGCTTTATACATTATTATTACAGTATTAGAGTATTCTAAATTTGACTATATATTTCTTCTACTGTTGAGTTGTGTCTTTTCATATTTTTTATGCCATTAATTAATGGTCTTTCACTTCGATTTACAGAGCACTTTAGCAAATTCCGTAAGACAGTTCTATGTGGTAATGGACTCACTTAGTTAGAGTCTGAAAAACAGGTTTCCCCCCCCTCATTTCTGTAGGTCAGCTTTGCTAGTTTAAGTATTCTTGGTTGGTAGTTTTTTATTTATTTTTTTCCTAGAAGCACTTTGAGAATATATCATTCTGTTCCTTCTGGCCTATAGAGTTTTTGCTGAGAAGTCCATTGTTAGCTGTATTGAGGTGCTCTTGTATGTGATATGTTTCTTATCTTTTGCTTTCTGAACTCTTTGTCTTTGATTTTTGATAATTTCACTATGGTGTGTCTTGGCAAACTTCTCTTTTGGTTGAATTGGATTGAAGACCTGAATTCCCGTATCTGGATGTTGGCATCTTTACACAATTACTCCCCTCCACATACTTTTTATGATTTTTGATGGCAAAATTGACATCTTTGCAATTTATATTCCTTAACAATTGTAGCTATAGTTGTCTTAGGAATTTGATTTTTCAGCCATTATTTCCCTTTATATGATTTCTGGCCCTTTTTCTCTCCTCCTTCTGAAACTCCAATTATGCCAATTTAGTTCTCTTAATAATGTCCCATAATTCTTACAGGCTTCTTTCTTTTTAAACTGATTTTCATTTTTGTTCCTCTGCCTGGATAATTTTAGATGTTTTGTCTTCCAGCTCACCAATCCTCTCACTTGATGAAGTCTACTGTTGAAGCTTTCTATTTCATTTTTCAGTTTATTGTATTTCTCTAGCATTTCTCTTTTCTTTATTTTTTCCAGTTTCTCTGTTAAACTTACAACTTTTTCCTGAATTGTTTTCTAAATTTTATTTAATTTCATATTTCTTTTGAGTCTATTATTGGAACTTTATTAGCTTCTTTTGGTGGAATCCTGATTCTTCATAATCTTTGTGTCCATGTATTGGTGTCTGTGCAAATCACCTCTTCTGATTTTTTTTTTTCTTAGAGATTTTTGCTATAGGGTACATGTACACTCACCAGAGAGACATAAAGTGAGAAATCACCCCTGAGGGGGAATGACCATGCCACAGTCCCTTCTCCATTCTTTTCTTGAGACCTTGGCATGCGTGCACATATACCCAGTGTGAGTTTCAAGCCACTGGGTCCAGGACTTGAACCGTAGTTGACCACGTGGTTGTCCAGTGCCTTAACCACTACACCACCTGCTGACCTCCTCTAAATAGCGATAGATCATCACTATTTAATCTAGCCTGAGATTTTAGATAGATCAGCTGGTAGTCACCACAGACAGGCAGACCTTGCAGTTCATTTCTCCATTGTTAATAGACTGAACCACTGCCTGTGCTTTAGATGAGACTACTGGCTAGGCTACAAGGCCAGGAGGAGATGCAGACTGGTCTCTGCAATCACTTTCTATTGGGTAGGGTTGCAAGCTATATTCCCTGGCTGGGTGGTACTGTTGTTTGAAATCAGTAGTTGAGCCACAGGCTGGGCACCAAGGCTGGGGAAGGTTGCTAGGTCTTTGTTCAGCTTGTTGGGATGGGCAGAACCAGAGGCTCTACCCCACAGATATGTGAGGCAGAGGCTTACTTCCCTATGGGCCTAGCAGAACCTTAGACTGTACTCCAAAGCTGGGCAGGGCGATTGCATGAGTGCTAGGATTGGGCAGGGCCGGATCCTCTACTCCAGAGATGTGTAGGAGATGCAGGTTTACCTCCCAGTCTAGAGAAGCCTTATACAGAGCTCTGAGGAATAGGCTTTTAATGCCTAGGGACTGGCAGGCTAGGTGCCCTGTTCTGCAGATATGCTGGGACATGGTTGCCTTCCAACCAGGGAAAGCCTTATGTAGAGCACTGAGGCATGCGCATGTATCTTGTGTGTTTTCCAATTTGCCAGGTCCAGGATTCAAACCGTGCCATGTGGAATCCATCTGCATTAACCTTGGTGTCACCTGTCTTAGACTCTTTTCCAAGTTCTGGGATATTCTTGGGTGAATATAGTTGCTAGCTGAATTTCTGTAATGGGAGCTGGAGCCAGGAAACTCCTAATCCACCAACTTGCTGATGTTTCTATTACTTCTTGAAAGAGGTACGAGGGGCCGGCAGGTGGCATGGTGCTTACAGGTGCTCGACTCCCACATGGCCAGCTGCGGTTCAAGTCCCGGACCTGGCGGCTTGCTTTCTCACTTTCTCTCTCTCTCACTCTGCCCCTCTCTGGTCAAATTTAAATAAAGGAATAAAGGGAAGGGAGGGAGGGAGGGAGGAAGGAAGGAAGGAAGGAAGATAAGTAGGAAGTTAGGTAGGTATGAGGAGTGGCAGGAAACATTGCCATTTGAAGACCAATTAGAAATCAATATATGGCATGTTTAAGATGGCAGTGTAAGCCAGGTTGGAAAAAATCTTTTCCTTTTGTGGTAAAAAAATAATTTATTATATATTCAGTGAGATAATCACTGCTGTTTAGTTTAGAGATTTCCTTTCAGTATTCCATGTTTATATATATGATTACTTACTTAAAAAAATAAAGAAGTACTGTATTCATATATTTTATGGCCTGCTCTTTTAAAATTAACCTTATGTGGGGCTGGCAGCTGGCGTAGTGGTTGGGGTGCTGGACTCCCACAGGTCAAGTCCCGGACCTGGCAGCTTACTTTCTCTCTCTTTCTGTCTCTCTCTCTCTCCAACCAAATTAAAAAATAATAATAAATGAATATATAAATAAATAAATGAAATGAAATAGTTATTTTGTTTTTAAAAATTCAAAAAAATTAAATTAACCTTATGTAATTAGAAATTTTTTATCAACAAGTATTCTTTATGACATGACTATAATTGTTACAATGGAATTTACACCATAATTTACTTAAATCAATCCAATATTTTTAAGGATAAGGGTATGTCCCATCTGTTGGGTCATCAGAAAAGTCATGATGGATTTTTGCATAGAAAATTATAGAAAAATACATCATGACTTTTCCTATGACCCAATATTTTCTTATGTAAATTATATCTTTGTAAGTATATTTTTGGATATAGCCTTTTTGGGTAGATCAGTAGTATACATCTCTAAAGTTACAATTGGTGAGTTAAAGAATATGGTGGGGATGGGGGGCATGTGATAACGCAGCTGGATCCACATGGTTGAAAGGTCCTGAGTTCATGTCTCAGGACCTCCCTGTGCAGTGTGTGCTCATGTGTCTGTGATCCAGGCTGCCTGAGACTGGAGACAGCTGCAATGTGAAGACCCTCTTGGGGGTGCTCTAGCGCTCTTCCACTCACTCTC
>NW_006159920.1:2408208-2412777 GCF_000334495.1 Tupaia belangeri chinensis
AACCTTTTTTTTTTATATATGTAATTTTTTTTTGAGAGTTTTTTGCTATAGGGTGTGTGCACTCGCCAGAAAGACAGAGACAGAGAGATAGGAAGCGAGAAATCACCCCCCAGGGAGGATGGCTAAGCCACAATCCCTTCTTCTCCATTCTCCTCTCGGGATCCTGGGCATGCACGCACTCGCGCCTAGCGTGAGTTCAAGCCACTGGGTCCGGGACTCGAACTGCAGTCGGCTACATGGGAGTTCAGCGACATAGCCATTAATTACTCTAACTGCTGGTCCCATTTTTTTAAAAAAAATATTTTTAAAAAGCAGGGTGTGAACCAGCTGGTGGTATGGTAGTTAAGGCGGCTGCATCCCACATTGCTTACTGCATGGTCTGAGTCCCAGACCTGGATTTGAAAAGCACCCTGGGTGCATGTACATATATGCCCAAAATCCCAAAAAGAGAAGTGCAGGAGAAGAGATTGTGCTGTGACCATCCTCCATGAGGGAGGGCTTTTTCACTTTCCTTCTCATGCTCTATTTTTGTCCAGTGGGACAAAGATATACTCTCTAGCAAATTTAAAAGTGGAGGATAGGGGACAGGGTATACAGATCTTTAGGGCTTTTGAAATTTCTTGCTAGTTTGCTCTCCAGAAGGGGTATACCAGCATACACTCCCACTAGTAGTATCTACCTCATCAAGTTTCTCTAACAATGGGTATTATTCTTGTTTTACTTTGTTAATTTGATAAGAAAAAAAATCATATTTTTAACATTTGAATTAATCTGATTAAAAATGAATTTTTAAAACATACTTATGGGCTAGTTGTACTTTATTTTTTGGTAATTACCTATTGATGTCCTTTATGTCTTTAAATTAGTGTGTTTTTCTTTGTTTTATTATTTGTAAGATCATACATGATTCAGTTCAAATACACAAAAGGCTTGGTATAAGGTGATTTTAATAGGACTACTAATAAGAGTTGCTGTCAATTGAATACTCATCTAGGCTGAAACTGTGCTGTGTATTTTATCCTTATATCTTATTATTTTGTCTTATTCGGTCTTCATTGTAATTCTGAAGCAGGTATCTCCATTTTACAGTTGAGGAAATTAAGATTCAGAAAAATTTAGTGACTTACCTAAGATCACACCTAATGACGGAACTAGGATTCTATTTGATCTCTGTCTAACTTCAAGTCCTTTCTCTTATTTGTTACTTTTCTGGTACCCACCTAATTATGCTAGATTATTATCTCTAATCATCTTTTTTTCCTCAGAACTTTACAGAACAGTATGGCAAAGCTTCTGGCAGATCTTAGTGTGGACAGTGCTCGCTGTAAGCATGGAAATAACCTTACCAAATCTCTTCTCAACATTTATGATAAACAACTTCAACATGACCCAGCTCCTGCTCACACTTCCATAATGAGCTATCTAAATAAGTTAGAAACAAATCACAGTTTTACACATTCAGAGCCACTTTCTGCAATTAAAAATGAGGAAACTACAGAGCCAGATAGACCCTATGAAAATACTCTGCCATCCAAAGACCCTCAGTATAGTAACACCAGGGTTGTGGAGGAGATAGCGCCACCTGGAATGATTTCTACCCTTTCAAAACAGTGTTCTGATGAGGAGAATGAAGGTATGACTTTAATAGAAGGTGAATATAATTTGGATAATACAATTTACATTCCTTTTGCTAGAAGGATAGCTAAAAAGAAATCACCGCTTTCTAAGAGAGTATTTCCCGAGCCACAGATAAGTGTAGTTTCAACACAGCAGGTCAGCAACAGTGACCTTGTTTCTGAGAAAGAAAAATTATGTGCACCTGTAGTTTCTTCTTTTAAAAAGGAAGCCGAAGATGTACCTGAAAAACTTTTTAGAACAGCTGATATGGAAGACCAACAGCTTCTCAAGCAAATAAAGGAAGCAATTGGTAAGATCCCTGCCACCACTGAGGATCCAGAGGAACAGGCTACATGTCATGGCCCATCAGTTTGTCACAGCAAGAGTATTCAAATGAAAGGCAATACTGTCTGTGATGGTAGTGTTTTAAATTCTGACTTGATGTCTGATTGGAGCATCTCTTCCTTTTCAACATTTACTTCTCTTGATGAACAAGACTTCAGAAATGGACTTGCAGCATTGGATGCCAACATAGCTAGACTTCAGAAGTCCTTAAAGACTGGTCTTCTGGAGAAATGAATTCAGAAGAAAATTGAGAGCTAACTTCTCTTTAAGAATAGAACTTAGCTGTGTTGAACATATATACTGAATTTCTTTAGATAAATAATTGTTTATAGTATTAATTATGTGTGAAATAATTGAACAATAAATTATTATTGGAATAATAATTGACATTGTGGAGTTTATACAAACAAGTCATTTTAAGAAATTGACAGTTATTAAGAGAAGGAAGTTATAGGTGATTAGGAAAGTATTTTGAATATTGTTTTAATTTAGCAGTTAGAGTTCTTCTGTTAATATATACCTGCTGGGTTAAGGATAGAGGTAGAAAGGATTCTCTGGTTGTACTAAAGGATATTAAGAGAGGTTCCTTGGGTACAATTTGTTCTATTTGAACTAGAATTTGTTTTTTTCTGTTTCAAACTGTGTGTTTTTTGTTTGTTTTTTAATGGCATTGTGGTTTTATATGTGTTTTTATATCTGTAGACTAATATTAGTGAACTAAATGGGAGGTCTTCAGAAAGTTTGTGGAAAACACATGTTATAAGAAAAACTACACATGGTTTCCAAAATTTTTGCACCAAAATAAATTTATACTTTTTTTAAAGATTTATTTTATTTAACTTTATTTATGTATTTTAATTTGATCAGGGAGAGACAGAGTGAGCGAGGAGAGAGTGAGAAAGCAAGCTGCCAGGTCTGGGACTTGAACCGTGGTCACCCATGTGGGAGTCCAGCGTCCTTAACTACCACACAACCTGCCAGCCCCATAAATTTATATTTTTAATTCCTTTTTCTCATAAACTTTTTGAAGTCTCTTTGTATAATTTTTTTTTTTTAAGAGAAAAGATGCTAGTATCTTTACCACTTAAAAAACGTTGATTAGTATAGGAAGATACAGATAACATTGTAAGTTAACATATGGCTTCTTAAGACTTGGCATATTTTAATTTTTATCCTGAACGCATATTTGAAGGCCTTCTTTTTTTTAAAATTTTTGAGAGGTTTTCGCTATAGGGCGCGTGCGCTCGCCAGACAGAGACAGAGAGACAGAAAGCGAGAAATCACCCCCCAGGGGGGATGGCCACACCACAATCCCTTCTCCTTCCTTCTCCTCTCGGGATCTTGGGCATGCACACACACGCGCCTGGTGTGAGTTTTAAGCCACCCGGTCCGGGACGCGAACCGCGGTTGACTACATGGGAGTCCAGCGACATAGCCGTTACGCTAACTGCTGGTCCCATGTGAAGGCCTTTTAAAAATAAAGCCAGTGTCTTAGTTATTGTGTCGCTAGTGGAAATATCTGCAATTGGGTAATCTATGAAAAACAAAGGTTTATCTGACGCATGATTTTAGTGGCTAAAATTCCAAAAGCATGGGCTGGCATTAAAACTTGGCTGACAGAAGCAGATAGGATGGCAGCGTGTGCAGAGGAGACATGAGACAGCTATCTTCCTTTTTAAATCACCCATTCATGGAGCCAGCAGGCAGTATGGTGGCTAAGGCACTGTACTACCACATGGCTAATCACAGTTCAAGTCCTAAACCTGGTGCCGCTTTCTTACATTCACTCTCTCTGTGTCTCTCTGGTCAAATTAAAAATAAATAAATAATTAAATTAAATAAATAAATATTTTTAAAAATAAATAAAAATGAAACAACCCATTTATGAGAACTAACTCCTTATGAGAGATAGAACTCATTGGGTCTTGTGAGACAACATTAATCCATTCATGAGAGCAATGATTCTATGATCCAGTCATCACCTACTAGGCCTCACCTCTTCTACTCCACGATCCAATCACTGCCCACTAAGCCACACCACCCAGTGTCATTACACCGTGACCAGATTCCAAAGCATGAACTTTTATGGGACAAATCATTATCCAAACTATAGTAGTCAGACTGATAAAGAAATGTTAGTAGGCTTTAGTTTGGGGATTTTTCTTTTCTTTTTTCCTTTTTTTTTTTTTAACAAATAAATGATTGTTTTTGGTTTTGTTTTTGTTTTTCCCCTTATATTTGAACATGAAGGAATTTGTAAATCTTGGCACTGGCTGCAATTCTGCCTTTCTGGACCACTATTATTTTTTTTTCCAGTACTTTAGTTGAGGACATTCTCTTCTCTAAGTAATATAAACTAGATTGGTTTCTCTGCTTTTCTATACTGGCAGTTTTTAACTACTCGGTCACTTCCCGCCATGTAAAATCACATTTCAGCTCTTAGAAAGTTTAGTGTTATGTTAGCACTAATACTTTGTACAAGTCACCGTGCCTAGCATAGTTGCGTTAAGTACTCAGACAGACATTAGCATTAAATGATGTTCTGCTTGTCCCAGAATCTCTTCTTGCTGTTTTTTTTTTTTTTTTTTTTTTTTTGGTTTTTGTTCT
>NW_006159920.1:2416093-2426795 GCF_000334495.1 Tupaia belangeri chinensis
GCCAGACAGAGACAGAGAGACAGAAAGCGAGAAATCACCCCCCAGGGGGGATGGCCACACCACAATCCCTTCTCCTTCCTTCTCCTCTCGGGATCTTGGGCATGCACACACACGCGCCTGGTGTGAGTTTTAAGCCACCCGGTCCGGGACGCGAACCGCGGTTGACTACATGGGAGTCCAGCGACATAGCCGTTACGCTAACTGCTGGTCCCATGTGAAGGCCTTTTAAAAATAAAGCCAGTGTCTTAGTTATTGTGTCGCTAGTGGAAATATCTGCAATTGGGTAATCTATGAAAAACAAAGGTTTATCTGACGCATGATTTTAGTGGCTAAAATTCCAAAAGCATGGGCTGGCATTAAAACTTGGCTGACAGAAGCAGATAGGATGGCAGCGTGTGCAGAGGAGACATGAGACAGCTATCTTCCTTTTTAAATCACCCATTCATGGAGCCAGCAGGCAGTATGGTGGCTAAGGCACTGTACTACCACATGGCTAATCACAGTTCAAGTCCTAAACCTGGTGCCGCTTTCTTACATTCACTCTCTCTGTGTCTCTCTGGTCAAATTAAAAATAAATAAATAATTAAATTAAATAAATAAATATTTTTAAAAATAAATAAAAATGAAACAACCCATTTATGAGAACTAACTCCTTATGAGAGATAGAACTCATTGGGTCTTGTGAGACAACATTAATCCATTCGTGAGAGCAATGATTCTATGATCCAGTCATCACCTACTAGGCCTCACCTCTTCTACTCCACGATCCAATCACTGCCCACTAAGCCACACCACCCAGTGTCATTACACCGTGACCAGATTCCAAAGCATGAACTTTTATGGGACAAATCATTATCCAAACTATAGTAGTCAGACTGATAAAGAAATGTTAGTAGGCTTTAGTTTGGGGATTTTTCTTTTCTTTTTTCCTTTTTTTTTTTTTAACAAATAAATGATTGTTTTTGTTTTTGTTTTTGTTTTTCCCCTTATATTTGAACATGAAGGAATTTGTAAATCTTGGCACTGGCTGCAATTCTGCCTTTCTGGACCACTATTATTTTTTTTTCCAGTACTTTAGTTGAGGACATTCTCTTCTCTAAGTAATATAAACTAGATTGGTTTCTCTGCTTTTCTATACTGGCAGTTTTTAACTACTCGGTCACTTCCCGCCATGTAAAATCACATTTCAGCTCTTAGAAAGTTTAGTGTTATGTTAGCACTAATACTTTGTACAAGTCACCGTGCCTAGCATAGTTGCGTTAAGTACTCAGACAGACATTAGCATTAAATGATGTTCTGCTTGTCCCAGAATCTCTTCTTGCTGTTTTTTTTTTTTTTTTTTTGGTTCAATTATTTTTTTTTTTTTTTTTTTGAGAGAGAGATTTTTGCTTTAGGGCATGTGCATTCACTGGAAAGAGAGACAGAAACAGTGATAGGGAAAGTGAGAAGTCACTCCTCAGGGGGGGATGGCCAAGCCTCAGTCCCTTCTCCATACTCCTCCAGGGATCTTGGGCACACACACATACATGCCCAGTGAATTTTAAGCTGCTGGATCCAGGACTAGATCCAGGACTTGAACCATAGTCAGCCATGTGGGACTCCAGTGATATAACTGCTATGCCATCTGTTGGTTTCATGCTACAATTTCTTAAAGATCAAGCTATAGTCTCTGATATGTTCAGATTTTCCAAATAGAAACTTTTTCTTTGGAGAGGTTTTTTTCGTTATATGGCGCGTGCGCTCGCCAGACAGACAGAGAGAGACATAGAGACAGAAAGCGAGAAATCACCCCCCAGAGGGGATGGTCATGCCACAATCCCTTCTCCATTCTCCTCTTGAGATCTTGGGCACGCACGCACATGCGCCTGGCGTGAGTTTTAAGCCACTGGGTTCGGGACGCAAACCGCGGTCGACTACATGGGAGTCCAGCGACATAGCCACTATGCTAACTGCTGGTTCCCTAAATAGAAAATTTTTTCAGAAGTTTATTTATTCTTTCCATGAGAGAGAGAAACAGATAAGCACCCCTAACAGTATCCCCACACCGTAGCCTAAACCATGGGTACATGCACAGGCACTCTACACACACTGGGAGGTCCTAGGATGTGAACCCTGGGGCCCTCACACGTGGATCCCTGCTGTATCACTTACTGGTGCCAGTTGTTTGTTTTTTTTTTTTTCCCCTTAAGGTTTTTACCATAGGTCACTGGCACTAGCCAGAGAGAGAGAGAGAGTGAGAGGGAAAGTGAGAAATTACCCCCCAGGGTGGATGGCTATACCACAATCCCTTCTCCATTCTCCTTTCGGGATTTTGGGCACACACATGTGCCTGGTGTGATTTTCAAGCCATCAGGTCCAGGACTTGAACTGCGGTCAGCCATGTGGGAGTCCAGCACCTTAACCACTGTGCCACTTGCTGGCCCCCCCAGAAAGAGATACTTTTACTCTTAAAAAAAATATTAAATGAATTCCAAACTATTTTCACAGAAGTATTTATTAGCATTTTGAATTTTCTTACATCCTGCATAAATTAAGTTATTGGCTTCTTAAGTTCAGGGATACTAAATAATAAAGCAAGGAAGAAAATTGTGCCATCTGTTCTACTTCCAAATATTCAATCATTCTTTATATGCCAAGCTAAATTCTATTATATGGCAACACAAGAAGATGGTTCTAATTTGCCCTTAAAATAGAATAGGCATCCTATATGCAAAAGAAATTCTTCAATGCTTGTAGGTTCAATTAATTAATGCTTCATTTTGATTGAAGAATAAACGAGATGAAACTCCTCAGGGAACCTTCATCTAATTGCTATATCTATGTAAGATATACACCCAGGGACCAGCAGATGGCATAATGTTTACGTGGCTGGACTTTTCATATAGTCGACCATGGATCGAGTCCCGGACTTAGCAACTTAAAGTGCACACCGGGTGCATGTGTGTGCGTGCCCGCCCAGGATCCCAAGAGGAGAATGGAGAAGGGATTGTGCCATGGTCATCCCCCCTGGGAGGGGGTTTCTTTCTTTCTGTCTCTCTGTCTCTCTTTGTCTCTCTGGCAAGCACATGTGCCCTATAGCAAAAATCTCTCTTAAAAAATTAATGAAAAAATATACCCACATGACATGAAATGGAAACGTGAATTTGGTTAAATTTCAAGGTGACATATGACCCTTGCAAAAATGTATGGAATAGACAGTTCTATGAAAGTTTAAAGCATAAGGAAGCCAAGAAATGATAAGAGGAAGACCTAGAAAAGAAACTATTTGGATCTTGAAGAATGTATAGGATTTGGCTATAATTTGAATATCCTGAAATATTTACCTCATATAAGGTCGGTATCATCAAAATTTGTGGATTGGTTGACTGGTATATTAAGAGAATGGTGGTAGACCAACCTTACTGATACTGAGTAGAGGGGTGGAAGGAATGGTAATGGTAAAGTTTTGACCTCCAGATTGGGAATATTCATTGAATATGAAGTTACTAGGGAGCTTGGGTACTTTTGTTAGTGTTTTTTGTTTGTTTTAATTGAGAATCAACAGATGAAACTGGGTCTTCTTAAGATTAAGAGTGATTATAGGGACCGGCAAGTGGCATGATGGTTAAGGGCGCCTGACTCCCACATGGTTGACTGCAGTTTGAGTCCCAGATCTGGTGACTTGCTTTCTCACTTTACATTTCTTGCTGTCTCTCTCACTCTGTCCCTCTCTGGTCAAATTTAAATAAATAAAGTTAAATAAAAAGATAATCATTTGAAAAAAAATAGTGATTATAAATAGGAAGAATTAGAGGAGGGAGAGACTGGAGACCACTTAGGTGGTTGCAGTAGCTTAGACGTAGGTTTCCTTTTTCAATAAGAATGAAAAAGAGTCAATTGAAGGAAGTTTTTCAATAGGCTTGATGACTTAATAGGAAAGAAAAGAAAAAAAGATGATACTAAAATTTCTAATTTGATCAGTTTGAGATACACAGAACCATGTCTACAACAAAAAGTCAAGTTCTGAGTTAACTTCCAAATTAGCAAGTTCCAGGTTGAGACTTGATACTGATAGTAGAGAGAGAGAGATAAAAAGGAAAGGAGCATTCCCATTTTCAGTATTTCTCTAAATCACACCGGGAGTCAGTATCACTGCCTCATCATAGTCTTAAAAGGGTTAGTCTGACCCCAAATCTCAGCTCGCTCACAGAATCTTCAGATGTCCCAGAGGATGAAAAGTACATTAGTGGATTGTCCCCCTAATCTCTGACAGGTAGATACTAAATGCTGGAGGATGGAAGAACCACCCAGCATTTTGTCACTATTTTGCAGTTTTGGATCCACAGAAGTAATACACAAGCATTTCAGAATGAATTTAGTATTTGTGAACACTATTGAAAATGAAAGACTAAGTGTAGAGACCCTAGGGGTAGAGCTAAAGAACCGAAGAAATATACTTCACTCATTCCCACCACCCATAATGTTTAGCAACACTTCCAGAAATCTTTACTTTTCACTACGGGTGGCATTTTATTTATGTCAAGTCCCTTAGAAATATAAAGGCCTGCTCCAACTGCATAGAAAGTAGGGCAGAACTGCAGAACCTACCTAGGTAGAAAGGATGTGCAGTATCTTTTCTACAGAAGTAGAAATATTCTTTCTACCTAACCAAGAATGTAGTGCTCACTTTGTGCTGCAATCCTTTCAACTAAAGGCTCATTCATTCAGTGAATGAAATGAAATGAAAGCTCTATGTGTACCAGTACTGTTACAGGCTTTGAGAATACAGTGAGCAAAACAGATACTCTCTGTCTGCAAGGTGGTTGTATTACAATGGGATGCAAACAAGGGAATGTGGTAATAAGTAACTGTGAAGAAAAATAAAGCAGGTTAAGGGGACAAAGAGTGACAAAGAATTGGCTTTATTTTAGTTATCAGGGCAAAAAACCTTTTCTCAGAAACAGTGGTTAAGGATCTAGAATTTAACCATACTATTAGGGAAAGTTGGATTTGGTTTGTGAGTTAACACCCCTTTAATCATTTTTTTCAAATCTGTTAGTTATAAATTTCTTTCTGCTCAGATTTGCTTAAGCAAGTGAGTTCTAAGACTATAATACACCTTAATACAAGGCCCTTCAACTTTTCTGGATGTTTTAATGTACTACATCTAGAGAATTGGAGATAAGACCTTTGAGACTCCTGAAGGGTCTAAAAGTTTGAGTTTTCTGAAGTCTGAGGGACTTTAAAGTCATCTACCTCACTGTCATACCCAGAGAAGGATCTGTTCTTTGGTGATATCTACTGTTGGAAGATCCCAAGCATACCACCTGTATTCCTTTTGCTTGGACTGCCCTTTTGCCCAGGTTCCTCCTAACAAACTCTTATTCACTTTTCAAACCTACAGTACTACTTCTGTACCTCATATGTGTGGAATCTTGAATAAGTTCATGGAAAATGTATGTTTTGACCAAAAAAACATGCATTTCAAAAATTTTTATACCAAAATCATATTTTAATTTCAATTTCCATGAACCTGTAGAAGCCTCTTTGAATGCATATATTGATACAGGTATCAGTTTACATATTGGTATTTCTACCTTGTGTGCTTCTTCAGGGCTGAGACCAAAATTTATTCATCTTCAACTCTCCCCCTGGCATCACATTTGGTGACTATCGCATGTTAGGCACTTGTTAACTCTTGGACTTACTAAATCCCTGAGAAATGGCCATCTAGGCATCATTTGATTTTCTGTTGGTAAATTCATGAAACAGCTTGTTTAAACTTTATTACACACAGCTAAGCACCTCATATCAACCTCCCTATAACTTTATTATTAAATTCTGAAGCAAAATTCACTTGTTGGCAAACATTCCTACACTATTGCCTGTGCTGTGAAGAAGGCAGAGATTCTTACATATTTAAGGGAGGAAGTAGGACAAAATCTTTTTTAACCATGTCTAACCAGTGTAGAATAATTTATCCCATCAAAGTAATCTCCCAGTTTGTGAGAGAGATAGATGTGGGCAAGGCACTGGGCAATTGCAGGGCACTGTGCTGTCTGTGGCTTATGACAATATTAAATAGCCCTTACCATTCTGCTTACTTTCTGATGTTTGCAGGTTTTTCAGTGACTCAAAATTTAAGTCTAGCTATGAGCAATGAACTTCAGGCATGATCTGATCAAGCAGAGTACAATTAGATTATCATTTCCTATAATCTTGTTACAATTTTTTTAAAGAACTATTTATTTTTAATTTTATTTATTCATTTACTTATTTTATTTTGACCAGAGAGAGAGAGAGAAAGTGAGAAAGCAAGCCACCAGGTCCAGGACTTGAACCATGGTCAACTATCTGGGAATGTCCAGCACTACACCTTAACCACCACACCACCTGCTGGTCCCTTGTTATAATTGTTTTTAAATGACAAAGATTGAGTTGACTGTCTTGGCCATCATATTATGCTATAGATACCACATTAGGATTATAGTTAGTTTCCAGATAATATTTATGTTGTCATTCTGGGTGTTGAGTAGCATCATGTTAAAGTAGCTTGGGTGTAGGGGATTGTCCAGGTCCTATTTAGCTACAAATGTACATTTTCTCAAAGGCTAAGGTTCTGAACAATAATGGTCTCAGCTACCATAAAGGAAGAGTTCATATTTGCCACAAATTCAAAATGCTTATTGTTAAAGCCAGGTTTGCTCCTAGGTGCTATAAAGAATGGAAATATGAAAACTAGACTATAGGGGGCCGGCAGGTGACATGGTGGTTAAGGGCACTGGACTCCCACATGGCCAACTATAGTTCAAGTTCCAGACCTGCTGGCTTGCTACCTGCTGTCTTTCTTTCTCGCTCCTCCCCTCCTTTCTCTCTCCCTCTCTCTCTCTCTCTCTCTCTCTCCCTCCCCCCCCATCAAATTAAAATAAATAAATAAATAATAAATAAAGTTCAATAAAACAATAATAAAATAATTCTTTAAAAAAAACCCCTAGAATATACAAACTGAAACCAGAAAATATTAAAGACACTTGCTCAAGACCACATATCCAACACCTTAAACCAGGTACATGTATTGTGATTCTCAGTCCACTTTCTTCATTATGTTGTCTCTCTGATGACAGCTAAGTTTCATGACAAGTGAACCCATGGGGTCCCAAATCTCTTCCCTATCTCTCTGTCATTCTCCCTCTAATACCATAGTCTAATAATAAAAAAGTCTCTTTTAGATTTATTGTAAGGATTAAATAAGACAACATTCAAAAATGTCTTGTGAATTATAAATACTAAGTGGCTGATGATTACTAATTATATTAATATGTAGTTGGTCTCTGCATATATAAATGTATGTGTGTATACTGTACTAGACAGGTTTTACTTTCTTCATGAAAGGCACACAGTGTTTTTTAAAATCTCTGCTTAGCATGTAGCATAATACTAATAAAACAGCTTTTCCCTCCTGTCACTTGGCCAATTCCATCAAAAGTCATTATTGAAAATTATTTTAGGGTCAGATAGCATTTCTCCCATTGACAATAGCTTTCAAAGTGAGTTCTGACATTTCCAGGGCACCAGCACTATGTTCTGCTCAGCCCGAGGGTATGAGCACTCATCCCTCTACAGAATCCCAAGGACATAGGCAGAAGTATCACAAACTATCCAGGAGGAAAATGTGGGCTCCTTTGAACAGGAGACTTACACGTTTGCACGTTTGTTCGAGTCTTTAACAAGGAATGTTGTCTGCTGTTCAGTAGGGAGCACACAGCCAAGGTACATATTTGTATCCCACCATCCTTTCCAGATTATTCTGCACTTGGCTGTGAGCTCTAGGCCCAGAATGAGGTAGGAGTCCAGAATCAAATATTTTAAAAGTCAGCAGCTCCAAAGCAAGCAGAAGAGACCCTCTTGGAGGATAGTAGTTTGTGGTTTGGCAAGAAGAAAGGAGTGAAGGAAAAACTTTCAAATCCAGAACCTCAATAGATGGAGAGAAAATTAATCTTTTTTCTCCTCCTTTCCCCCTCTTTTTTAGGTCATTCAGTACAGTCAGTCTTGCTGTCATAGGGAAGATGGAATGGTGGAGGATGAGTCAAAAACTAGAGCAAATCAATACACACACACGTGAATAAACAGGTCTTCGCTATTTAGAGCAGTGAGGTATATTCTACCATCTCGTCCTCTCCTGCCTGCCCAAAACTCATCACTTTTGTCACCAGAGACTGTCTAGTGTCACTACCTCTTCCTTCCCTTTATCTCAACCAGTCTAAAAATCTGTCTGGTCAGATTTTTCTAAGAACGGATGACTACACCATAAAGCAACTCCTCTCAACCCTTAACTTACCCAGAAAGGATATGAGAGTTTAAATTATAGTTTTGTATATTCAGCCAGAATTTGAGAACATTTCAGGCTATATGGTTAATAAAAATACTTAGCCAGGCAATAACCAAGAGTCAAGTGGCCTACTGACTGTCTTCGTGTGCTATATGACCTTCATTCATGTACAGTGTGTTACGCTTAGATTCTGTGC
Organism: Tupaia belangeri chinensis; assembly: GCF_000334495.1. Lineage (NCBI taxonomy): Eukaryota > Metazoa > Chordata > Mammalia > Scandentia > Tupaiidae > Tupaia > Tupaia belangeri. The sequence continues at coordinate 2,424,598 of NW_006159920.1, forward strand.
TACACACTGAGTATCTAAAGCCAAATAAGATGGAGTGTGCCTTTGAGGAGCCTAGAACCCAGCACCTGCCAGATGAGGAGACAGGACCTCAAAAACTTGAAATAGTCAAAATGCTAAATTTTCCAAGGAGAAGGTGCTCAACAGCAAAGGAACTAGGCATGTAGCTCTGATAAACACTACAACCATGTTGGTGTCACGTAAGGTTTTAGCTTTGGATTGCTGTGTTCTCTCTCCTGTAATACTCATATTTTGGGTTTCCTACATATTTCTTTGTCTTCTGGCTGATATTCATTTCAAAGAGGATCTTTGTGTAGTAGCTTTCTGAGGACTTGAATATTTTCATTTTACCCTCACATTTAAATGATAGTTTACATTGGTTTTCATTGTGAAGATGGTGGTGTGAAGTTGCCCTTTTTAACCCTCTTGTGGAAACCCAGAACGGTGCAAACTCCACCAGAAGACAACTCTAAAACCAAGTCACAAAATAGCAAGGACTGCCAAAAGCAGTCGTTACCAGGCGGGAGTGTCTATGAGAGGAAACAGAAAGGATGCTGTGACTCCCAATAGCAAGAAGAGCTAGGAGAGTACACTTGCAGAGGTGCAGAGCTATCCAGAGGGTAAGTTTTAGATTTTCTTTTTTTTTTTTTTTCTTAATTTGCCAGAGGGTGCACGCACTAGCCAAAGGTGGTGAGACAGCACCTTCCATGGGGAAGGGTCACACTGTAATCCCATCTCCTCCATTTTTCCTTCCTTTAAGGATTTCTGGCACACATGCACATTCACCCAGTGTGTTTCTCAAGCAGTGAGTGCAAGACTAGAACCGCACAGTCAGCCATATGGGATCCAGCCACTTAACCACCATGCCATAGGCTGGAACAAGGAAAAGTTTTAAATTCTTAATTTGTAACAGTGGTAAGAGGATCCATAGACTTCACATTGTGTGTACATTCGTGGGGTGGGGGATAAGGTAGGCGAACCGTAGATGGCTACTGCCATGTGGCAAAGTAAACACTAAACAAATTAATGTACAAAACTCTGAATATCAAGGAAAATTCCAGTCCTTCTTATACACAAGATTTCTGCACATACTTGATCCAGGAAAACCTTTATCTTGTTCAATAAAATGAATCAGCAAGTCTGTTGGGGCAGTCAGTAGCAAACTGAACTGCAGTGCAGGTTCAGATCCCCTGGTTGTCCTGGAAATATGCCAGGTGTGTGTGCCCTGGCTCCTGATGAGCTGAAGGGCTGGAGAAAGGGGGTTGTGTGCAAGAACCTGTCGAAGGTGCTTCCCTCTCCCCCACCTCCTCGCTTATAAATGTATGTGCTGTTTGTCATTAATAAAATAGACTTTAAACAACAGAAGAATAAAAGAAAGAATTGGCCTCGTAGCCTAGTGATTAAGGGGGCCAGATCCAACATGGGTGACTGCAGTTTGAATCCTGGCCTCAGCAGCTTGAAAGACACCCTGAACCCATGTGCATGTCTGTCCAAAATCTGACAGAATGGAGAAGGGACTGAGGTGTGACCATGTCCCACTGGGGGTTCTCTCTCTCTCATGCCATCTGGCATTTAAAAAATATGAGGAAAGGGACCAGCAGTTAGCGTAATGGCTATGTCGCTGGACTCCCATGTAGTTGACTTGCATCCCAGACCAGTGGCTTAAAACTCACACCGGGTGCATGTGTGTGCATGCCCAAGATCCCGAGAGGAGAATGGAGAAGAAGGGATTGTGGCATGGCCATCCCCCCTGGAGGGTGATTTCTCGCTTTTTGTCTCTCTGTCTCAGTCTGTCTGGTGAGCACATGCGCCCTATAGCAAAAAAAAAAAGGAAAAAAAAGGAGGAAAGAAGAAGGAAAATATAACTATAAACTAAAAATGCTTATCAGAAAAACTTTCCAAAATACTAGATAAAAAGTTGTGACTAAGTATTTGACCACAAATTTTTATAGCTGAATAACAATAGCTCTTTATAGAAGTCAAGAGCATTGAATAGTGAAGTGAGAGAAAACTTAAATAAGGGGTCTTACTTTTTTTCTATTTTTAGAAAACTATCAGTCATTATTTCTTTAAATAACTTCTCGTTGTAATTTATTTCCCACTTTCATGAGATCCCTATTGTGGTTCTACTTCAAACTCTTTTTTTTTTTTTTTGAGAGAGGTTTTTGCTATAGGATGTGTGCGCTCCCCAGGAAGACCAG
>NW_006159920.1:2428908-2430953 GCF_000334495.1 Tupaia belangeri chinensis
GTAGAAATCCAGTGACACAGCCATTACGCTAACTGCTGGTCCTGGTTTCATAATTTTTTATGCCAAAATAAACTAGTACTTTAATTCCGTTTTCCCATGATTTTTTTTTTTTTTTCTTAATTTGCCAGAGGGTGCACGCACTAGCCAAAGGTGGTGAGACAGCACCTTCCATGGGGAAGGGTCACACTGTAATCCCATCTCCTCCATTTTTCCTTCCTTTAAGGATTTCTGGCACACATGCACATTCACCCAGTGTGTTTCTCAAGCAGTGAGTGCAAGACTAGAACCGCACAGTCAGCCATATGGGATCCAGCCACTTAACCACCACGCCATAGGCTGGAACAAGGAAAAGTTTTAAATTCTTAATTTGTAACAGTGGTAAGAGGATCCATAGACTTCACATTGTGTGTACATTCGTGGGGTGGGGGATAAGGTAGGCGAACCGTAGATGGCTACTGCCATGTGGCAAAGTAAACACTAAACAAATTAATGTACAAAACTCTGAATATCAAGGAAAATTCCAGTCCTTCTTATACACAAGATTTCTGCACATACTTGATCCAGGAAAACCTTTATCTTGTTCAATAAAATGAATCAGCAAGTCTGTTGGGGCAGTCAGTAGCAAACTGAACTGCAGTGCAGGTTCAGATCCCCTGGTTGTCCTGGAAATATGCCAGGTGTGTGTGCCCTGGCTCCTGATGAGCTGAAGGGCTGGAGAAAGGGGGTTGTGTGCAAGAACCTGTCGAAGGTGCTTCCCTCTCCCCCACCTCCTCGCTTATAAATGTATGTGCTGTTTGTCATTAATAAAATAGACTTTAAACAACAGAAGAATAAAAGAAAGAATTGGCCTCGTAGCCTAGTGATTAAGGGGGCCAGATCCAACATGGGTGACTGCAGTTTGAATCCTGGCCTCAGCAGCTTGAAAGACACCCTGAACCCATGTGCATGTCTGTCCAAAATCTGACAGAATGGAGAAGGGACTGAGGTGTGACCATGTCCCACTGGGGGTTCTCTCTCTCTCATGCCATCTGGCATTTAAAAAATATGAGGAAAGGGACCAGCAGTTAGCGTAATGGCTATGTCGCTGGACTCCCATGTAGTTGACTTGCATCCCAGACCAGTGGCTTAAAACTCACACTGGGCGCATGTGTGTGCATGCCCAAGATCCCGAGAGGAGAATGGAGAAGAAGGGATTGTGGCATGGCCATCCCCCCTGGAGGGTGATTTCTCGTTTTTTGTCTCTCTGTCTCAGTCTGTCTGGTGAGCACATGCGCCCTATAGCAAAAAAAAAAGGAAAAAAAAGGAGGAAAGAAGAAGGAAAATATAACTATAAACTAAAAATGCTTATCAGAAAAACTTTCCAAAATACTAGATAAAAAGTTGTGACTAAGTATTTGACCACAAATTTTTATAGCTGAATAACAATAGCTCTTTATAGAAGTCAAGAGCATTGAATAGTGAAGTGAGAGAAAACTTAAATAAGGGGTCTTACTTTTTTTCTATTTTTAGAAAACTATCAGTCATTATTTCTTTAAATAACTTCTCGTTGTAATTTATTTCCCACTTTCATGAGATCCCTATTGTGGTTCTACTTCAAACTCTTTTTTTTTTTTTTTGAGAGAGGTTTTTGCTATAGGATGTGTGCGCTCACCAGGAAGACAGAGAGAGAGAGAGAAAGTGAGAAATCACTCCTCAGGGGGGATGGCCACGCCACAATCCCTTCTCCTCCTTTCTCTTCTCGGAATCTTGGGTATACACGCACACACGCCCAGTGTGAGCTTAAGCCACTGAGTCTGGGACTCGAACTGTGGTCGACTACATGGGAGTCCAGCGACATAGCCATTACACTAACTGCTGGACCCTCTACTTCAAACTTTTATCTCTTTTTAAAGTTTATTTGGGGCCAGCAGGGAAATGCTGGCTAAGGTGGCTAGATTCCACATGGCCAACTTGTAGTTCTAGTCCCAGACCTAGTGGCTAAAGAAACATGTTAGGTGCATGTGTGTGCATGCCCAAAATCCCAAGAAGAGAATGGAGAAGGGATT
>NW_006159920.1:2431016-2454061 GCF_000334495.1 Tupaia belangeri chinensis
GGGGGGGGGATCAGCAGTTAGCATAATGGCTATGTTGCTGAACTCCCATGTGGAGTTCAGCCACAGTTCGAGTCCTGGACCCGGTGGCTTAAACTCATGCCAGGCACGTGTGCGTGCATGCCCAAGATCCCGAGAGGAGAATGGAGGAGAAGGGATTGCAGCGTGGCCATCCCCCTGGGTGTGTGTGTGTGTGTGATTTCTCGCTTTCTGTCTCTCTGTCTCTCTCTGTCTTTCTGGTGAGTGCACGTGCCCTATAGCAAAAAGCTCTCAAAAAAAAAAAAAGTTTATTCGTTTATTGAGAGAGAGGGAAGCACCTTTAATGGGTTCTCACTTCACAACCTTTGCTCAGCCTTCCTAGCCAACCAAAATCATGGTTGCCCTTATGCCTGGTGTGAACAGGTGCACACAAAAACCCAACCCCAGTCTTGTATATGGCTTCCAGCATCACACATCAGTGCACTACCACTGCACCACCACATTTGAGCTCCTTCATATATCTTTTATTTTTTCCACTTTTTTTTTTTTACTTTTGCCAAAGTCACACACATGCGGCAAGATAAATTTTGATTTTTCCCATTGTTCATGAGTTTTCAAAATAATGAATTGGTTCCCTAGCATCCTCCAATGGTGACTTCTTTTTTAGTATCACTATGAAGCAATGGATTAAACTTACTTGATGTGTTTCTCTCCATGGCAGTTAGGATTTTTATTGATACTTGCATTACAACTTTTGGCACTACTCATTAGTGAATTGTTCCTATCCTTTGTGTAATTTTTCATTCAGTTGCTATTTTCTTGTCCATTTTAAAGGGTGCTCTGTGGATAAAAAAATAAACAAATTCAGCTTTTCCTGTGCATTTACTCAGTGACCAACACAGAAGACTTTTGTGACCTCATTTGTGAGAATGTTCCCTGTACACACCAAGCAAGTAGTCTTTCAGCAGTGCATGCCAGCTGGGTGTCCTCTAATCCAATTCCATTCTGATGCCAGCTACAGAGGATAGCATCAGATCTCACAGGTTGAAGGCTTGATCTCATAAGACTGCCCCTATTTCAGACACCAGTCACAAGTCCAGGCCTCTGGAACCTCTAACTGTTTTGTTACAAGTTGGTGTTCCAATGACCCCTCCCCCCCCTTTAGGTTCGGTTAATTTGCTATAACCGTTCACAGAACTCAGAGAAATACTTAAATTTACCAATTGTTATAAAGGATATTTTAAAAGATACCAATAAACAGCCAGATGAATAGATGCATAGGGTGAAATCTGGAAGAGTCCCAAGCTCAGTGTTTCCTTCCTGGAGCATGGATGAGTTCTCGTTCACCTTCCTACAAGCCTCCATGTGTTCAGCTGTCCAGAAGCCCTGAGAACCCTGTCCTTTTAGGTTTTTTATGGAGACGTCATTGCATAGGCATGATTGAAGCATAGACAATCATGTAGAAATATGATTGGACAAAAAGCATGTAATATAATGCTAGTAGACTCAGCAGAGAAACCCAGTAAGGCCTGTCTGTTCAGATTCTTCTTGACCTCTCTGTGTGGCATTCTTTCCTTCTGGGCATGGGGTGAGACCCCTCAGGAATGAGGGTCTTATGACTTATGCAGAGAATTTTTTTGTGGCTAGCTCCCAGACAAAGCCAAGGCAGAGAGGGAATGAGGCTAAGGATTAGAGTTTCTTTGACCTATCTTGGAAGGAGAAATTCTAGTTTCTATAATTTGCCTTGGGGTGGGGAGCAAGTGAAATGAGGATAGGAAAAGGTCAAAGAGATATTTTGTTTTATGAGAAGCCTTTTTGAAGTCTAAAACACCCCAAAATTATAACAAAAAACTTTTCTCACCTTTATCACTGTGAAGCTGTGCTGAAACTATTTCAGAAATCAACAAAAGGTCAAATAACTTGCAAAAGACATGCTTATTCTTTAGTCACTTAGGAAATAACAAGGAGGGAGTTATGGGCCAGACACTGTGGATGAAAACCAAAAGATAGATGTATCATAGGAGCTTTGTATAAAAAGTAACCCTTTTTTTTTTCTTGTTTACCCAACAATTTATTTCAGTTCTGAGTTCTGAGATTGCCTTTGTCATAAACATCCACCTTGCATCACCCATGAGGCTCTTTGAGAGCTGTGCCCATACCTCAGAATGTTTTATCATGAATTAGCACCTGGTTTAAAGCAGGAGTCACTCATCCAACACCAGACTGCATTTCTGGCCATGTCCCACTATGTGGGGAACACACAGCAGTGTCATCTTGAAAAGGGGGAAGGTCTTTCCAATGCTCCTGCTTATACTCAAGTGTAACTGTCACATGCTACCCTTTAACACCTTTGTGTAAATATGCTAGCACAAACTCTTTTCCAGATATATTATTTTGTTTAGCACCTTTTTGCCATACCAAAAGTAGAAAGTTAATCATACACGGTTAAATGTGCCTTTTATTTTATATTCCTTAGTTCTCAGAAAATTCTCCTCAATCCATAATTTGTATATATAATCTACATATTGTCTTCAACTTAAAAACTTTTTTATACATTTAAATCTTTCATTTATATGCCTTTATTTTAAAACTTAATGTAGGGATCACAGTTGGCGTAATAGCTATATCACTGGACTCCCATGTAGTCGACGGCGGTTCGAGTCCTGGACCCAGTGGCTTAAACTCATGTCAGGTGTGTGCGTGGTGTAGATCCCGAGAGGAGAGTGGAGGAGAAGGGATTGCGGCGTGACCATCCCCCCTGGGGGGTGATTTCTCGCTTTCTGTCTCTCTTTCTGGCAAGCGCATGCGCTCCATAGCAAAAATTAAAAAAAAAAAAAAAAAGCACTTAATGTAAGAGGGACCAGCAAATGGTGTAGTGGTTGCGGTTGCGTCACTGGATTCCCACGCATTTAACCATGGTTCAAGGACTGGACCTGGCGGCTTAAAACTCACGCCAAGTACGTGTGCATGCATGTCCAAAATCCTGAGAAGAGACGAAAGGAGAAAGGATTGCGGCGTGCCCATCCCCTCTGGGGGGTGATTCCTCACTTTCTGTCTCTCTGTCTCTCCAGTAAGCACATGCGCCCTATAGGGAACAAAAAACAAACAAACAAACAAACAAAGCTTAATGTAAGATGGTAATTCACACTTTTATTTTCTATCAGATAGGCATCAAATCGTATCTATAAATTTTTAAAAAAATAGTTCATCTTGGGACTGGCAGGTGGCATGGTGGTTAAAGGTGCTGGCCTTCCACTTGGCCAACCACAGTTCAAGTCCTGGACCTGGCAGATTTCTCCCTTTCCCTCTCCCTCTCTCTCTCTCTCTCTCTGGTCAAATTCAAAATAATTATAAGTGAAATGTGATTAAATAAAATAATTCTTTTTAAAAAATAGTTCATTTTTTTCTTGTCAAACTATCACTTTGGCATACAAAAATTTCTAATAACCACTGTAATATAATTATTAATTTTTTATTCTTTCCATGAATATATTTTATTAATTTGAATTAATAAGCTTTGTAGAATGACTTATATCTTACTAATCCTCCCTAAACATTATCTCTTCTTATATTGTTAGTAGTTTTACTAGTCCTTCTTTGGCACTCTTTATCTATATGAACTTTAGAATCATTTTATCAAATTCCAGTAAAATCTTCTTGGAACTATAATTAGGATTGCATTAAATTATATACTAAAATTTTTAGAATTAATAGTTTTATATTAACTCTTTCCTTCCATGAACATAAAACTTTCAATTACTGAAATCCCATTTTATATCTTTTAATATTTTTTTCCAGTTTTAAAAATACAGATGCTAAATCTAGGTGTTAAACTTGTTTACATGTATTCAGAATTTTTGTTAGTATCATAATCTGGATAGGTTTTTATTAACATCAGGAATGATTATGTAACACAATGAAGAACTTTCCAGACTGGGTGTCCAGTCACCAGAATTCCTAGCAAAGTTGAAAGCTTGTTCTTATGTAAACAGGAAGGAAAGGTAGATATGAACCTTTTTAAGACCATTTATAGACAATCTTTCTAAGAGATAGGGAGAAGAGTTAAAGAGCTATAGAAGACCTACAAAGAATAGGAATCTGCAACATGCTGTTTTAACCAACCTCCTAGTGTCAGGCTTCTGTTCCTATGAGGGCTCTTACTTGATTAGTCCGTTTTTTCTAGATCATGGATGTGTAGGAGACCATTTTAAACATATTGGGTTAATTCAGTGCAAAAAAAACCCCATAAAAACCAAAGAAGGATTTCTTTTTCTCGCTCTCTTAAAACTTTCATTTTGTTGTTAGAATATTATTTGGTTATTTTGTGTTTGTAATTAATACCTCTTTCGTTTATTTCAATAGATAAGTAATATACAGAAGTCTATTCACGGACTTTCCTTATTCACTTTATGTCAAGCTCTCTGGTCATTGATAGGATATACATAGAAAACCAGACTCAGTCCTTGTCCTCAAAGACTTCAGTCTACTTGAGGTTACACAAACAGATTATTCACAGGAGGCACATGTTACTGGAGCCCAGAAGAGAAACATCTAAATTAGACTGATGGGATTTGGTCAGTTTCACAGAGAAAGTTCTATGGAGCTTGGCAAAGACTAAGAGCCCCGAACTAGCAAGGCATGTTCAGGGAATGATGAGGAATACCTGGGGCTGGATTTGATGTTATGGTGAGTAACGAGAGAACACAGAAAGCAGGTCAGGAGTATGGTCTGCTGCACACATTTATAGAGGAGACTTCCACTGACTGATTTACATTGAAAATTGTTTTGTCTATAAGCAGTGCTGGTTATGGATTAGAGGAGTGAGACTGGTGTCAAGAAGCACAGGTGGGGGACCAGCAGTTAGCGTAATGGCTATGTCGCTGGACTCCCATGTAGTTGACTGCAGTTCGCGTCTCGGACCCGGTGGCTTAAAACTCACGCCAGGCGCGGTGCGGTGTGTGCCCAAGATCCCGAGAGGAGAAGGGATTGCGGCATGGCCATCCCCCTTGGGGAGGTGATTTCTTGCTTTCTGTCTCTCTGTCTCTGTCTGTCTGGCAAGTGCACTTGCCCTATAGCAAAAAAAAAAAAAAAAAAAAAAAAAGAAGCCCACATGGAAGGCTGCTGCAGTAGCTGAAGGGACAGCTAGGGCAAGTGGCAGTGAGAACTGACGGGGAGAGGCGTCCATCATCTGCACAGGAAGGAAATCTGATGGGCACCTGAAGAGGCAAAGGGAACCAGGTGTCCGGCCTGGGCAACCGGATGGTTGTCAGTGTTCATCCAGGAGCTAGGAGGCTGAACAGGTGTACTAGGGATGGGGAAGAAGGCAATATTGAACATGGGTTCCAGGGGAAGAATTCCAGGGAACCAGCAGTTAGCGTAATGGCTATGTCGCTGGACTCCCACGTAGTCGACCGCGGTTCGTGTCCCGGACCCGTAGAACTCACGCCGGGCGCGTGTGCGTGCGTGCCCAAGATCCCGAGAGGAGAATGGAGGAGAAGGGATTGCGGCGTGACCATCCCCCCTGGGGGGTGATTTCTCGCTTTCTGTCTCTATGTCTCTCTCTGTCTGTCTGGCGAGCGCACGTGCCCTGTAGCGAAAATCTCTCCAAAAAAAAAAAAAAAAAAAATAGAATTCCAGTAGCTGGATTGGGTTCTGGAGCCCAGAAGAGAAGAAGAAAGATCTACTTTTGGAGATCACTGGTGAGGATCATATGAGTAGATGAAACGAGAAAAGCGGGGGAAGGAGTAAAGCTGAGGATGGTGTTTTCAAGGATTAGCTGACGTCCTCACACATCAGCACAAGGACACACAAGGACAGTTTACACTAACAGATGAATGCTGCTAACAGAGCTACACCCAGGACTTCAGTTTAGTTTCTAATGTGGAGACTAAACTGATTAAGCATTAAACATGTCTTGAAGTCAGAAAGGTTTATAAGTGAGTTCTTTCAGCCTGCACTTCCACTCAGAGTACTAGTTTTACCTGACTTCATCAAAAACAATGGTAAATGTGAATGAAAACTTATTTAGAATATTCACAAATGCTGTGGTTCAAGGAAGTTTTTCACCTCACACCTGAACAGGATTCGCCAGATGTGGATAGTCTGTTCTGTCATTTCTGCCCTCTACTCACCTGCGAGTCCTTTGGTTTGTATCACCTGGTCTGCCACTCAGCAATCCCCCTTGGCCTGGGACCCTGGCTCTCAGCTCCGGGGCTCTCCAACCTGGCACTGAATGAATAACACAGGTGAATGCTACCAAAAAGGAGGCAGCACAAAATAATGGGAAGAATTTTAGCACACTTGGGCCATGGCATTGAGGTTGGCATGGCATGACATAAAAATAGTGGCCATTTGTGAGAAAATTATTTTGTGTCAAGTACTCTGCCAATAAGTTTTGCAGTGTATCTTGTCATTCAGCCCTCAAAATAACCCTGTGAGGTGGATGGGATTTCTCTTGTTTGTATCTCGTTTTTAACAATTAGGAAATAAAGGCCCAGAAATTAAGTCACTTGTTCAAGGACACACAGTTAGTTAATGACAAAGTTTTAGTCAGCAAACCAACTGACTGATTCGGATCTGCCCACTAATCTATACTTCCTCCACAAAGAATTAGTCTCCATTTCTTCTTCTGCAGAACAAGGGATCTTTCACAAATATTTTCTGGCTATAGATTCTCATGAAAAAGAAAATTGAGTTTGCAGAATTTATATAAATCAGAAGTCATACACATAAAATACCTCTAAATTTGCTTTTCATAAAGGATTTCTCAGCCATAATTTGCATGTGCTTATTTTATCCATAAATGTGGTCTTTGCTATAGTGAGTTTTCATAGCACCCCCACCCCCAGCCTAGATCACGTTTGTTTCTAAGACGAACCGCTACAATGTGTTTGACATGGGAATAGAGAGTCAGTGAGGAAATCAACAGAGAACCTACAGATTACTAGAAGAATGTAGAGGAGAGGAGGGCTGGCTCAGTGGCACATTAGTAATGCCCTGCTCAAGCAATGAGGGATCAATGGTCATGGGCTCATTTCCCCAGTCAATTTGTACATGCCCTACCCGGTGGCTGCACATTCCCAGTTCTGTCTGGCTGAGAGGGCTTGTGTGTGTGAAGCGGGAGGGGATATATGGAGTCCTATTGGGGGTGCTTGTTTCTGCTCGCTCTCTTTCATGAAAGAATAGGTTAAAATAAAAAGACTATAGAGGAAAGGATGATAAATAGAATGTAAAATAATACAGCACATGACGCAGAGAAAAGCAGAGCTTCTCTGAACAAGAGAGGGATGTGCAGGCCGAGTCCTTGTCCCAGTACCCACTCCATCTAGGAGTAGAACTCCAATCATTTCCTTGGAACCCTGAGGTTCTGCAGCTTGAAACCACTGATTTGAATCTTAAACGTCTTTATTTTTCTTTTTAAAGTATATTTCTTCTATGAAGGGAAGAGAGAGAGAGAAAGAAAAGAATATCCAACAGGGTTTTATGCTGCAGTTGGCTCCCAGTCTTAGCCAGCATAGCTGATGGGTATGCATGTGCACACCCAGTGTAAACAGGGTGGCCCCTGGATGCAAACCAAACTGGGAACCTTCCCATTTGGGCCCAGCTGCATTACTGCTATGCCACCACCTGGACTCTTAAACTTGTTTCTAACATAACAACCATAGGAACTTTACATTTTAGACTAAATTTTTAAATTATTGTAAGTGGTCTAATAAAATAATCCTCTCCTGAAAGATGCCCAAGAAATTCTCAGAGGTTATTTAGGAGATCATAAAATGTGACTCTAGTTGAGATGATGGATATATTCTATTTTCTACCTTTGTGCTGTTCTTTTTTCTTTTTTTCTTCCATCTCTCTCTCTCAGATGGAGATAACTTATGAGAACTTATGACTTTTACAATTAAAAAAAATCAAAGTTTATCTGCAGTGGTGCAGGTGGTAAGGACACCTGTGATCTTGACTGGCTAGGAGGCTAGGGGAAGGTTTGGGGCATGATAAGACCCTTTTGAGGGTGTCTCTCTCAAAAGTAAATAAACTTTATGGGGCTGGCAGGTGGTGTGATGGTTAAGGTGCTGGACTCCCACATGGTTGACTATGGTTCGAGTCTTGGGCCTGGTGGTTTGCATTCTCACTTTCCCTCCTTCTCTCTCTCTGGTCAAATTAAAAAATAGTAATAAGGAATAAAATAAACAATTCTTTAAAAGAGTAAATAAACTTTAAAAATTATTTTTTTCCAGATTTTGGAATTATATTTTCATTAATGATTTTGTAACAAGAGAGACCTACTGGGTCAGAATCCTTATGTATTCACATGTACTTGGTGTGTTTTTCAAACTGGCATGTTTTCAATCCTCTAGATGTATGCTTGAACCATGCAGTCTGCCATGTAGGATCTAGCCACCATAATCACCATACCACCTGCTGGTCCTTTTTATTTCCTTTATTTCCTTTACATTCTTTTGTCTGTTAAATGTTTCTTCTCTTTGTCCCTATCACCCACACCTACCACTAACTCTCTACCACCCTCTCCCCCTCGTTCAAGCCACTGGTCCATACTTGAATCATGTAGTCTACCATGTGGGATCCAGCCACCACAACCACCAGGCCATCCACTGGTCCTTCATTCCCCCCCCCCTTTTTTTTTTTATTTCCATGAGAGAGAGAGACAGGTATCCCAAACAGGATCTCCACATGGCAGTTTACTCCCCGCCCCAGCCAGTCTGGATCATGGGCATAGGTGCACATGCCTGGTGTGTACAAAGAGGTCTGGAATGCCAACCCTGGACCTTTCCATGTGGGTATAGTTATTACACGGTATCGCCATCTGGCTCCTAACTGCCTCTAAATATATACCCAGTAGTGGAACTGGTAGATAATACTGTAAGTCTTTTTTTAAAAGTTTGAGATACCTCTATATTGTTTTCTATAATGGCTGTACTATTGAGTTGTTAGAAAAGTCATGACGTATTTTTGCATAGAAAGACATAGAAAAATATGTCCTTGTCCTTGTCTGAGTCCTTGTCCCAGTACCCACTCCATCTAGGAGTGTAACTCCAATCACTTCCTTGGAATCCTAAGGTTCTGCAGCTTGAAACTATTGATTTGAATCTTAAAACTTCTCTATTTTTCTGATTTAAGTTTATTTTTTCTATGAAGAGAAGAGACAGAAAGAGAAGCAGTACAGAAACTTTTCTGAGGACCCAATCATTTACATTCCCACCAATAATATGCAAAGATTCCCTTTTCTCCACATGGTACTAGTCTTTAAACAAATAATCAGCCTTTAGAATATAAGAACAAACAGAAGCACAGTTGTTTAATTTGTAACTATTCTTTTTGCTGAAGGTTGCTATTAGTAGTTCTTAACTCTGGTTCTGTATCAGAATTACTGAGGAATAAAAAAAAAAATTATTCCCTAGGCCCTATTCCAGACCAAGTGAATCAATTTCTGGAGATAACACCCAGGCATAGGTATTTTTTAAAGACTCCACAGGTGAATCAATTGTGCAGCCAAACTCGAAAACCAGCAGGCCTTAGTATTAACCCACCAATGACTATCTAGGTGGATTTTAAAAATTCACAAATGACGGTGAGCTATGTATCATTGGGGCAGTGAGGCTAAACTGCATTATTTCAGGATGCCTAAGAGAATAGACAAGTTTCTCTCTAAAGGAGATTGATTTTGTCTTGACACATGAGATATTATGTACTAGGTTCGAGTGTTTGGGCCATGGTATTTTTCTGGTTAAATTGATATATTTCTTAGACTTTTGTACACATATTCATAATTTCTATTGACTAATCAGAGTTCAGAGGGGCTGGTGCAATCTAGCTCCCATTAATTCTTTTCTTTTCTTCCTTCCTTCCTTTCTTTTTCTCTTTCTTTCTTTCTTTCCTTATTTCTTTCTTTTTATTTTTTTGAGAGATTTTTGCTATAGGGTGAATGCGCTTGCCAGAGAGACAGAGGGACAGAAAGTGAGAAATCACCTCTCCCTCCCCCCTCCCCCAGGGGAGATGGCTATGCCACAATCCCTTCTCCTTCAATTTCCTCTCAGGATTTGGGGCATGCATGCACACGTGCCCAACATGTTTTAAGACACTGGGTCCAGGATTCAAACTGCAGTTGATTATGTAGGAGTCCAGCAACCTAACCATTATGCCATCTACTGGTCCCTTTTTTTTAAAAAAAAAGATTATGTTTTTCTTTCAAGAGTGGAAGTAAGAAAGAGAGAGAAAACCTCCAGTGGGGTCTTGACACTGTGATCCAAACACAGCATAACGGGTATGCACATGCCTGGCATGTTCAATCAGTATTTCACATGCAAACCTGGAACTATCCCATGTGAGCCAGCCCTCAGAGCAACACATTTCACCACTGTCCCACCATCTGGCATCTCTCATTAACTCTTGAACTAGCCAGTCAGAACTTCTTTTCAGGATAGGACTCTACACTAAGGAGAAATTTTTAGAAGTAGAATAAAATTTATATAATAGAGAAAAATACAAGTCCAACACGCAAGTCAGTTGTGTTTCTCTATACTAGGAATGAGCAATATGAAAAGGAAATGAAGAAACCAATTCCATTCTCAATAGCATCAAAAAGAATAAAATACTTAGGAATAAATGTAATCAAGAAGGTGAAGGAAGTACTTGTGTACTGAAAACTACAAAATATTGTTAAAAATAATTTAAAGAAGATGAGAAAATGGAAAGAAATCCTATGTTCATGGATTAGAAGACTTAATATTGCTTAAATTACAATACTACCCAAAGCTATCTACAGAGTTAATGCAATCCCTGTTAAAATCCCAATGATGTTTTTTGCAGAAATAAATAAAAATCCATCCTAAATTTCATGTGACATTTCAAAGGACCCTCAATAGCCCAAGACAACCTTGACAGAACAACATTGGAGGTCTCATGCTTACTGATTTCAGAACTTACTACAAAACTACAGTAATCAAAACAGTGTGACACTGGCAGAAGGACAGACATATGGTTCATGGAGAGTCTAGAAATAAAACTTTGCATATAAGGTCAGTTGGTTTTTCAACAAGAGTGTTAAGGCTATTCAATCAGCAAAAGACAATCTTTCAACAACTGATAGTAAGAATACTGGATAGCCACATGCAAAAGAATGAAGTTGAACCTGTAATACATATACAGAAATGAAAATATTTAAAATGAATGAAAGACATAAATTTAAGAGCTAAAACAAAACACTGAGAATAAGATATAGGGGGAAATCTACATGACTTATTATGCAGTAGTTTCATAAGTATGACATCCATAGCACAAATGATGAAAGAAAAAAAAGATAAACTATACTTCATCAATGTTAAAATTTGTTGTGCATCCAAAAGTACAATAAATGGAATGAAAAGGCATCCCACAGGATCAGAGGAAATATTTGCAAATCACATATCTGGAAAGAGAATATCTGGAATACATAAAGAACTATACAACTCAAAAACAAAAAGCGAATAACTCAATTTAAAAATGGGCAAGGCTGGCCCCATAGCACAGTGCTTAAGTGCTTTGCCTCGGGAGCCAGGTCCCACATGGCCAACCGCAGTTTGAATCTTAGCTCTGGTGCCTTGAAAAATACGCCAGTCATGTGTGCATGCATATGTAAAATTTTGATGAGATAGAGAAATGGAGGAAAAGGGATTGCAGCATGACAGTCCCCTAAACTGGGGGAGGTTCTCTCTTTCTCGTGAGTAAACAGTTAAAAATAAAAAGAAAAGGATCACGTGAAGAGATCAGGAAATTCTCTGAAATATTTCATATCAGAGTACAAACTAAAAATAAGGCAAGCCAAAAACAAAAACAACCAACTTAAAAAAAAAAAAAAAAAAAACCTTTCTAGGGGTCTTCCAAACCAATGAAAGATTCTTTTTTATTTTATTTTTATTTTTATTATCATCATAATCTTTATATTACATTGGATTACATATAACTTTACAGTGTATTACAATGCTTTTTCAAAAGGGAATGCCATGCATGTCAGTCAATACAGAGACATTAATCTCCCCGCTTCGACATTCAATATCTTTTCTATGATTTTCCCAATTATTATTATTATTATTCTAATTATTTTTTAAAACAGTCAATCACTAGTACTCATTTTGCTTGTAAAAAGACTTTACCCATCATGAAATACTGCTCAGACCAATCTAGTTGAGAACCAAACCAATGAAAGATTCTTAACACACAACAAAGGGAAACATCAGAGGAACAAATCTTTCATTTCTGAAACATTAACCCCAAGGAACAAATCTTCCATTTCTGAAACATTAACTCCATGGTTCTGCTGACATCTTCATTTTACAGACTAGAAAACAGAGGTCCAAATATAGCCAGTATCTCATGCAGGCTCACAGGGTATCAAAACTTGGTCTAAAACCTAGGCTCCCAGCCTGGGACTTTTTTCATGACAGCACACACCTTTCTTCTACATTTAATTCATTCTCTCTCTCCTCTGGCTCCCCTCCTCCAAGTTGTGACTGAGTTGGACAGTCTATATATTACATATTTCTCCAAGACGTCACCAGCAGAGACTGTCTCTTCTCTTACTGGGATCTCTCTCTGCCTTCTATAGCCTCTTCCTCTTTCCTCCTCCCTCTTGCCTCACTTAGGTCTGGATGTCTCTCAATTAAATAGATGGAGATGGTGCTTACACAGTTAAGATTTAACAGGAACTGGGGACCAGCAGTTGGCGTAATGGCTATGTCGCTGAACTCCTATGTAGTTGACCGCAATTCTAGTCTCCGACCTGGTGGCTTAAAGTTACCCTGGGAGTGCGTGCCTGCCCAAGATCCCGAGAGGAGAATGAAGGAGAAAGGATTTCAGCGTGGCCATCCCCCCTGGGAGGTGATTTCTGACTTCCTGTCTCTTTGTCTCTCTGTCTTTCTGGTGAACGCACACACCCTATAACAAAAACCTTTCAAAAAAAATAAAGATTAAAAAAATAAAAAAGAAGAAAGAAGTCAACAAAAGAGACTGTGTTTCAGTTATGGCCAGACTTCTTGGACTTCATTGGGCATAAAATCCTCTGAAGATCTTGTTAAAACGCAGATTCCGGGTCTTAACTCCAGAGATTCGATTTAGAAAGTCTCAGGGTACGGTCTGAGATCTGCATTTCTAAGGGATTCCCAAGAGATGCTGACGTGGTCTGCAGACCACACTTTGAGCATCACCCAACTCTGAGGAGAGAAGACCCTGAAAACACAGACCCGAGCCCCACTGAGGACTGAGTGGGCTTGGGGGAGCCATTGCCCAACTCTCATGAGAATGTGATCACCCCAGAAATGTGATCTCCAAGATGCCATTGGGATTGCAGCATGACAGTCCCCTAAACTGGGGGAGGTTCTCTCTTTCTCGTGAGTAAACAGTTAAAAATAAAAAGAAAAGGATCACGTGAAGAGATCAGGAAATTCTCTGAAATATTTCATATCAGAGTACAAACTAAAAATAAGGCAAGCCAAAAACAGAAACAACCAACTTAAAAAAAAAAAAAAAACCTTTCTAGGGGTCTTCCAAACCAATGAAAGATTCTTTTTTATTTTATTTTTATTTTTATTATCATCATAATCTTTATATTACATTGGATTACATATAACTTTACAGTGTATTACAATGCTTTTTCAAAAGGGAATGCCATGCATGTCAGTCAATACAGAGACATTAATCTCCCCGCTTCGACATTCAATATCTTTTCTATGATTTTCCCAATTATTATTATTATTATTCTAATTATTTTTTAAAACAGTCAATCACTAGTACTCATTTTGCTTGTAAAAAGACTTTACCCATCATGAAATACTTCTCAGACCAATCTAGTTGAGAACCAAACCAATGAAAGATTCTTAACACACAACAAAGGGAAACATCAGAGGAACAAATCTTTCATTTCTGAAACATTAACCCCAAGGAACAAATCTTCCATTTCTGAAACATTAACTCCATGGTTCTGCTGACATCTTCATTTTACAGACTAGAAAACAGAGGTCCAAATATAGCCAGTATCTCATGCAGGCTCACAGGGTATCAAAACTTGGTCTAAAACCTAGGCTCCCAGCCTGGGACTTTTTTCATGACAGCACACACCTTTCTTCTACATTTAATTCATTCTCTCTCTCCTCTGGCTCCCCTCCTCCAAGTTGTGACTGAGTTGGACAGTCTATATATTACATATTTCTCCAAGACGTCACCAGCAGAGACTGTCTCTTCTCTTACTGGGATCTCTCTCTGCCTTCTATAGCCTCTTCCTCTTTCCTCCTCCCTCTTGCCTCACTTAGGTCTGGATGTCTCTCAATTAAATAGATGGAGATGGTGCTTACACAGTTAAGATTTAACAGGAACTGGGGACCAGCAGTTGGCGTAATGGCTATGTCGCTGAACTCCTATGTAGTTGACCGCAATTCTAGTCTCCGACCTGGTGGCTTAAAGTTACCCTGGGAGTGCGTGCCTGCCCAAGATCCCGAGAGGAGAATGAAGGAGAAAGGATTTCAGCGTGGCCATCCCCCCTGGGAGGTGATTTCTGACTTCCTGTCTCTTTGTCTCTCTGTCTTTCTGGTGAACGCACACACCCTATAACAAAAACCTTTCAAAAAAATTTTTTAACAGTAACTGCATGTTAGGCATTGCTGTAAAGCACTTATTCTGCTGTATTTCACTGAACCTTCATTCCTATGAGGTACTTGGATTATCACCGTTTTAGAGTTAATAATACCAGATAATAACAATGTTAACTTGCCTAAGTTTTGCAGCTTCAAGTTGAGGGGTAGGGTTTCAGCTCTATAACCGACAGTTCTAAGGATTATGCAATCATGCCCATAAGTCATTGTTTTTCTTCATATATTGAAAAAAATTGCATGTAACATTTCTGACTTTGAAAGTGAGCAAGTTTTTCACGATACTTTGTCCAAAATGCCATATTGGATCCTTTTGGGAAGATCTACTTGATTTGTTTCTTTGATAGTTACATCAACGGGAAAGAAAATTAATTTATTGCATTTTTTCCAGAATGTGCCCTCTTTTGTCTTCTACTGAGTGGTCTTCCAGGGGAAGTACAGAAGTAAAACTTAAAACACCACCTGGTGGGGTGGAGCACCGCGCCGACTGCTGCTCAGTTCGGCATACGTGGAAGAACTGGGCCTTGGCGAGGGCAAGCGCGAGGCTGATCCGCATCTGGCCTCTGTTGGGCTGGGGATTCTTTGCTCGGGACTTCTAAACGGAGCGCGGGTGGGCGTGGCCGGGGAGGGGGCAGGTCCGTTCCGGGAGCGCTATGCAAATGGCATGCAAATCAGCGCGTGTGCGTTGGAATCAGCAGTTTGAGTCCGGACCCCGGAGCGCCGCGCTCTCACTTGCTCGCACCCGGACGCGTTCGCTCCTAGCACTCCTACTTGCTCGCTGTCTTGCGAGGTCGCTCACCCTCTCCCTGCTGCGTCTAGTTCTCGGCTTCCAGGGCCACGGGTCTGCAGCCGTGAGCCAAGCGAGCGCAGAGCCGGCGCTGCGTGCCTGCTGCCGGTGCGCGCTGCAGATTGCGGGTGCCTTGCTCCCGGGCCGCCTTAGCCGTGCGGGTGAGTGATCCTGCCCCACGCTTTTGTCCTGGCGCGGCCGCTGGGAGTCAAGTCTCCGAGGGATGACGGTTCGGGGTGAGGGCCGGAAAGCTCCTAAAGCTGGTGCGTCTCGATTCCTCTATTGGAGAGTGTTCCTTGGGGCGACGAGGAGTTGGGGAGAGTAAGGGGATGATCCCAGTGACGCCAGGCAGCCAGACTTTTGGGGGCGTGAAGTGCGTGGGGTCAGTGATATGACTGTCGCATAAGGAATTATCCAAAATGTAGGGTGACTATTATTCGAGGGGGTCCGAGTCACCGCTAGCCCACCAGGAGAAGAAGCGGGCTCTTCTCCCAGCTCGCTACCCGTTGGCAGGATGACTCCGTGACGGCCGCTGGGACGCGGTTGCCACGTGAAGGCTCTCCCAGCTCTAATGCGATTCCCGGAAGGTAGGGCACCGGGACCTGGCTGCCCCGGGCGAAACCGGGGTGTGAGCTTTGCGGACTTGTTCTTCCTCCATACATCCCACAGTAAGTCCCTCTCCTCTGCCTCCTTTGCTTGAGCAGGGGTGCCATTGTTGAGGGACTTTGTTCACAGACCATTGCAGTTTGAAAGTTTTGGATAAATCCCTAGGTCTGTCAGTGGTTGAGGTAGAGCCCCTCCTTGAAGCTTATGAAACTAAAACCTCAGCACCCCAGAGACTGAATTTCTAGGAGTGTTATTGCAGATGTGAAGATGGCTGATGGGGAAAAGGCGTCTAGGATTTTTTTTTAAAAACTGGTATGTGTGGTGGGGAGCAGAATGAAAGACAACTTCTATATTATCATGGGGAGGAAAGCCCAGTGGGGTCTCGAGTCAAATGAGCTATTGTGATTCAGGGAGCTGGTGTGGGTGGGGGTACACCTGGGCAGTGGGCACCGTGCCAGGCCTTAGGGTGCTGGCTTTCCCTCTCTCCTCTCCCTAAGTGCACAGAGCAGAATAAATGCAGTGTCTCCGCCCCCAGCCTTTGAGAACCTACGCTAGAGCTGCATCCTCCAGCCAGGTGGGACTGTGTCCCACTCTGTAGGAGTGGAATTCTTTTTGCCAAAATATCCAACTTGTCAATTAATTGTTTCCAAATATGGGGGCGGGGAGGGGGCTTGAGAGGCCCATTTGGGAAATGCCCCCTTCCCCCCTCATACACACACACTTTAAAACATCATATGTGTACAATGCAAGTCTCTGGGGGGAGGTGTGGATACCTCTGATGACCTTATAGGGTTCCTAAAAGGCATTTCAGATTCTAGTAGAAATGTTTTTTTCTTTCATTTTCTTTTGCTTTTCCCTTTTAATATCTCTTTACCTTCTCCTTTAAATTCTTTTTTTTTTTTTTTTTGGAGAGATTTTCACTGTAGGGCGCGTGCGCTCGCCAGACAGACAGAGAGAGACATAGAGACAGAAAGCGAGAAATCACCCCCCAGGGGGGATGGTCACGCCGCAATCCCTTCTCCTCCATTCTCCTCTCGGGATCTTGGGCACGCACGCACACGCGCCCGGCGTGAGTTTTAAGCCACCGGGTCCGGGACACGAACCGCGGTCGACTACGTGGGAGTCCAGCGACATAGCCATTACGCTAACTGCTGGTTCCCTCCTTTAAATTCTTGACCTCCTCCTCTTTTCTGTGATCCTTGTAGTCTGTTTCCATGCCCTGCACACTGTGGGGACTGTGGCAAGGGATGCTGCCAGCACCACAGTGGTAAAGAACAGCTTGGGTGCTCCCTCCTGGGGCCCAGAAGAAGGTTGCCTCTTTGTCTTCCATCTTCAGTGGAGCAAGGGCCTTGAGCCAGGGCAAGTAGGAGCCCAAACAGTTGGTCCTGGTTGGGTGGTGGTTGGACTTGGATGCTGGGTGGGAAGTAGGTACTCCGAGACACACAGGAGCCTTCTCACCAAGAGGGATGGGTCTGGGACCAGCAGTTAGCGTAATGGCTATGTCGCTGGACTCCCATGTAGTCCACCTGGTTCAAGTCCCGGACCCGGTGGCTTAAACTCACGCCCGGTACGTGCGTGTATGTGCCCAAGATCCTGTGAGGAGAATGAAGGAGAAGGGTTTGCGGCATGGCCATCCCCCCTGAAGGGGTGATTTCTCGCTTTCTGTCTCTCTGTCTCTCTCTGTCTTTCTGGCGAGCACATGCGCCCTATAGCAAAAACCTCTTGGGGGAAAAAAAAAAGAGGGATGGGCCTATCTCCTTGTTCACTGATGATGCAAAAGGATGTCTCACACACCATTAGGCATGCGCTTAGAGAACCAGCCCTACTGGGGAAGGATTTATGCAGCTCATCTCTAGTTTGGTGTCTTCTGTGCAGTAACTGGCCAGCTGAGGAGGAGGGTAACTGGGGCTTTAAAATAGCTTTTCTTTGAGGTTTACTGACCCCTTCAACAGGAGTCCATTCTCCTAGGAGCCAGATCTTAGGGAACACGTGCAGAACAGACTAGGCCCTTGAAAAATTCCTGGGCTAAGTGGTAAGGTCAGAAGGATCCACCTGCTGCCTGGGAATATAGTAGAAAGACAGACGCGGTCTCTCCAGAGCAGGCAGGCAGGTTGTGGGGGAGCATGCTGAGAAAGCTTGTCAGAGAATGAGGTTGGCCCCAGATGGTACAGAGGGAAGAGAGGTCTTGGTCGTGCTGGGCAGGCAGAGGGGAGAGGTCTTGATACAGGCTCCGGAAGTCTTCTAATAGATTAGGAATGCACTGGAGCCACTGTATGCTCCGTGTCTATGAGAATGACCTCTTGCTTTTATTCTCAAATTATAAGATGAGCCTAGGGTCTGGAACACAGCTGTTTGGTTTATTGTCTTTTTGCTTTTTAAGATATTCATAGGATGGGAATGTGAGAATGCAGTTCTGCTTGAGGTAAAGGTCTGAAAGTCCCATAAATATAGGAGTCCTTTTTAGTTCCTTTTAAAGAACAGTACTTCTTGGTATTTTGGAAATATATGCCAACTTGGAAGGCCAGATGCCCTTCCTCAACTCAAGCCAATACACACAGGTTGGGAAATTGTTCCTTCTTTCTGAGAGATGTTTCTGCTATAGGACATGTGAACTCACTAGAGTGACAGGAAGCAAGACATCACCCTCCAGAGGGGATGGCCACACCACAATCCCTTCTCCTCCATCCTCCTCTCAAGATTTTGAGCACACACATGCACTTGGAGTGAGTTTTAAGCAGCCGGGTCTGGGATTCGAAAAACGATCAGCCATGTGGGAGGCTAGCTTTGTCTTCCATCTTCAGTGGAGCAAGGGCCTTGAGCCAGGGCAAGTAGGAGCCCAAACAGTTGGTCCTGGTTGGGTGGTGGTTGGACTTGGATGCTGGGTGGGAAGTAGGTACTCCGAGACACACAGGAGCCTTCTCACCAAGAGGGATGGGTCTGGGACCAGCAGTTAGCGTAATGGCTATGTCGCTGGACTCCCATGTAGTCCACCTGGTTCAAGTCCCGGACCCGGTGGCTTAAACTCACGCCCGGTACGTGCGTGTATGTGCCCAAGATCCTGTGAGGAGAATGAAGGAGAAGGGTTTGCGGCATGGCCATCCCCCCTGAAGGGGTGATTTCTCGCTTTCTGTCTCTCTGTCTCTCTCTGTCTTTCTGGCGAGCACATGCGCCCTATAGCAAAAACCTCTTGGGGGAAAAAAAAAAGAGGGATGGGCCTATCTCCTTGTTCACTGATGATGCAAAAGGATGTCTCACACACCATTAGGCATGCGCTTAGAGAACCAGCCCTACTGGGGAAGGATTTATGCAGCTCATCTCTAGTTTGGTGTCTTCTGTGCAGTAACTGGCCAGCTGAGGAGGAGGGTAACTGGGGCTTTAAAATAGCTTTTCTTTGAGGTTTACTGACCCCTTCAACAGGAGTCCATTCTCCTAGGAGCCAGATCTTAGGGAACACGTGCAGAACAGACTAGGCCCTTGAAAAATTCCTGGGCTAAGTGGTAAGGTCAGAAGGATCCACCTGCTGCCTGGGAATATAGTAGAAAGACAGACGCGGTCTCTCCAGAGCAGGCAGGCAGGTTGTGGGGGAGCATGCTGAGAAAGCTTGTCAGAGAATGAGGTTGGCCCCAGATGGTACAGAGGGAAGAGAGGTCTTGGTCGTGCTGGGCAGGCAGAGGGGAGAGGTCTTGATACAGGCTCCGGAAGTCTTCTAATAGATTAGGAATGCACTGGAGCCACTGTATGCTCCGTGTCTATGAGAATGACCTCTTGCTTTTATTCTCAAATTATAAGATGAGCCTAGGGTCTGGAACACAGCTGTTTGGTTTATTGTCTTTTTGCTTTTTAAGATATTCATAGGATGGGAATGTGAGAATGCAGTTCTGCTTGAGGTAAAGGTCTGAAAGTCCCATAAATATAGGAGTCCTTTTTAGTTCCTTTTAAAGAACAGTACTTCTTGGTATTTTGGAAATATATGCCAACTTGGAAGGCCAGATGCCCTTCCTCAACTCAAGCCAATACACACAGGTTGGGAAATTGTTCCTTCTTTCTGAGAGATGTTTCTGCTATAGGACATGTGAACTCACTAGAGTGACAGGAAGCAAGACATCACCCTCCAGAGGGGATGGCCACACCACAATCCCTTCTCCTCCATCCTCCTCTCAAGATTTTGAGCACACACATGCACTTGGAGTGAGTTTTAAGCAGCCGGGTCTGGGATTCGAAAAACGATCAGCCATGTGGGAGGCTAGTGACATAATCATTACACCATCTGCTGATCCTGGAGATTGTTCATTCTTAAAAGCTTCCTGTCCAGGACCAGCAGATGCCGAAATGGTTATATCACTGGACTCCCACATAGTCAACTGTGGTGTGAGTCCCAGACCCAGTGACTTAAAACTCACACCAGGCGTGTGGGTATGTGTGTGCTTGCCTAAAATCCCAAGAGGAGACTGGAGGAGAAGGGATTGTGGCGTGGCCATCCCTCCTGGAGGGGGGGGTGTGATTTCTTGCTTTCTGACCCTCAATCTCTCTTTGTCTGGCGAGCGCACACACCCTATAGCAAAAATCTCTCTCTCGCTAAAAAACCAAACTTCCAGTCCTATTCTTTCTGCAAATGTAGTGAAATTTAGAGAATAATCCTTTAAAAGTAACCTTTCCTAATAGAAGAACTTGTCCTTGCCTACTTTGAGTACTGAGTCATTTTCCTCTAACCAACAGCAGGTGCACACAGAAGGCATGAAGCAGGGCCATTGGCATGGATTATCTTTGCCTGGATGCTTGGGTTCACCAGGGTCTGTTGGGTGGCATAGGGGCTTGGATTCAAGGAGCCATCCAGCAGTAATCCAGAGTGAGGACAAAACATTGTCAGTACAATGAGCCCCCATGTCACATGACTCCTGTCCCTTCCTTCACTCCCCAGCCTCCTGCCTCCCAGACATGGGGAGGTGAGTGTGCTGGGCAGCAGTCTGCTGTGTGAGCCACTCTCCTCCCCTACCTAGGCCATTCCTCAGAAGAATTCTCTTTATTTTTTTCTTGAGTTTTGGCTGCAAAACCTCAAACTTGTCTATTTGTTTGAAGCCAACAGGTTGAGCCAGTCTGGTACCTGGTCCCGAACTCAAGGTGGGTGTACTTCCGTGTTTGTCACTACAGGCCAGCAGGTGCATCTCTTCAGTCTTGTTGCATGCACCTGTGTGCCAGGGCTGCAGTCCTTATAAAGTGTACTGGGACAGCCAACCCAGCCTGCCCCAGTCCTTATAAAGTGTACTGGGGCAGGAGGAGGGCCAGCAGAATTGTTTTGTTGGAAGCTCATGGACTGGGAGTAAGGCTGAATTTTTAGATGTTCACACCACCTTCTTTTCAGTGTCCATCAGTGTCCGAGGTTGAATACTTACAATGGACATCCCACTGGGGAGCTGTGGGAGTTCTGTGTAGATTCAGCTTCTCCAATTTCCCAGTATTGCCCCATCCCCCACTGTTGGTACTTAAGTGCCCTCCCCTTCCGTCCACCCCTCCAACTCCTCCCCTAGGTCTTGAGTGCACAGCTCTCAGGAGACAGAAAGGTCCTCTGGAGACAAAAGAAAAGGGATGAGGAGAGGATTTCCTTTGCTTTCAGATCTGCTTCTTGATTTTTTTTTTCCTCTGCTTTTGAGCCCTTAGATCTAATGCTAATTTGTTAATCCAGGACCTTTAGGAGTTATTTCTCATAAGGTTTTGGGAGCCAAATGCCTACGGTTTTGGACTTTCCAGAGTTGAGGATATTTGTCTTTTTTGTTTTCATAGACGGAGAATTTTTAGTACAGAGTAGCTCTTTTGTAGGTATCTGTTAGGAGGAAGCAGCGGAGTAGACTGTGGTCTTTGGATTCCGTTCCATCATGTTCACTTACTGGCTGGGCATTCTTGGGCATAGCTTTTAACCCCTGTGAACCAACTTCAGTTTCCTCACCTGATGATAAGCATAGTTATAAAACTTAAATGAATACATGATTATAAAGAGGAGGCACAAAACAAGGTGTATCTATTGCTATACATACTGACCTGTAAATCAGCCAGCAAACGTTAGGTATGTACCTCCTCTCCATTAGCTCGCTGGAGGGTTATAAAACAAAGGTAGTATGCCCAGGAGACATTGTGTCCATCTGAGGAAACAGTTAACACAGATGAAGTAATCATAAAATAGGGACAACACATGATTTCCAAGTGCTATGCTACAGACTCAGAAGAATTAAAGGCAAGGGACCAGCAGTTAGCGTAATAGCTACGTCGCTGGACTCCCATGTAGTCGACCGCGGTTCAAGTCCTGGACCTGGTGGCTTAAACTCACGCCGGGTGCGTGTGCATGCATGCCCAAGATCCCGAGAGGATGATGGAGGAGAAGGGATTGAGGCGTGGCCATCCCCCCTGGGGGGTGATTTCTCGCTTTCTATCTCTCTGTTTCTCTCTGTCTTTCTGGCGAGCACAGGTGCCCCATAGCGAAAACCTCTCAAAAAAAAGAATTAAAGGCAATACATTCAGGAGCTGCAGTGATGGGGAAGGCCTCAGAAACAAGGAGGAGGCAGGGAGTGTGGGCATTTGCAAGAAGGGAGGCAGACAGGAGCACTGGCTCAGGGACTGAAGGCTTTCAGCTGCTCGTTTACTGGTACCTGGTGCAACACCTTTGTCTGTTGTGTGCTCCCAGCGATGCAGGTCTGCTTGTCCAGAGATTTATTTGGGGAATAGTTTTCATTCTGGGCTTGTTTTCTCTTGGCTGTGCAGAGTATTTCTGGAATGGATTTGTTTTGATTTTATACCGAATCAAAATTAGTGAGGAGCAAATCTATGGCTACAGTGAAAGCCCAGTTCCATACAAGAGTTTTGTGTTTCTGGGGCTTTGTGCTCTCCTCATGTGCCTCATTGTAGTTCGTTTTGCAGTTCTGGAATGGCAGGGGGTAAGCCTGGACTAGAGGAGGCAAGTCCTTCTTCTCTCCTTGCATCAGACCGAGGAGGAACCTCCCCAAGGAGCCAAGTGGTAGAACTAGAGTTCTTATCACTCTATCTATCCTGCT
>NW_006159920.1:2454073-2469203 GCF_000334495.1 Tupaia belangeri chinensis
CTATCCGGCTGAAGGATGGTGATGACAATCATGACCCATGTCTGAGGAATGGGTACTAATTGGTTCTATCATCGACTCCACCAGTTTTCTAGAGCCCTTGAAGTCTGTCCTCTTTAGTCCGAGGGTGCCATGAGAAGCAAGGGTGAATTCCCTTCCCTTATCTGGCCTGACTCTGTGACCTGTTTGCCTCCAGGGCTTCTGGGTATTTAGTATCTACACACACACATTCCACTCAACCTTGAAGTCCCAGCCCCCATCCTGCTTAACATCCAGACTCCATACCTGGGGCCAACGCTGTATTCAGAGTCAGCCTTGAATCTGGAATGCACCATCCTTTACAGGAATTTTCAGCTTTAGGAACAGTTCCAGGCTTTGGCCATCCTCACTCAACCGGAAGGACGACTAGACTAGATGGAATGTCTTCCTAGGCTGTGAAAAACACCCAGAAGAGGGACCAGCAGTTAGCATAGTGGCTATGTTGCTGAACTCCCATGTAGTCGACCGTGGTTCGAGTCCTGGACCCAGTGGCTTAAACTCACGCCTGGCGGGTGTGCATGCATGCCCAAGATCCCAAGAGGAGAATGGAGGAGAAGGGATTGCGGCGTGACCATCCCCCGGGGGGGTGGGGGTTGATTTCTCGCTTTCTGTCTCTCTTTCTCTCTCTGTCTTTCCAGCGAGCACACACACCCTATAGCAAAAATCTCTCAACAACAACAACAACAAAAAACACCCAGAAGAGGCCCAAGGTTTGGGGGTCCAGTTCCAGCGCTGTCCCTTACTATGTGACTTCATCTCTCCAGATTTCTTGCTTATGCATCTGTGAATGAAGAGAGCCTTCTCTACCTTCCTGATGAGGCCATGGACAGGTGAACAAGCACTCTGAAACTTTTACTGGTGATGCAGTTGTAAGGCCAGTATCCCACCAGGCCTTACTCACAGTCCAGTGCCTGCCACAACACAGGTGCTTGGTACTTCTGGGTCGGAGGACTGGCTAATGGGGTAAAGCATGTGCTGGAGAAAAGATTCTAAGGGATTTGCTGTCTGCTGCTCCAACCTCACTTCTTCAGTTATGTCTCACATAGGGTTAGGTATAACCTCATTCTAATTTTTCTCCTGAACTTTATGCATCTGTCCACCTAAGTACTGAACTTATTCATAGAACATGCCTAAAATGGATCTAGTCCTAACCTTCTCCATTATCCAAGTTAAATTCCCATTTGGTATTTTCCTGCTAGTGTCAACAGAGTGATCATTTGCATTGTCACTTGGTTGCTAACCTTGTGGAAATTAATATGTTAATGAGGAGCCAGCAGGTTGTTTCAGAGTGTGCCTGGCAGAACACAGTTCTTCTCTTGTAACTTGCCTCTCTGATTACTACTGCAAGTTTTTGTGCTTACAGTAGTGGCTCAAGGTGGGTTTGAGACAGTTAATGCAGTCGTTACTGATTTTACCCAATGGCATTCAACCTGTGGTGTTTTAGAGTTTTCTGGCTTCTCGTTGGTTGGGCAGCTCCTGGGACTTGGTGTCTCCCTGTGGGCATTCGGATTTCTCCAGGCAGAGAAACTCCCAGGTTTACTTTCATATTACTATTCCTTCTGACAAGACCTTTGCTAACTCACGTTAGAGTATTAACTATGGCCCCTCCGTGATCCACTTGATTGCTTCGTTAATGTTAAAAAGCCCAGCCTATGTCAGTTTACCTTAAGAAATCTTCAGTGGCTTCCTGTTTCTGACAGGACAGCCCTAAGTTGAAGTTCAAGGGATTCCATACTTAACCTCCAGGTCAATCTCACAGCAGCCAGCCACACCAACCACGCTTGTTCCTCAACCCAACTTCTACTTTCCTGTCTCTCTGGCTTTGACTATGAGTTCATCCTCTCCCGGGATACTCTTCACTTACCTCTTTGGCTGATATGTTCTTCTATCCTTAAATGTCTGTTCAGAGAATGAGTTAAGTTTCTAACGTCCACCAGGCACTGCCCTCAAATAGAGGCTTTCTTTGATCGCCTCAGCCTCAACTTCTGTAGAATTTAGTCCCTGTAAAATTCTCTTTAAGGTCAAAGAGCCAGCTGTTGTTGTCGTCATTGATTCTTTTCTATTATTTTTCAGTTTTCTCTTTATTATATTTTGTGTTTGCTTTGGATTTAATTGCTCTTCTTCTCCTAGTTTGCTAAAGTGGATGCTTACTTGGATCATTCATTTGAGAGCTATCTTGTTTTCTAATGGCTTCCAGAATTCTCTTCTAGCAGGACAGTAGGATTGTGAAGGAGCTGTGGAACCAATTTTCCTACCTCTAACCATTGATTATGACATCTTTAGTAAAAGTCTGTGCCAGGTTCTTCCACAGTCCTAAGGCTGTGTATGGTGGCAGGACCTGTGGGAAGGAGGAACAGGAGTCTTACCATATGTACTGTTTGCTTGGAGGGTGGGGTGGGGGAATGGCCTGATCTTCCAGCTGACAGTCGAGGTCCTCATTCTCATCTGCTTCCCAACATGGTCTGTAGAACAGAGAATAGAGGACATTGGAGTCACTGGAGTTTTATGGCGGAAAGAGTTCTCTTCTGAGAGTCTAGAGAAGGGGGAGGTGAACATTTTACTATAAAGAGCAAGATACTAAATATTTTCAAATTTGCAGGCTATACTGTCTCCATCACAAGTATTTAGTTCTGACATTATAATATAAAAGTAGTCAATATGTAAATGAATGGGCAGTTGTGTTTCAATAAGACTGTTGTACAAAAATAGACAACAGGCTGGATTTGCCTACCCCTGCTTTAGTCTTTTAATATGCTGAATTACATTGACTGGTTTTCAACCACTGAGTCAGATTAATTGCATTCCCAAGGTAAACTCCACTTGGTTTAAAGCATCTAGTCTGCTCTGGTCCTGTTTTTGTTTCTGTTTGTGTTACGAACTTCTTGGGTAGCAATACCTATATTTTTATAAGAGATTGTACAATTGGACATCTTCTTGTTTCCCGTCAAGCATATACTGGGTGGCTAGTAAACATTGGAGGATGAGTGGAAGTAACTTCAGTGGTGCCTCTGCTGTGGCTCCCTTTTTGAGTTCCCTCAAGGCAGGGTCGTATGGAGGAGTTGGGCTCAGGTGTTGTCACTGCAGGGCCCAGCCAGTTTTCCATTTTGGAGACTATTTTGGAAACATGACTCAAGTTTGATCTATGGAGTGCTGCTTTCTAATTACTCTCCTTTTCCTGAAGGTTGTGGTTGGTATCAGGGCTACCAGACTCAGGAACTGGGGCTCCAGATGCCAGCCCAGCTCTAAAGAGCTTGCTTACAAAGCAAGATAAACAAACAAGAAAACTTTAAAAAAAGATATATATAAGGGCTTGATCCTTCCCAGGGTCGTGGTCACCTTTTATAGCATGCCGCAGTGCAAGAAGGGACAGAGTAGGAAGGATAGGCATGCCTGGCTCCTGAATGGCTTTCGTGTCTGTGGAGTGTGAACAAGATGGAATCATGGTGACACAGTGCACCAAACAAATATTGTATGGGTAGGCTGCATCGTCATCTCAGTTACTTTTCCTCATTGGTTGTGTGATCAGTGAGGAGTTGGCACAAACCTGGGTTTAAATCCTGGCTCACGATTGAGGTGGATGAACCTGGGCACATATTTAACTACTCTGTACTTCAGTTCACTCATTTATAAAATGAAGGTGCTCACCACTTCCCGGCATTGTTGCAAGAGTTACATTAAACCCCCATTCTCTCTCCTGGGCTGGAGGAGGTAAGGGGAGTGGTGGACAAGAGTCTGAAGGGAAGTGTAAAACAAATTGAAAACATGATGGGAAAATCTCTTAGAAGGCCAAGATGCATAGAGGGCAGGCTGGTCACTTTCTCCCTCCTTAGATACTTCTGGACTAAAGGCTGGGTAAGAGTGATTCAGGGACCAGGTCTCCGATTTTACTCTGGAATAAGGAAGGGCTGATTGCAGGGTCTGGATGTCACCTTGGATTGTTTGGCCTATTGTCTTTTATTAGTGTACCGAGTTCTTGGGGATGGGAACTTTGGGCTGCACCAGTTCCTGTTCAGTGGAACCGGTAGCAGGACTGCCTGGAATTTGATGGTGGTGGGTCGTTAGGACTCTCCTTACAACCACCATGAGGGAGGCAGGGAGAGTCATTTCAGACCGTCTTTAGAGTAACCCCACTTCTCTGTGTATTCTGCATTCTGCTCACAGTGGTTCTATCCCCCTGGGCACAGCTGTCAGGGAGGTAAGAACCCTGCTTTTCCTACAGAGAGTTCAGTGAGTCAATGGCACTTCTAGGCTGCCCAACCCCCCCAGTCTGAGGCCTCACTGCCCTCTGGAATAGACAAAGCTTTTTACTAGAGCGCTCATAAAACTTGTTGAGGATGATGCCAGCCTGTGGCATGGTGGTTAAGGCGGTTGGATCCAACATGTCTGACTATGTGGTTTAAATCCCAGACCCAGAGGCTTGAGAAGCATGCCAGACACGTGCCCACCCAAAATATCCAAAGAAGGGAGAAATAGAGAAGAAAATATGTGGCATGACCATTCCCCATGGGGAGGTGCTTTCTCTTTCTCTCTCAATCTGAGATAAAACAAACAATTGAGGGTGGGGAATTGGATAAAGTTCCAATTTTGTCACCCTGAGATAATTACATTATGGTACCTTAAAACATAGATTTCCATGTAATACTCCTGATTTAAAAAATATATTAATCCCCTGCTGCAAGATAAAATTTGAACTATTCTGCTTGACATGTAAAATAGGCTACAATTAGGCTTGCTAAGTAAGATAGTCAGAGTTACCATTTGAATGGCTGTGAATGCGTTTCATTTGGATAATGTTTTACAGTTTTTGTACATTTTGCATTTAATCTTTGTTCATCTTATGGGATATATATATACGTGTGTGTGAGAGAGAGTGAAAGATATGTATATTTATGTATATACACATACAAAAAAGTCCCTTCTCCTCCATTCTTCTCTTGGGATTTTGGGCATATACATACACATGCCTGGTGTGATTTTCAAGCCACTGGGTCTGGGACTCCCAATCAGCCATGTAGGATCCAGTGCCTTAACTTCCACAGCTCCTGCTGGCCCTACATGTGTTTGTTTAATATACCTTACTCTAGAATAAGGAAGGGGCAGTTGCCAGGACTGGATGATGCCTTGGATTGTTTGGGCCTTTTGTCTCACATTATTGTGCCATAAATAAATAAATAAATAAATAAATAAATAAATAAATAAATTATAGTGGGCGCATGCACTCATCAGAGAGAGTACGCGCCTCCCCACGTGGCATGGTCACACTGCAATCTTTTTTCTTCCGTCTGTACGTCCTGTCAGGATTGGGGGCCTGCATGTACGACACACACTGGGCCTGTTTTTCAAGCCTCCAGGGTTGGGATTCAAACTGCAGTCAGCAGTGAGGGACCCTGATTTCTATGCACAACACTTAACCCCCTGTGCTTTGGGGCCAACCCCGCTGTGGAATTGTTTTTATTCCCATTTTATAGTTCAAGACCAAAGACTTAGGGAAGTTATAAGAAACGTGACCTAAATAAGATGTAGAGTCACCACTCAAACTAAGCAGAGACTATAGCACAGTGGCTACTTTCTTCTCACTCATTGTGTAACCTTGAGCGGGTTTCTCCATCTATAAAGGGACAGGGCTAATACAGCCACCTCTTAAGGTTTCTGTGAGGGATAAACAAGAGAATCCAAGCAAGGGCTTGGCGTGGTGCCTGGCACATAGTAAGTGTTCAGAAAATACTGCGTCCTATTATAATACTCCCTTTTAGGCATTCCACAGTTCATGTTTCCAGTTTTTAATCCCACTATTGTGAGTAGCACTGCTTTACTTATCTTTGTCAAAGTGGTTTATTTTTTCTGTTGTATCATTTCCTTGGATTATATTCCAAGAACAGCATTACTAGAGTGAAAGGAATGATTGTACTTCGCTTTTGTTCCATATTGCCCAATAGCCCTTCAGTAGGGTAGTACCCATTAAACAGGCTGTGACTAAACAGGGAGTGCTCCATCTCCCATGGGTAGGACTTTTCTGCAATCTGTCAGCCCATCAGAGGGTCCACCAGTTATTCTTTTCTTTGCACTTTTTCCCCATTCATGACAGAGAATGTGTGCACACACACAACAGAGAAAGAGAAGCACCCTTTGCAGGGCTCAGCCAGGCAGCTATCCTCTCTCTCCTGTCCTCCAGCCCACCAGTATTCTGGGCCCACCAGGCTGGGCACTCATGCCACAGCTGGCATGCATGTGGCTTCTAGCTCTGCATTTCACCATGCTACCAACTGTTTCACAAAGTCTGGATCCATCAGTTATTCTTTCTGTATTTTCGCTGGAGACAGAGAGAAAGTGAGAAAGCACCCTAGTGATCACACCACAGTCCCTTCTCCTCAGTTCTCCTCTTGGGATTTTGGGCATGTATGCATACACTCCTGGCATGGTTTTCATGCTACTAGGTCTGGAACTCTGTGCCATCGGCCATGTGAGATCCAGCTACCTTAACCACTGTACCACCTAGCTGGCCCGTATAACTTGTTCTTAATTAGCCTGTGAAAAGACCAACAAATTCTAGACAGGTTGGAGCCAAACCTTATAAAATACTTTGCGCCTACAGCAAGACAGAGACCAGACTAGCCAGCAAACTGTGCTAAAAGCACTGGGAATGGCTGGCCTCCCACCTCGCCTTCTGCAGGTCTCCCTGGGAGGTATTTGCACGTACACCATAGGTAGAGATGAAGGAGTGCTGTTGGGGAGGTGGGAGCTGGTTCTGAGCTCTGGACCTGGGATGGCAGGGAGGAAGACGGTGTTTGGGGACCACAGGTGGCTCTAGACGTTCTATATATATGCGTATTCATTTCCTGTAACAAAGTGCCATGAGCTAGGAGGCTTGAAACAACAGAAATTTATTCTTTCCAAACTCTGGAGCCTGGAAGTCTGAAATTAAGGTGTCATCAGGGCCATGTTTTCTCTGAAGCCTCCAGGGTAGGATCCTTCCTTGATCCTTTAGCTTCTGGTGGTTGCCAGAAACCGTTGTCTTTTCTTGACTTGTGCATTCATTACTCAAGCCTCTGCGAGTGGCCGTCTTTAAACAGGCATCGCTCCTCTGTGCCTGTGGTTATTCAGTGACGCTCCCTCTCTGTGTGTCCACATCCAAATTCCCTCCTTCTTTTAAGGGCACTAGTCATTGCGTTAAGACTGACCCTAATTTATTACGACCTCATCTTACTTGATAACATCTGCAAAGACCCTGTTTCCTGTAAGGTCACATTCACAGGTACCAACATGTAGGGTTTCAACATGATTTCGAGGGAGACATAGTTCAACCCGAAGCGGAGCTGCTGGGGAAAAAAGACAGGAAATGTCAAAGACTGCTGTGCAGAGGGGGCTGCTGATGGAGAGATTGCGGGCAGTGGTAATGCCGCTGGTAGAAGTGCTGAACGGTGTCTAGCGCCAGTGTCACTTCTGTTCTTGGCCTCCCCCACCCACCTAGCCTAAGGACTGATCATGGAATGATGTCTATGATGACTGACGAGGAAGATTAGGTATTTCAGGCTGGAGGACACAGTCAAAGGAGAAAGAGCTTGTTGCTGAGGGAAAGGGATATGCCAGGAGCCAGTGGAGAATAATAGAAAGAGCACAGGGCTGGACAGACGTGCAGAGCTCACATTCAGTCTCATGCCTGACACCATGGCCTCAGTTTCTCCACTGAAAGGTGAGGGGATGGGACTGGATGGCTGCTGAGGTAATGTTTTGCTTTGGCACCACGTAATTCTTTTATTTTTAAAATTTAGTTCATACATGAGAGATAAAAACACAGAGACAGAGACAGAGAGACAAGCACCTTCAACAGGGTCTTTATGCTGCAACCCACCCAAGTCTCATATCATGCCCATATCAGGGGCATGCATGCTTGGCATGCTTGGGAGGTCCTGGGACATGATCCTAGGACATTTTCTATATAGGTCCAGTGCATTATCACTATACCAGTACCCGTCCCTGGTATCATATAATTTATATTTGAGAGATGACATTTTAAAGAGGTCTAAGCTCCTTGACTCTAAGGTTGCCTCGAGATCTGTCTAGGGATAGGGTATGAACAACTGACGTGGGCAAGGTGCTGAGCAGGGAAGAATCAAATGACGCTTGGCATTTCTTATCTTAGGCCCTTCCAACAGGACTTTATTTGTTTATTTATTTAGAAGTTTTTGCCTTAGGATGTGTGCACTCATGGGAAAGTAAGAGACAGTGAGAGGGAAAGTGAGCAATTGCCCCTTAGGGGAAATGGCCTTGCTACAATCCCTTCTCCTCCATTCTTCTCCCAGGATCTTGGGGGCACATGCACACCTGACCAGCATGATTTTCAAGCTACTGGGTCTGGAACTCGAACTGTGGTCGGCCATATTTGGAATCCAATGATGTAACCACTATGCCATCTGCTGACCTGCTAACAGAACTTTATTTAATTTGCCTTCTCCATGAGGCTTTTCCTGGTCACCATCTCCAAAACTTCAACCCCAACTCTTATATTTATTGTCCTGTCTCTTGGCTTGTTTTATCTCCTTATACTTAACCCCTATCCAAGATCATTTATATTTTACTTATTTGTCTCATTTATTGTCTGTTTTCTCCACTGAATGGTAAGCTTCTTGAGGACAAGGATTTTTATCCAATACTAAAGTAGTGCCTGTCACATAAGAGACATTCAGTACATTTTTGCTGAATGTAAATTAAGGTATTCTAAACTTGATAAATGAAGTAACACTTTAAAAGGGACAGACTAGTTATAACGTTTGAGAAGTTTCCCTCTTTGTTGGCTCCAGCCCCCTAGCCTAGACTGCCCAGGGCCCTGCCATAAGTGAACTTGTTCTCATTATCCCCTGCTGGTAACAAAATACCCCCCCCCCACACACACACACACACACTCACCAGTATGAGACAATGAATATTCCATTAGGCTCAAGGGTTTTGTGGCTCAGGAATTTGAGCAGGACAAGGTAGAGATAGCTAGAGAAGACCTTAACCCTCTAGCTAGGGGCTAAAATCATTTTACAGCTTCTTCACTAATATTTGGCACCTAGGCTGAGACAACGTGAAGGCTGAGCTCAGCTGGGACACATGTAGCCAGAGTGCTTACATTTGGCCTTTCCATGTGACCTGGGCTTCCTCACAGCATGGTGACTGGGTTTCTGGAGGGAGTATTTGAAGAGGGATCATTCCATAAGAACCAAGTGGAAGCTGTCTGGCTTTTTATACCTGGCTACAGAAGTGACATGGTGTCACTTTTGTCATACTTAATTAGTTAAAATAGTTGTAAGCCTGCTCACATTCAAGAGGTAGAGGACATAACCCCCTTCTTCTACCTTGATGGGAGGGTAGCAAAGATTTTGAGTTCAAGTTTTAAAACTGCCACAAGGGTTTTATAAATCTCAATCTGAAGTGAATTTTGAGTGAAATCTGCCTCCTCCAGACAGGGCTTCTGGTGAATTGTGACTATTCTCTACCTCATTCTTCTCTAATTGGGCTTTGTTAAGGCATGGTCTGCTATGTTTGTCTTTTCTGAAGCACTTAGCAGATTATCTGGCACACAATGAGTGCCAGGTACTTAGCAAGGGAGCAAGGGAGTGAATGAATGAGTGAATGAATGAACCAATGGCTAGATGTTTTCCATGGCTGACTTAGCCTCACCGAGTTTCTATAGAAGGACTTGGAACTCTTGTCTATTAAGCACAACATTTTCTAACTAGTTTCTGTTCATATGCTGTGGATTAGGAACAGATTCCTATGGCAGAGATGTGAGTATGGAGACAGAAAAGGTATGTTTTGTTGAGGAATAGGGAGTAATCTGGTTTGATTGTAGTAAAGAATCTCTGTATTTCCATAGGGCAATAATAGAATAAGGCTAGATGCATGGGCCTTATTGTAGGCTAAGCGCTTAGATGTTATTGATTAAGGGAGGGTAATGTTGAGCACCAAGGTGCATGTTACAGGAGCTGCAAACTAGGAAGATTGACTTGGTAAGACATTCAGGATAGGTGAGAGTAAGGGAAACACCAAAGATAGGGAGGCTAGAGGGTCAGAAATACATGTCTGAGACCAAAGTCTGGACTGAGCTAGAGATCTTTAGGAAAGCCAGCAAGGGGAGGGGTATGAGTGACTGAGAAATGAGAAGATGTTGAAGATGGTATGAATGATGATAGAAAAGAGGGCATAAAAGATAATGTCACAATCTTGGATAGTCTTGAATAATTTTGTTATAAAAGATTTTAAATATGCATAACAGTTGAAACATACATACAGTGAATACCAATATACCTTCCACCTTGATTCTAAGGTGAACATGTTCTATATTTGTTTTATCCATCTCTCCCAGACAGTGAGTAAGAGGAAACCCCTGCTAGTGGAATGCTATTGCACAGATGAGTTACAGAAATATTTGTCTCTAGTTTTGATGAATATTATTGAAAGATATAGATGTACTTCTAGAAAAACTCATTTAAATGGAGTTTGTAGGATTGATATTTTGAGTCCAGCCCACTCCATGTATGGACTGCAAGCAGAGGCAGTCAAGCATTTATTGATAACCTGCTGGGTATAAGACTCTGTGCTGGATTAGGACACTTCCTGCCCGTTAGGAGCTCACAGTCTAGCTACCTATTTACATCTGGCAATCAAATTGTGCATTTCTATTGGTAAGTGCCAGATGTAAATGGCCAACACATGAAATGGCCAAAGATAGCTTGGGCAGAGTATATCAATAAATGCCTGCATGGTTTACAAGCCAATGGTAGACATTCAGCCTTTCAGCATCTCCTCCAACTCTGCCACCTTCTCCCTCTCAGTAGTAATAATTGACATCTGAGTGTTAACTCTGAGGACAGAACTTTGAGAGTATTGGTAAGTTGCCCTTTATGATGACCCTCTGAGAGTAACTCTGTTAGTGGTCCCATGTTTCAGAAGAGGAATCAAAGGGACAGAGACACCTGCACTTACACAGGCACATTAGCCACAGTGCTGGAGTGAACCCAGCAGCCTCACTTCAGAGCTGAACTTGGTAGGCCCGCAGGGCCTGATTGGCTGTTTTTTAGTGTTTTTTTTTGCTTGTTTATTTTTCTTTCTTGTTCTTTTTTTTTTTTTTCTTTTTTAATGGCATGTCTCTTTCTTTTCTTTTCGGAGAGATTTTCACTATAGGATAGCGCGTGCGCTCGCCAGACAGACAGAGAGAGACATAGAGACAGAACGTGAGAAATCACCCCCCAGAGGGGATGGTCACGCCACAATCCCTTCTTCTCCATTCTCCTCTCGGGATCTTGGGCATGCACGCACACGCACCCGGCGTGAGTTTTAGGCCATCGGGTCCCGGATGCGAACCGCGGTCGACTACGTGGAAGTCCAGCGACATAGCCATTATGCTAACTGCTGGTTCCCGCATGTCTCTTTCAATTCTAGAGCCAAAAGGAGAGTTATGGCATGATCTTAACAGGCAATCACATAGTGTCCAACTAGTCTTTAACTAAATATGGCCTCCTCTAAACTTTGCCCTGGTATAAGTTAAGCTAAATGCTCTTAATTTCAGAAGGAGCAGCAAGACTGAACTGCCCTGTTTATTGATCAATTTAGACTGTCTCAAGGCAGAGCTCTAAGGATGGGAGCACACTGTGAGTATTTTAACAATCCATGGCAAGGTGACAATATCTTGGGCTCAGACACAAGAATTATTCTCAGACAGCTTTTTCCAGTGCCATAAATTTAACCAGTTGGAATGCTTTTTCATCTTATTCAACCTCCCAACATCAAAATTTTTGTCTTTTATTGGGAAATCTGCATCTCATTGTATAGCTAGAACACTATGTCCTTGGCTGACCTCCAGAGAAGTCAAATCTTGATTTTATTGCAGGTTCTGGGTGTTGTAGAGGCTCAAGAACCAGCAAGTCTATTTCAAGGATGAGAGTTTAGAGACATAGCAATGTCCTGATCAAAAAATGTGAGAGGCAAACGGTCTACTCCAGTGCAACCCGGTACTTGCACACAAGGCAAGAAGAGAGTGTTGCTGGTTGCTCAGCCAGGTGGCACCCCCATGCCTCTGCTCTGAAGTTCTGTGCCAGGCTTGCTGGAATGTGAGCACTGCTCTACCATCTGCACAGTTGGAGTGTTTTTTTTTTTTTCCCCAAATACCCATTTGTTATATAAGATGTTACAAAGGAATACAAATGAATTGCCAGGTAGAAGAGATACATAGGGTGAGGTATGGGAGAATGCAGAGTGTCTATGCCATCTCTGGATGTGCCAGCCTCCAGGGACCTCCATGTATTGAATTATCTAAAAACTCTCCATACCCAGCTCTGGTTTGTTTATATGGATACTTCACCACATGGACTAGATTGATCAAATCACTGACCATTGATGATCAGTCCAACTTTTAGTCATTCTCCCCAGAAGAGGAGTTTCTTTCTTTCTTTTTTTTTTTTTTAAGAATTATTTTATTTAACTTTATATATTTCTTTATCATTTATTTATTTATTTTAATTTGACCAGAGAGGGACAGAGTGAGAGAGAGAGAGGGAACATAAGAAATCAAGCTACCAGTTCCAGGATTCGAACTGCGGTTGGCCATGTGGGAGCCCAGCACCCCCTTAACCACCATGCTACCTGCCAGCCCCAGAAGAGGAGTGCTTTAACTAGCATACCAGAGGGCATCATCTAGGTCAATAACGTCCTCTAAAATAGTGTTTTTCAGAATGTGATGCTGCCATTGCTCAAAATGTTTTTGGAATTTTTACTTTAGAATTGTGTTTAAGGTTTAGTAATATTTCTTCCTTTCTTCTTGCTTTGTATTTTTTTTTAATTGCATCTGAAAACATTGAAGAACTCATCACTTAAAAATTTTGAGGACCAAATGGCAGTGCAGTGGGAATGCAGTGTCCTGCAATGCTAGGCCCACATGGGAATCCTGAGTTTGCATCCAAGGCCTTCCTGTACACAGAGAGCATGCACACACATGCCCGTGACCAAACTGGATGAGGCTGGGGGTGGATAATAATGGGAAGACACCCTATGAGGAATACTTGTCTCTCTTCTTCCACCCCATCTCTATGTCACTCTCCCTTATGAAAGAAATAAGCAAATAAAAAAAAAATTATATGTGTATATAACCTTGTTATTTCCACTACCAGGGAGAAAATTACTAGCAACAATTTGATGCCCACTCCTTACCAAAACTGAATTATATCAATCATTAACATTTTTGCCAACCTAGTATATTATAAATGCTCTCATTGTTAATTTGTACTTAATTCTAGTGAGGTTGAATATATTTTCCTGTTTTTTTTTTTTGAATATCTGTGAATTGTCTTGCCCATGGCTTATGAAAATATTAAACTATTTATCTATTAAACTATTTCTCTTTTTCTTCTTGAGCTATAGAAGTTCTTCATGTGATAGTGGCATTTAGACAGTCTTTTTAAATATCTTGTGTTAAGACACAGCTTCATCTTTTGAACATGGATTAGATGTTTGGAAATAGATGACATGTGACATGATTGAGTCAGGCTGAATTAACTTCAGCAGTGTTATTTTAGTAACCATATGTTTGAAAGAATTTAAGCCTGTAATGGACTTGGAGTCTGATATAATTAGAAATTGATTGTGTTGGATATTCAATTAGGATGAGTAATTGATTGGCTAGTTGAAAAAGCTGATGAAAACTTCATGTATACATACCTAAATATTTTAACTTAAACATATAGCATTAAACATTTGGTTGTCAGACTTTTATTGTAGGGTCAGTATCTTTCCTTTGCCTGCAAGTGCAGTAATGGAAGTCCATATTATCTTTCACGCTTGTTGTTATATTCTACATTTTCCACTTTGAATCTTTTTAGGGTTGAATGGAACTTAGGCACTTTTGTTTGTTTGTTTTTGTTTTTACCATAGAGCATGTGCGCTTGCCAGAGACAGACAGTAAGAAGGAAAGTGAGAAATCACTCCTCATGGGGAGATGGCCATGCCACAATCCCTTTTCCTCCATTATACTCCTGGGATTTGGCGCATGCATGCACACATGCGCAGCATGATCTTCTTTTATTTTCTTTTTATCCCCCATTTATTTATTTATTTTTACATTTTTACACATTTATGTTACATATCAAAAAATTTTTGCTCATATTCCATAGTTCTTGACAGTTAATGAACAACTTTCAAAATTTCAAACTACTGAATTTTAAAGATAATGTTCAAAATAGCTCTTATAATTTTGTAGTATTTTTGTTTGTGCCTCTGCAACAATGGAGACAATATGATTTTAAATATTTTCGAGAAAATATTTACGTGTTAACTACTCAAATTGTTGAAAAGCAAGTGCCCAGCACACAAGTTAATTTTCAGGTATGACATTCCAATCAAAGTCCTGTCCAAGGGAACCAGCAGTTAGCGTAATGGCTATGTCGCTGGACTTCCACGTAGTCGACCACAGTTCACGTCCCGGACCCGGTGGCTTAAAACGCCGGGCATGTGTCTGTGCGTGTGCGTGCCCAAGATCCTGAGAGGAGAATGGAGGAGAAGGGATTGCGGCGTGACCATCCTCCCTGGGGGGTGATTTCTCACTTTCTTTCTCTATGTCTCTCTCTCTGTCTGTCTGGAGAGGGCACACAGCCTATAGCGAAAATCTCTCAAAAAAAAAAAAAAAGTCCTGTCCAATAATGAGTATTTCCAACTTCTGATTCACTGTACCTAGCATGATTTTTAAGACATGAAGGCCTGGAACTCAAACTATGTTAAGTTGTGTGGGAGTCCATCACCTTAACCACTATGACATCTGCTGGTCCCAAGAACTTAGGCACTTTAAATGCCAGCAGAATGTATAACTCTTTACATTTTATAATTTTTTTACTTAATTTTTTACATTTGTACCAAAACTAATTGAATAGTGTTTTTTTAGCAATTCATCCTTATCATTTTATTTTCACAGAAATACATCTTTTATATTCATATTTAATAACTTGTAATTACTCTATGTAATATTTAAATTATATGTAAGTTTGTATAATTTCAGTATTAGATAAAATGGGCACTGTATATTTACCACCTGACTTTTGGTAAATATACAGCTTACCTGGAGGGA
>NW_006159920.1:2469234-2505524 GCF_000334495.1 Tupaia belangeri chinensis
ATGTGCAGATAGACCAGAGAACTAGAGAATAACCCATTTGCCCTGAGCATTCAGCATAATGTGGCATCGGCCAATATCTCCTACAGGGAAAATGGAAAGCAGTGACTGAAAGGGCGAGTCTGGT
This sequence comes from Tupaia belangeri chinensis, assembly GCF_000334495.1. Lineage (NCBI taxonomy): Eukaryota > Metazoa > Chordata > Mammalia > Scandentia > Tupaiidae > Tupaia > Tupaia belangeri. The sequence continues at coordinate 2,469,359 of NW_006159920.1, forward strand.
AAGTGAGGTTATTTAAGAGGGCTTCCACTCTGGCTAACGTGTGTTTGAGGAAAGCTATGTGCCAGGTGTGCTAAGTGCTTTTAATTCAAGTGTTTGGAAAGGGGGCTTAGTCCTTAAGACAGGTACTATTATCTTCATTTCGTAGATGAGAAAAATCAAGGAGAATGAAGTGTTATAATTTACCTAAAACACACTAGCCCATGGCAGAGCCAGGGTTTGGAACCAAATAGTTTGATGCAGAGGCTCTCTAAACGACCGAAGAAATAGTCTCATGGGCCCAGTCCTGCCACACAGTGGTTAGGTCCTGAGCGTAGAAAGCCAGATCCAATGTGACTGACCATGGTCAAGAAGTGGCCTTGGGGCTTGAAAAACACAACTGGCATGTGTGAATGCATGCCCAAGATCCTGATGAAGTGGAGAAGTGGAGGAGAAAGGATTGTGGAGTAATTATGCCCCATTAGGGAGGTGCTTCTTTCTCCCTTTCTCTCTCTGGCAAGCACACACACTCTACGGCAAAAACAACAGCAAAAACAAAGCAAACAAACAAAAACTCATGGTACAGGCCTGCAAAGATGGATATAAAGTCTATATTGTACATAAACCATTAGTTGTAGAGACTTGGGCAGATTGGCTTATGATAGATCAACACTGTATTTTGACAGCTATAATGAAAAGGCTATGCCCTTGTAGATACATTGTCTTCTAAATGATATCTGTTCAGTTTGAGGAGACAAAAGGGGCTTTTGCACACAGTAAGTGGCCAACGCATCTTGACTTAATCTGATTTTGGACTCTCCAACCAGAATCTCCAACAATTATGCTATTAACAGGCCTGTCAGAAAGGGGTATATTAGAGATTATGTTGGTTTTGTCTGAAGACTTGCATCAAATGCCTGGCCATTTTGGGAAAGGCAAACTTATGCTTTCATTTAAAAGAAGAACACATGGGGCCAGCAGATGGTGTAGCAGTTATATCACTGGACTCCCACATGGCTGACTGCACTCTGAGTCCCAGACCCAGTGGCTTGAAAATCATGCCAGGCATGTGTGCTTGTGTGCCCAAGATCCCGGGAAGAGAATGGAGGAGAAGGGATTGTAACATGGCCATTCCCCCAAGGGGTGACTTCTCATTTTCCCTCTCCCTGTCTCTGTCTCTCTCCCCCATGAACACACGTGCCCTAAAGCAAAAACCTCTCAAGGAAAAAAAGAAAAAGGATGCACAAATCAGGCAAGACAGGAACCTAGACCTTAGCTAGTTATCATTTATTAACCCACCCCTGTATAGTCTATAATGATCTATTTTGTCTTCTGGAGACCTAGATGAACAATATATGGCCCTCATAGAACTCATAGAGATGGGTGGGCTATGTAAGAAATGTCTCTATGAGTTATAAGTTAGACAGGCAAAGGGCACTCTGGGAGAACCTAACGTAAGACAGGTCACGCAGATACAGATAAGGAAGTTTTGGGAGATGAATCAGAAAGCTGTTTCAGGTCGATGAGGAGTGGGTACACAGGGGAGAAGGTGTGTGGATCATAGGTGAGGACATAGCACCAGAAGGGATCAGAGGGGATATGTGAGGACGTAGCTCCAGAAGAGACCGACGAGTTGTGTAAAGTCCACTCCACACTGTTCTGGAGGATTTGGACTTCATCCTGAAGACTGCAGAAAAATCATGAAAGTGACATCTTTGCTTTTGAGAAAGATCCCTTAGTTGAAGCGGAGAATGACTTGACTTGAGGACAGGGTGCTAGTGGGCTAGGTTGAAGATAGAAGGATTAAGTGGGTTATTGGAATACACAAGTTTAAAAAAAAAGGCCCTGCTCGAAAATACTTGTGTTACAGAGGCTAGGGTTAGATAGGAGATAGGTTGAAAAATGATGTCATTCTAGTTAAAGCAACAGAAGCACTGGATTTAAGTCAGGAGAACAGGGTTTTAGTTCCACGTCTGCTGCTAATTAGCCAACGCCTCAATCTCTCTATGTCTTTTTAAAATGGGGATGATATCCCCTGTCCACCCTATGTCCTAGGATCAAGTGAGATCATGTATGTTAAAAGCATTAAAGGAAATTATTTGAAGTCAACTTGGCTGGGAGAGAGGTTTCAGTATGGGTGGGGAGAAGTACTTTAGTGAAAGGAGGTTTATGGCTACCTCAGGCTGTCCAGGAAATTACCTAAGAGACAAAAAGTGGGTAAAAGGTTAGAGTCTTTTCACATTTCTGGAGAACCAGCTCTAATTTTCTTTTCCGTTGTACTTTGAGGCCTCTCTCACTCTGGAGACCTCTCAGTTCTCCCAAGTTAACACTCTGCAGTTTTCTGCCTATTATACCATCTTTGGGACCAAGGCCAATACCACAGGATCTGGGCACGATTGCAAGTGACAAAAATAAGCTGGACAAGCAGACAACTCCTCAAAGCCTCTGCAGCAACAGCAGTAACTGCAGGAAAACCCACATGCTTCAAGACACTGAAAATGGCCCAGAATCCAGTAATGGTGTGACTCGAATGTTTTCAGTCCCTCTGTCTGCATTATGCCTGTAGCTGAGAGTCATCAGGCCATGGGCCCCAGAAGCACAAATGGGAGAGTTGAGGTAGAAGGAGAAATCGATATGTAGAGGCCAGAGTGACAAGCCCAGTATAGGTTATTAGGCTGACTTTGTCCCAGGGTTAAAAACTTAGGGCCATGCCTGGGACACCCAATTTTTTTTATACCGAAAACAAGTCTTCAGATTGCAGTAATGGAACAGTACGGGTTTTGAAATTATATCTAAATTCAGGCTCCAGCTTATATTACTTTGGGAAATCACTGAACTTTTCTGAGCCTGTTTCCTCTACTGAAGAATGGGGAAATATTGCCTACTTTGCATGACCAACTGTTGTGAAGATCAAATGGGTATGTAAAATAGATGGTAATGCATAAAGAAGGTCTCCATTAAGAGCTGTTACTGTTAATAAGTACTCAGTAAATATTTGTGCAGGTAGTGTAGCTAAAAGGAAAACTAGTTGTGTTAGAAAAGACTTGGCAAAAGCTGACACAAAAATCAGCTCATATACAAAATAATCCTTGAGTGGTTAGTGCTGAGGCTGATTAACAGGGACACTAGATCTAAATCAGGAGAATAGAGTTTTAGTTCCAGCTCTGCTGCTAATTAGCCAATGCCTCATTCTCTCTACATCTTTTTTAAATGGGGATTATATCCCCTCTCCCCATGTCCTATGAGCAAGTGAGGTCATCGGGACACCTCATTGAACCTGGTGCCCTGATGAGACCAATTCTCAAAAAATCCCAGTAATACACAGATGAGAAAGTTGTAGTGGAACAGAGGAAAACGTTCCAATAGAAAGCCAACTTTCTCTGCTTATGGGCAAGGGAGAGTCCTTTTCCAGGTAAAGAGGAAAGAAAGCTACCTAAATGTTAAAGGTTCTCCATGTACTGGTTCAAGCTAAGTCATGTTCCTTTATTTGTCCAGTAACTGAGTAGGGACAACATTGCTGACAATGGAGACTCAAGTGCCCAGGCCCCAATGTACCACATTCTGTTCTGGAAAGAATGGACCTGTAGCTTGCTTACTTGCTTTATTCATTTATTTATTCCATGAGAAAGAGAGAGGGAAAGACCGAGAGATAGGCATTCCCTTTGTCTTCACACCACAACCCACCTTCAGTCTTAGTTGGCCTGGGTTATGGGTGTACATACATGCCCAGAAGGCTTAGGATTTCTTTTCTCTTTTTTTTTGGAGAGGTTTTTGCTATAGGGTGTGTGCACTCGCCAGAAAGACAGAGAGTGACAGAGAGACAAAAAGTGAGAAATCACCCCCCAGGAGGGAATGGCCACACCGCAATCCCTTCTTCTCCATTCTCCCCTTGGGATCTTGTGCACTCACATGCATCCAGTGTGAGTTTAAGCCACCAGGTCCGGGACTCAAACTGTGGTCGACTATATGGGAGTCCAGCAACATATTATGGGCAAGGGAGAGTCCTTTTCCAGGTAAAGAGGAAAGAAAGCTACCTAAATGTTAAAGGTTCTCCATGTACTGGTTCAAGCTAAGTCACGTTCCTTTATTTGTCCAGTAACTGAGTAGGGACAACATTGCTGACAATGGAGACTCAAGTGCCCAGGCCCCAATGTACCACATTCTGTTCTGGAAAGAATGGACCTGTAGCTTGCTTACTTGCTTTATTCATTTATTTATTCCATGAGAAAGAGAGAGGGAAAGACCGAGAGATAGGCATTCCCTTTGTCTTCACACCACAACCCACCTTCAGTCTTAGTTGGCCTGGGTTATGGGTGTACATACATGCCCAGAAGGCTTAGGATTTCTTTTCTCTTTTTTTTTGGAGAGGTTTTTGCTATAGGGTGTGTGCACTCGCCAGAAAGACAGAGAGTGACAGAGAGACAAAAAGTGAGAAATCACCCCCCAGGAGGGAATGGCCACACCGCAATCCCTTCTTCTCCATTCTCCCCTTGGGATCTTGTGCACTCACATGCATCCAGTGTGAGTTTAAGCCACCAGGTCCGGGACTCAAACTGTGGTCGACTATATGGGAGTCCAGCAACATAGCCATTACGCTAACTGCTGGTCCTGAAGGCTTAGGATTTCTGAACATAAACCTAGGCCCTTTCTTTTGTGGGTCCAGTTGTATTACCACCAAGTCACCACTGGCCCCAGATTTGTAGTTTTGAAATATAACACATTGCAATATACACTGTTTCCTCTTTCCATCCCATTCTTTCTACCTAAAATTTCTACACTTGAATGAATTGGGAAAGTTTATATAAGTCTTTCTACATTCTTACCAAAGTCCTCTGCTGTGGTTGGCTTGATCACTGAATAGCTTAGGTATAAAATGAGAAAGACCGAAATCTCCAGAGCAGTTGGTGACGGCAGACAGCAGGATCGGGATCTATTCGCCTTGGTCACTATGCTTTCCTTTTGGAGTGAGAGGTTTTAGTTAGGTGACAATGCTTCTCTGGCTCCAGTTAGAAATGGTTAGCATTCATGAAAGATTCCCTCCTATTTTCAAGTTTCATGTTGTGGGGGACATGCACCTGTGGGAACCACATTGCTAATTCATATTTTATTTACATTTTAAAAACTGCTCCTGTTCCAAATTTGTATCTCTCATGAACAAAAAGAACAAGAAAAACAAAACCAAAGAGTACTCTAAAGCTATAGATATAAAGTAACCATTTTTGTGGAGCATAAAAGAAGAGAATTGCAAAAAGGTGATCAGAGGCTGAAGTTGTTTGCTGTACTTCCTGTTAGAGAGAGGCAGTGGCTGCAGTGAGGTGTTCATGAAATACAGAGATGGAAAGCGCTTTATCAGAGTTGAGAAGCCAGAGTTACTCTTCAAGTCAGGGATTGAAGGGAAGCTTTCCAACTCATAAAAGAAGGTTGAACATGGGCAGTAGGAAGGACTGTTGACCTGCTGACTGAGGCTATGATGATCAAAAGTTTTGAGTAAAGGAAAGCAAGGAACAAGCAGACAACCTCAGTGGCAAGAATGAAGCCCAGCTGCCTGCTGGTTCTGTGACTGCGTCTGCCACATGCCCAGACTTCCTATGGGTCTATTAAATGCAATTTTCTCTTGGACTGAACCCATGGAGGGTCAATAAGACATGGGAATCAGGAGGGAGAGAGAAACAAAAATTTTAAAGTAGGAAGGACAGGCTCAAAAGTAGTTTGCAGCTTGAAAATTGCAAGTAAATCAAGTATATGTAACAGAAACAATAATAAAACTAGAATATTATCCCAAACAAATTTCATTTTATAGAATAATAGATTGAAAAAGACATTATAAGTGAGTGGAAGATGTGCAAAAAGGAAAAAGACATATCCTTTATTTAAAAATAAAGAATTGTGAAAAAGTACACAAATAAGCTCAGATTTATGTACAAAAAAATTAAAATATAGAAATGAAAGTGTAGTTATTAAAGATGTAGCCAGTGCACTGGAGATGATATCATTGAATTAAGAGATCGGAAAACAGTCAAAGAACCTTAGCCTAGTCACAGCACAGAAAGTCAAAGATATCAAAAACAAAGAAAGAGGAATTTAGAGATATGGAAGTTAAATGGACAGGCTTCATCATTCTTCAGTGAAAATTACAGAGAGGATAAAAGAAAAGCAATATTCGAATAAATGACTGGTGATATTCCAGGGTTGAATAATAGCATGATTCTCAGATTGAGTGTCTCCTAATACTTGGAAAGTTAAATGAAAGTTAGCCACAATTAGATGTATTGTAGTGAAATTGCAGACTATCAAAGGGGAAAAAAGGACAACCTAAAAATCAGAGTTAAAAATACAAGTTATATAGGGGCGAGTGGGTGGCTTGAAGGTTAAGGTGCTGGATCTCACATGGCCACCTCCATAGTTTGAGTCCTAGATCCAGCAGCTTGAAAATCACACTGGGCATGTGTACATGCATGCCCAAAGTCTTAAGAGGAGAATGGAAGAGAAGGGACTGGGGCATGGCCATCCCCTCTGGGGGCTGATTTCTCACTTTCCCTCTCACTGTCTCTTTCTCTGTCTGGTGAGCTCATGTGCCCTACAGAAAAAGAAAACTAAAAGCCAACCAAACAAAAAATTATGTATGACAGATGGACAAATGTTTCAGCAGCAGCAGGAGAGCCGAGAATGAAGTATAATATCTTCTAAATGTTGAATCTATAATATTATACCTAGATAAACTATTAGGACAGTGTGAGCAAAACAAAGTCCAAGAGTATAAACACACAGGCTCCACCTAAACAATTATGAAAAATTTTATTTTAGAAAAAAAATTAATGAGAAAAATGCACAGTATAAGAAACAATGATGAATACTTGTTTCATATTTGGACATTGATGACATGTATGGTTTTTTTTTTTTTTGGAGAGGTTTTTGCTATATGGCGTGTGTGCTCGCCAGAAAGACAGAGAGAGACAGAGAGACAGAAAGTAAGAAACCACCCCCCCAGGGGGCTGTCCATGCCGCAATCCCTTCTCCTCCATTCTCCTCTCGGGATCTTGGGCATGCACGCACACGCGCCCGGTGTGAGTTTAAGCCACTGGGTCTGGGACTCAAACCGCGGTTGACTACATGGGAGTCCAGCGATATAGCCATTACACTAACTGCTGGTCCCTGTATGTTTATTTAAGTGTTGATTATGCAAAAAATAACTAGGCAACAATAGCAAGATGGGAAAGTGCTTCAGGTTTGAGGGTAATATTAAAGCCATATTCAGAGTAAGGAAGATAATTGTAGATTTTGTAAGAAGAAATTATTGTTATCAATTGTATTTGTAGAGTTTTGCTGTATAACAAAATACTACTGAACTTAGTAGCTTAAAGCAACTACAATCTTATTTGGCTTCCAGTTCTTTGGGTTGGTTGGACAGTTTGTTTCCTCTGAACCAGCTTAGCTCATGTTGACTAGTTTCTACCAGACATGGTGATTGGCTAGCTGATCTAAGATAACTTCACTCACAAGCGTTTGTCTGGAGGTTGACCGCTGGGATGGCTTAGTTGCCTCTCTTCTTCCAGCACGCTGTTTTAAGGCTGTTTTCATGGTAGTCCCAAGTTTCCAAATTCAGAAAAAGAGCTAGCCTCCCTGTGCAAACACTTTTCAAGCTTCTGCTTAAGTTACATTTGCTAATGTCCTGTTAGTCAAAGGATGTCATATGGCCAAGCCCAGATTCAGGTGTGGGTGAAAAAGACTCCACCTCTTGGTAGATATAAAATAATTTATGACTGTTTTTAGAATCTTCCATATTCTGCTCTTCAACCACAAATTGTTTACATTTCTCTTGCATGCAGAATTTTCTAATTCTTATCCTGTCTCATTCTACTCATAACGTTAGGTAGGATGTCCATAGTCTCATAATTTTATCACATCTGGATATGAATGAGGCTCCTCAGCCATAGCTCCTTGGGTATGGCTCTTGATCCAGAATTTAAACTGACACATCAATTTTGCTCCCTACACCCTCAACACACACTGGTGAGAGAAGGACAGGGTAACTTGAGTGGATACTTCTTTTCTAAAAGGGGATGAAAACAAGGTACATAGTAATTCCTGGTCTATAAAAAGCCTAAAACTTTCCCTGGCCACATGTTGCCAGGCTCCCCATATTCCAGGGACTAGGAATAACCCTCAATTAGACCTCAATTTTCCCTGAAGTGTCTTCTCAGTCCACTGTTCTCCTGGACTTGACTCAATGCTCTAGTCTCTTGGTTCTCTCCCGTGGAACATTTTTTCTTTTCCCTAAGAAATGGCCCATATTTAGAGCTGAGTTGATTTTGCATTTCCTAACCATATGTAGTTGAGAGCCCAGCGACAACTTTGAAGTTTTATTCATCTTAGTCCTTTCTAGTCCAATCTGCTAGTACCATTTTCTGAAAAATACTGTTGTCTTTCTGTATAACAGACTGTAGTCCAACTCACTTGACAAAATCTACACTGAGCTTTAATTGTTTTTCTTTCTCTAGATTAATTCACAATTTCTTAGTAGAATTAGTTTTCTGTTATGCCTTAAGGTTCATAGGAGTTTTTGTTTTTTTGTTTTTGTTTTTGTTTTTGGTCTGGCTCACTAAGTATATTAAATACTTTGTAAATTCTTCAGAGGTCTCAGCAAATGGTCATATAGCCCTACTCTTGATTTGCTCTATCTTAAGTAATCCTTTTACTTTGAGAAGGTTTAACTTAAAGATTATCAAACATTGGGAGACTAGAGAAGAGAAAGATTTATTTTTCCAACATGGCAAATATTTCATCTAGGTTCCAGTTGCTAACCAAACATTTCCTTCTGTAGCTCATCTCTGTCTTGCCATATTTATCATACGTTGTTAAGAGTATTCAACTAACACTAATAATACTTTCTAGAGATCTTCTTAGCTGTAACTAGAAGCTCTAATTAGAGTCTCCTTCTTGCTTTATCTCTTTTAATCTCTCAAGTTTCTGCAAGCCTTACAATCCTTCTGTCTTTATCTACGTCATCATTTTCCCACCTGCTACAGCAGTTTCATCTCCATTTCTCCAAGATTTAGTTTCCTTTCTGTTTTTCTAGCTATTGTCCTTGTCCAAAGCCAACATCATGTGTTTTAGGTTTTTGTTACTGAACACAGAAACTTTTTCTATCTAACAAACCACCCCAAAATTGAGAGATTTAAACCATAGTCTTTTTTATTTATGTCACAAAACTGTGGGCTGGCTAGGTGATCCTTCTGGTCTAGGCTAGGACAGTAGAGCTCATCTTAGATGCATTTAAAGCTATTCTTTGAGAAATATTCATGGCCTTAAGTGATTTATTAAAAATTTAAAATGTAAAAAATAAGTCAACTATTGTATTATTTAAAATTGTATTCAGCTGTGTGTAAAAGAGTCTAAATGACCATTGCTTAAATTGCCAAGAGATGTAACATTTATCATATGAGTTTGGAGGAAGACTGGAAATCCAAGGCAGATACGGAGGCTCCATGATGCTGTGAGTCCCGAGCTCTTCTATTATAACTTTCCATCCATCTAAACTTAGCTTTCTCACTCATGCTTGCTTCTTTATGGTTGCAGAATGGCCACTTTACTCCAGACTTAGTATCCACATTCAAAGCATGATGGAAAAAAATAATAGGTTGTGTGTATGTGTGTGTGTGGGGGGGAACCATGTACCAAATGATTCTGCAAATTATTCATCCATTCATTCATTTGTTCATTCATTCATTATTTTAAGAAAGAATCTCCCTGTCTCAGCCTCCTGAATAGGTGAGATTACAGGCATTTGCCACTATGCCTGACTTCAAATCCTCTATCGTTTAATTAAAGAGCTTTCCTGGAGGCCCTATGTGCTAATTTCTACTCATATGTTATTAATTAGTATGGAATCATATCACAATTTCTAGCGACAAAGGAGCCTGGGAAGTATACAGTTGGTTATAGGATCCCTCTCAGATGTAAAATTCATGCATGCTCAAATCCCTTATAGAAACTATATATCCCCAACCTGATCAACCTGACACATGCCAGGCAAGTGTACGTGTGTCCCAAATCCTGACGAGCTGGAGAGCTAGGGAGAGAAGGTCATGGCATGATAAGACCCTGTCAAGGGTGCTCCTCTCTCTCTCCTCCTCTCTTTGTTTCTCTCTCTCTCTCTCTCTCTCTCTCCCTCACACACACACACACACACACACGCTCATTCTCTCTATCCTGAATTTTAAAACAAAGAATTTCTTGGACTTTTTAGGTGAAAAATATACAATAAGAACTTGCCAAGTTCCTCAAACACAGTATCAACATGTCAAGATCCTATTCAGCAATAATAACCAATTAGAAAAATTAATAGATAGAGGATCCCATTTTTAATAATAACAAAAGCCTCAAAATACTCAGAGGTACACTTAACCAAAAAATGTACAAGAAATTTTTCGTAGAAAATTACAAACAATTACTGAAAGGAAAGAAAATGAGATCCGGAATAAGTGGAGAAGATGGCTGTGTTCATGAATTATTATAGAAGGTTCATTACAAAGGTGCCAGTTCTTTATAGATTAATTCACAAGTTAAATGTGCTTCCGAGTATGGATGAAAATTTGGAACAAGATTTGTATACTGCTGCAAGGAATATTAATCAGTACACAACTTTAAGAAATATAGTCATAGCCTTTAACCTGAAAGTTTCTATCTTAGATGGGGAGTCATTCTTGTGTACATCAGAAGTACATGAAAATACTCATTGCAGCAAAAAAATAGGAAACAGTCAAATTTCCATCAGTAGAATGAGTACTTGTGCTACATCCATAGAATAAAAAAACTAAACGTTTAATACTGTATACAGCAATAAAAGGAACTATAGATATATTTCTATTTCTGTTTATTTTTTAGAGGTTTTTGCCTTAGAGAGCATGTGCTCATTACAGAGAGAGAAAGACAGAGACAATGAGAAGGAAAGTGAGAAATCACCTTCCAGGGGGGCTGGCCCACCAATCACTTCTCCTCCATTCTCCTCTTGATATCTTGGGCATGTACGCACATGTGCCCAGTGTAATTTTCACGCCACCAGGTTGGTACTTGAACTGCAACAGGCCATGTGGGAGTTTGGTGACATAACTGCTATGCCATCTGCTGGACCCAGATGTATTTCTAAAGAGATTAATCTTAAAAAATGTTGAATGTCCTCCCGGCTCCTCCCCATGGAGCATAGTGCTCCCTGAGCCGAGGTGCCGGGAGCCATGGCCATGAAAACTCTGGTGCTCCCAAACATCTTGCTCACTGGTACACCAGGGGTTGGGAAAACCACACTAGGCAAAGAACTTGCATCAAGATCAGGACTGAAATACATTAATGTGGGTGATTTAGCTTAAAAAGTCTGATCTGATCACCAGATATTATGGAGTCTGGCAAGATGACTTCTCCCAAGAGCATGGCAAAAGATGCACAGATGATGGCACAAATCCTGAAGGATATGGGGATTACAGAATTTGAGCCAAGAGTTATAAATGAGATGTTGGAGTTTGCCTTCCAAAACGTGACCACAATTCTAGATGATGCAAAAATTTATTCAAGCCATGCTAAGAAAGCTTCTGTTGATCCAGATGAGGTGCGACTGGCAATTCAGTGTCATGCTGACCAGTCTTTTACCTCTCCCGCCCCCGGAGATTTTTTATCAGACATTGCAAGGCAAAGAAATCAACCCTCTTTGCCACTGATCAAGCTGTATTCAGGTCCTAGATTGCCATTGGATAGATATTGCTTAACAGCTCCCAACTATAGGCTTAAGTCTTTACAAGAAAAGGTATCTACTTCTGCAGGAAGAAGAACAGTTCCATGGTTAAGTGTTTGTTCAGTTCCTAGCAGACCAAGTACTCCCACAGTAGGCACACCAATCCCACAAACCAGGAGGTCTCTTTCAACTAAGGGAGGGAACTCCCATGTCGCACAAAGGGCAAAGGTTTACAGTGCAGATGCCTACGTTACAGTCCCCAGCTGTGCAAGCAATTCCTGCAACATCAGCAGTTCAGAATATTCTGATTAACCCATCATTAATAGGACCCAAAAACATTCTTATTACCACTAATGTAGTGTCATCACAAAATAATACCATCAAGTGTATTGAAAAGAAAAGGTGAAGATGTTGATGACAATGAGGATGATGATGATGACTATGGTCATTTGTAATCTAGCCGTGATGTAGATAATGTGTATCCTTGGTCTTGAATCCATTGTACTGAAATTAAAATGCATGCTGAATGTTTTCAAACTGTTTTAGAAAACTAAAATAGTATTTAATGAGTAAATACAGTTAATCATTCTTTTCTATTGAAATGTTGGATTTTTCTTTCATAGGATTAACTAATGGTTTTTCATCAGCCTTCAAGTGTAAAAAATAAAGTTGTTCATTAATTTGAAAAAAAATGTTGGATAAAAAAAGCAAGTTACAGGAGAATGTAAGGTGAATAGTGTTCGTATATGTTTTATAGCCTATTTGAGTGGGCCTGTGTACATGTAGGTTCTGTAATGCAGAATCAACCAACCACATTCTGAAAAGACTTGAAAATTTTTTTTAATTTTAAAATTTATTTTTAAAAATAAAGATAACACCAATTTAAAAAACAATATACATAACAAATATTTACACAGCATTAATATTATATTAGCTCTTACCTAGATATGATTTAAAATACATAGGAAGTAGTTCTCTACAATACTTTGTTATTTTATATAAGAAACTTGAGCATCTGTGGGGACTAGCAGATGGCATAATGGTTACATTGCTGGACTCCCATGAGTCCCGGATCTAGCAGCTTAAACTCATGCCAGGCATGTGTGCATGTGTGCCTAAATTCCCAAGAGGAGACTGGAGGAGAAGGGATTGCAGTATGGCCATTCCCCCTGGGGGGGTGATTTCTTGATTTTTGTCTCTCTGTCTCTCTCTGTCTCCCTGGCAAGTGCGCACACCCTATAGCAAAAAAATCTATAAATAAATAAATAAATAAAAGAAACTTGAGCAACTGTGGATTTTGGTACTCATAGGAGGGTCCTGGAACCAATTCCTCTACAGATATTGAGGGACTGCTGTAAAGTGTTTATGTGTATACTGCCTTTTATGTATCCATACATGCATGCCTGGGGATGATACACAATGAGTTTATAATTGTGCCTATATATATTTTTTTCCAATTTATTTATTTGCATTCATTCACTGTACATCATTACAGCATACAAAATGAGATTTTCCATCCAGAGTACACTGTGTATTGTCTCAATCAAGCACATCAACAAACATGTTATTATTAGCAAATGATCTTCCATTTCTTGTTTTCTGTATGTTTTGCTTTTTTCCCCCCATCCTTGGTTCCCTCTCTCTTACCCTCTGCCACCTCCTGTTCTCCTCCCACACTGTCTCTGTTATCTATGTTTGAATTATTCATCCATTCATTCATTTGTTCATTCATTCATTATTTTAAGAAAGAATCTCCCTGTCTCAGCCTCCTGAATAGGTGAGATTACAGGCATTTGCCACTATGCCTGACTTCAAATCCTCTATCGTTTAATTAAAGAGCTTTCCTGGAGGCCCTATGTGCTAATTTCTACTCATATGTTATTAATTAGTATGGAATCATATCACAATTTCTAGCGACAAAGGAGCCTGGGAAGTATACAGTTGGTTATAGGATCCCTCTCAGATGTAAAATTCATGCATGCTCAAATCCCTTATAGAAACTATATATCCCCAACCTGATCAACCTGACACATGCCAGGCAAGTGTACGTGTGTCCCAAATCCTGACGAGCTGGAGAGCTAGGGAGAGAAGGTCATGGCATGATAAGACCCTGTCAAGGGTGCTCCTCTCTCTCTCCTCCTCTCTTTGTTTCTCTCTCTCTCTCTCTCTCTCTCTCCCTCACACACACACACACACACACACGCTCATTCTCTCTATCCTGAATTTTAAAACAAAGAATTTCTTGGACTTTTTAGGTGAAAAATATACAATAAGAACTTGCCAAGTTCCTCAAACACAGTATCAACATGTCAAGATCCTATTCAGCAATAATAACCAATTAGAAAAATTAATAGATAGAGGATCCCATTTTTAATAATAACAAAAGCCTCAAAATACTCAGAGGTACACTTAACCAAAAAATGTACAAGAAATTTTTCGTAGAAAATTACAAACAATTACTGAAAGGAAAGAAAATGAGATCCGGAATAAGTGGAGAAGATGGCTGTGTTCATGAATTATTATAGAAGGTTCATTACAAAGGTGCCAGTTCTTTATAGATTAATTCACAAGTTAAATGTGCTTCCGAGTATGGATGAAAATTTGGAACAAGATTTGTATACTGCTGCAAGGAATATTAATCAGTACACAACTTTAAGAAATATAGTCATAGCCTTTAACCTGAAAGTTTCTATCTTAGATGGGGAGTCATTCTTGTGTACATCAGAAGTACATGAAAATACTCATTGCAGCAAAAAAATAGGAAACAGTCAAATTTCCATCAGTAGAATGAGTACTTGTGCTACATCCATAGAATAAAAAAACTAAACGTTTAATACTGTATACAGCAATAAAAGGAACTATAGATATATTTCTATTTCTGTTTATTTTTTAGAGGTTTTTGCCTTAGAGAGCATGTGCTCATTACAGAGAGAGAAAGACAGAGACAATGAGAAGGAAAGTGAGAAATCACCTTCCAGGGGGGCTGGCCCACCAATCACTTCTCCTCCATTCTCCTCTTGATATCTTGGGCATGTACGCACATGTGCCCAGTGTAATTTTCACGCCACCAGGTTGGTACTTGAACTGCAACAGGCCATGTGGGAGTTTGGTGACATAACTGCTATGCCATCTGCTGGACCCAGATGTATTTCTAAAGAGATTAATCTTAAAAAATGTTGAATGTCCTCCCGGCTCCTCCCCATGGAGCATAGTGCTCCCTGAGCCGAGGTGCCGGGAGCCATGGCCATGAAAACTCTGGTGCTCCCAAACATCTTGCTCACTGGTACACCAGGGGTTGGGAAAACCACACTAGGCAAAGAACTTGCATCAAGATCAGGACTGAAATACATTAATGTGGGTGATTTAGCTTAAAAAGTCTGATCTGATCACCAGATATTATGGAGTCTGGCAAGATGACTTCTCCCAAGAGCATGGCAAAAGATGCACAGATGATGGCACAAATCCTGAAGGATATGGGGATTACAGAATTTGAGCCAAGAGTTATAAATGAGATGTTGGAGTTTGCCTTCCAAAACGTGACCACAATTCTAGATGATGCAAAAATTTATTCAAGCCATGCTAAGAAAGCTTCTGTTGATCCAGATGAGGTGCGACTGGCAATTCAGTGTCATGCTGACCAGTCTTTTACCTCTCCCGCCCCCGGAGATTTTTTATCAGACATTGCAAGGCAAAGAAATCAACCCTCTTTGCCACTGATCAAGCTGTATTCAGGTCCTAGATTGCCATTGGATAGATATTGCTTAACAGCTCCCAACTATAGGCTTAAGTCTTTACAAGAAAAGGTATCTACTTCTGCAGGAAGAAGAACAGTTCCATGGTTAAGTGTTTGTTCAGTTCCTAGCAGACCAAGTACTCCCACAGTAGGCACACCAATCCCACAAACCAGGAGGTCTCTTTCAACTAAGGGAGGGAACTCCCATGTCGCACAAAGGGCAAAGGTTTACAGTGCAGATGCCTACGTTACAGTCCCCAGCTGTGCAAGCAATTCCTGCAACATCAGCAGTTCAGAATATTCTGATTAACCCATCATTAATAGGACCCAAAAACATTCTTATTACCACTAATGTAGTGTCATCACAAAATAATACCATCAAGTGTATTGAAAAGAAAAGGTGAAGATGTTGATGACAATGAGGATGATGATGATGACTATGGTCATTTGTAATCTAGCCGTGATGTAGATAATGTGTATCCTTGGTCTTGAATCCATTGTACTGAAATTAAAATGCATGCTGAATGTTTTCAAACTGTTTTAGAAAACTAAAATAGTATTTAATGAGTAAATACAGTTAATCATTCTTTTCTATTGAAATGTTGGATTTTTCTTTCATAGGATTAACTAATGGTTTTTCATCAGCCTTCAAGTGTAAAAAATAAAGTTGTTCATTAATTTGAAAAAAAATGTTGGATAAAAAAAGCAAGTTACAGGAGAATGTAAGGTGAATAGTGTTCGTATATGTTTTATAGCCTATTTGAGTGGGCCTGTGTACATGTAGGTTCTGTAATGCAGAATCAACCAACCACATTCTGAAAAGACTTGAAAATTTTTTTTAATTTTAAAATTTATTTTTAAAAATAAAGATAACACCAATTTAAAAAACAATATACATAACAAATATTTACACAGCATTAATATTATATTAGCTCTTACCTAGATATGATTTAAAATACATAGGAAGTAGTTCTCTACAATACTTTGTTATTTTATATAAGAAACTTGAGCATCTGTGGGGACTAGCAGATGGCATAATGGTTACATTGCTGGCACGGTTCAAATCCCGGACTCAGTTGCTTAAACTCATGCCGGTGCATGTGCGTGCATGTGTGCCTAAGATCCCGAGAGGAGAATGGATGAGAAGGGATTGCAGTATGGCCATTCCCCCTGGGGGGGTGATTTCTTGATTTTTGTCTCTCTGTCTCTCTCTGTCTCCCTGGCAAGTGCGCACACCCTATAGCAAAAAAATCTATAAATAAATAAATAAATAAAAGAAACTTGAGCAACTGTGGATTTTGGTACTCATAGGAGGGTCCTGGAACCAATTCCTCTACAGATATTGAGGGACTGCTGTAAAGTGTTTATGTGTATACTGCCTTTTATGTATCCATACATGCATGCCTGGGGATGATACACAATGAGTTTATAATTGTGCCTATATATATTTTTTTCCAATTTATTTATTTGCATTCATTCACTGTACATCATTACAGACAAACAATTTTTCCATTTCTTTTTTTTTTTCCATCCAGAGTACACTGTATATTGTCTCAATCAAGCATATCAACAAACATGTTATTATTAGCAAGTGATCTTCCATTTCTTGTTTTCTGTATGTTTTGCTTTTTTCCCCCTATCCTTGGTTCCCTCTCTCTTACCCTCTGCCACCTCCTGTTCTCCTCCCACACTGTCTCTGTTATCTATGTTTGCTTTCTATACCATTTTCCCCCCACATTTTATTGAATCACCAAAGACCCTCATCACTCCAAATACCCTCCTAGCAAACACATGTGACACACACATTTCCATACAAGTCTAACTTTACGCATCCTATCAAGTAGCACCTAACTGGGGCTACATATCCTACTGCAGTCATTGAATAGATATATTTTGTTTTCCTGAAACTCTTTTTTGTAACTCAATTTACATTCCTTCTCTAGGCATCATCACAGCACACAAAATGCGATCTCCCATCCAGTACACACTGCATAGTGACTCAATCATGCACATTACAAAAAATATAAATTTCCACTTCTAGTTGCTAGAATTAATTCCACCCCTCTTTCTGACCCTCTGTCCCTTCCCACCCTCCTCTCACACCACCTCTAGTGTCCAAAATTGTCCTCCATTCCCTTCCCACCCACATTGCATTGATCACACAATTTCCTACATAACCTGACTACTTTCAAAGGTGAGTTCCCTCGTTACTACTAAGAAAACCAGTTTTAACTTAAATCAAAGAACCGCCAAGGAACTTTGCTTAAAGCCCGGAAACAGGTTAGGATTCTGTTCAAATGGTAGGTGCATGAACCTATCAGTCTCATATACTTTTATCTTCTGTTCTGGTTCAATTTTCCTGATTAAATTCTGGGATATAGTATTCAACTCCAGACTTGTCCCTATGATTAAGTTAGCTACTTTCTCAGTTTTTGGACTCTTATTTCCATGTATCTGCGTTTAGTTTTCCTGATACAGCACATCCTTGAGAACTTCTTGGAGGTCTGGTCTGGTGCTGGTAAATTCTTTCAGGTTTTGTTTATCTGAGAATGTTCTTGTCTTTTCTTCCCACCTGAAAGATAATCTTGCCGGATACAGTATTCTTGGCTGAAACTGCTTCTCTCTTAACACTTGGAATATATTTTCCCATTCTCTCCTCGCTTTTATTGTTTCTGATGAGAGATCTGCTGTTAGCCTGATGGGATGTCCTTTGTAGGTAACTTGATGTTTTTCTCTTGCTAATCTTAGTATCTTGTCTTTGTCTGCAGTTTTGGTCAACCTGGCTATAATGTGTCTTGGAGAAGATCTTCTAGGGTTGATTCTATTTGGGGTCCGTTGTATTTCCTGGGACTGGATCTTTGAATGCCTCTCTAGGTTTGGAAAGTTTTCTTGCAGGATTTCCTGGAATAGATTATCAATGCCCTTATGGGTTTCCTCACCTTCTGGAATGCCAATTATCCGGATATTTGGACGTTTGATGGTATCCAGTACTTCTCGCATATTATTCTCAAATTTTTGTGCCATTTTCTCAGCCTTCATGGTGGATTTTTCTAGGCCAGCCATTTTCTCCTCTACATCTGAGATTCTATTTTCTGAATGATCTAGTCTGCTTTTAATGCTTTCCAGGGAGATTTTGACTTCTTGTATTATAGACTTCATCTCTAGCAGTTCGGTTTGAGTCTTTTGTAAAGTGTGTAATTCCACTTTTAGATCTTGCAGGAATTTCCTCATCTCTTGGAACTCGTCAATCTCTTTCTCCTTTCTCTTTAGTAGTTCATTATCTCTCTTCTCTTCCATCTCTGTTAGCTTAGACATTATGAATGATCTGAATTCCTTATCAGACATTTCCATGATTTTCACCGAACTGCTTGTGGATGAAGAGTTACTCTTTTCCCTAGGAGGAGAGGTATTTTCTTGTTTTCCCATGTTTCTCGTGATCCGGCGGTGATTTCTTGTCATCTGTTGAATGTTGTGTTTCTTTCAAATTCTTGAGGTTCAGGCTTAATGTTCAGGAGCAAGCAGACAGAGGTGATCCAGAATCTCTTTGCTGTTCTATTGTGCTTGCGCTAGCTTGTTTGTTGGAGGCTGAATTATTAGTAGAAATTCTTCATTCCCTTAAAAATCTAGTTCACAGTAGCCATGTGGAACCTTGGCCTGAAGGCCCGTGGCTTCTTCTGCCGCTAGCTCGTTTGTTGGAGGCTGAATTATTAGTAGAAATTCTTCATTCCCTTAAAAATCTAGTTCACAGTAGCCATGTGGAACCTTGGCCTGAAGGCCCGTGGCTTCTTCTGCCGCTAGCTCGTTTGTTGGAGGCTGAATTATTAGTAGAAATTCTTCATTCCCTTAAAAATCTAGTTCACAGTAGCCATGTGGAACCTTGGCCTGAAGGCCCGTGGCTTCTTCTCTATATTTTTAAAAGCTTATCTATTTAGTTCTTTCATGAGAGAAGGTGACAGCCACCTCCAACAGGATCCTCATGCCATGATCCATCTCCAGCCTCAGCCAGCTCAGATCATAGGCACAGGCTGTGACTTGGTTGACATGTACATGTACAGTGAGGCCCTGGGACATAATGGCAGGACTTGCCCATGTGGGCCTAGCTGTGTTACTGCTGTGCCACTGTCTGGCCTGATGGTGCTTATTTTTAGGGAAGAAAGGCCATGGAAGTGGGAAGAGAATGTTCATAAACAGCCTCAAATGTATCTGATGTTCTTTTTTGTTGTTGTTGTTGTTAATTAAGAATTTATTTTGTCTCTATAATGAAAATCTTTCACCATTAAAAAGTGTATTGTTCTAAATGCAATGAGATATTCCAGATTGGATCCTGGAACAGATAAAGAAAATTAGTTGAAACACTGGTAAAATTCAAATAATATCTAGAGTTTAGTAAATAGAATATACTAATGTTGGTTTCTTAGCTTTGACAAACGTACCATGATACAATAATAGGTTAACATTAGGGGGAGGAACCAGCAGGTGGTATAATGGTTATATCACTGGACTCCCACATAGTCAACCATGATTCGAGTCCCAGACTCAGTGGCTTCAAACTCATGCCAGGAGCATGTGCGTGTGTGCCCAAAATCCCAAGAGGAGAATGGAGGAAAGGAATTGTGGCATGGCCATCCACCCTGGGGGGTGATTTCTTGCCTTCTGTCTCTCTGGTGAGTGCACATACCCTATAGCAAAAATCTCTCTCTCTAAAAACAAAACAAAACAAAAAATTAAGGGAAACTGGGTGAAGCGTATACAGGGACTCTGTATCATTTTCATAACTTTTCTAAACATCTTGTTATTCCCAAATGAAAGATTTATTTTAAAAAATGAGAGGTAGTTTTTATTAAAAAAAAAAAAAAAGACTCTCACAGCTTTTCTCTCTGATTCCTTACCCTCAGCACTCTATCCTGACCTCTGTCCCTTGGGTGGATGGATGGTCATCATGGTATTTCCTGAGTTTGAAGTTTCTAGTCCATGTGTCCTGTCCTGTATATCTACCTGTCCTTTTAGGATATGGCTAGAGGGCAGACTGTCTCTTTGCACAGTTTGATTTAATCCTGTTGTGGGTTGTTTGATACTCACCTCAGATTCATAGATCTTAGAGCTGGCAAGGACCCTAACAGAGAGCCTGTCCATACCCTTTCTACAGCTAGGTAAGGCACTTGGAAACTGGAAAGGCAGAGGAACTCAGAGAGCAGAGAGGACTAGAAACCAGAAGTTTTGCCTCCTGGAATAATCTTTGCTCTTACTTCATTGTTTCTCATAATCAAAGCAAGTGAGGCTGAACATACTCTCTGATTTATTTTGAAAACCAGAAGAGAGGAGTGACATATTGCCCAGAAATGGCCTTAGTAACAGAAGATACTGGAGTTGGAGAGATGTCAAGGTGAGAATGGACCTTGAGATTGGTGCATCTCTTTGTCTCTTTGCTTCTTAACTTCCTCAGGATTAGATACTGCCTATGCCAGAGGGAAGAATCATCTGGGGTGCAGAGGGAAATAAAAGACGTAGAATGCATCTGTGTCCTTCAGTTCTTATACAACCCTCCGGACAGGTCAGTTGCTCCCATCTTACAGATGAGGTAACAGGCTTAGAAAGACCTCCCCAGTTATAAATCAGTCAGGGCCAATTCTAAGAGCTCATGACTGAAGAACATGCTCTAAAGACAAGGATAATAAATCCCCCAGCACCGACTGCCACTTTGAGAAAATCTGGGAAGTGGAACATGAGCCAAGGTGGGCCAACCAGCCTAGGACAGGCTACAGACAGTTTCATGGGGTCAACATCAGGCCTGCCTGGGCTACAAGCCACTGCAGATTCTTTCCTCTGGAAAAGAAAAAGTTGTATAGGTTGGCTCCCTGCTCCTCCTTGCCCCTCATTCCTCTGCCACATCCCACTAGCTTTCCTTGAGAGAGGCCTCTTTAAAACAAAGGCCTTGCTTTGTCTGTTTAGTAGGTGTGGGACAGGCTCTCGTGACTGGAGACGACACCTCAGAGCTTGATCGAGATGTTGTGTGTGAAAAGAAACTAAATCACGATATAAATGTGGTTGTCGGCTGAACATGGTGTAAACCTTGGAGGTAAGGAGGGAAAGTGCCTTCTCAGAGAGGTCTCCCCAAAGAATATGAGATTAGTTGAGGTTCAGTGATTTCCTTTGTTGCTAACTCAAGAAGCATATTTGAAGGGATAAGCCCCTTCACTTAGAGCAGAGCATCTCAGCCTTGTCACCATAGTGACAGTGCTCAAAAGAGGCTTAAAAGCCAGAAAACACCAGGTCAGAGGGATTCCTTTGGAGTCAGGATTTTCTAGTAGTGATCCCAGCTATTGTGTGCTATGGTGGAACGGGGCAGTGAGTTTGAATAGCTTTCCTTCCTTCCTGTCTCTTGCTGTGGGTTTTTGTTTTTGTTTTTCTCTCTGGACGATGCGGTCTTTGGAGAGAAGTGCTTCCCTGCAGAAAGACCAGTTTTCATTTAAACCTGTGTCAGAAACTAGAGGTGTTTCTCTTTTTCAGGACCTTTTCTTTCTTGGGTATACTATTAACTTGCTATTCTGGAACTCTACAGAGTTTGTGGTAAAGCCAGCCACCTTGTCCCTATTCCTGTTAGAACATGAATCTGTTTGCAGCAAGCTACACATACTCTCCTTGTCCTGATCCCTGACTCAGATGCCATCAGGCATGGCCACTCCTTCCTACTTCAAAGGGGAACAGTAAAAGGGCCCTTACAACTAGACAAACCTGTGTGATGTGGTCACTCATCACCGGTCACTTGGATTGTCTGGCCTTCTTAAACTGTACCCCAATTTGCAAAGGTATATTAAGAGCCATGACTGCCTTTGTATCTGTCTGATTTCATTGCTTCTAGTACCTTTGACATGCATCTGACCTTCTGTATCTCTGCTTTGAGTATCCTATTTACAGACTTCAGCCTGCTTTGATATATAGACTGCTGAGAAATGAGTTATTAGATTGCCAGGGAGGTGTAGGGTGTCTAAATTCTGTTATCCTCCTGGTCCCAGGTCCACACTTGATGAGTCATGCTCCAAAGTCTCTTAATACCATTCCCTAAGCCCCACCAAGCTTCCCATCTTCAGTACCAGAGCGAATAGATTCTACCTTGTAATAACCAAATGGTGTCTGGCCCCATAATACATTGTGAACTAAATATGTATTAGATGTGACCCTGACTTAAGGTGCTTGCCTTCAGTTCTAGAGGTAGAAATGCACTAGAATGTAAAGTACTCAAAGGAGGATCTTCATATATTTTGTTTTGTTCATTAAAGTGTTTCCATGCTTAAAATAGTGACTGATATTTAAGTGTTTGATAAAAATATGTTGAATAAATGAATGAATGGACACAATGCTCATGTACAATGTCAAAAAAAGAGAAGTATAACAATGAATGTGGGAGTTTCAAGGAGATACTAGCAAAGGACATCAGTAGACAAGTTGATCTTGTCTCTCGACTATATGATTCTTCGGAATTTGTTGAGACTTGCATTATAACAGGTTAAGTTTTGAAAATATTTTCTATGTGCTTGCAAAGAACAATGCTTATTTTGTAATTATTGGGTATGATCTTCTCTATGTGTCTATTAGATCAAGCATTTTTGCCTATGGTAACAAACTTGGAAGTTTTTCATATAGGTAATTGTGAGATTGAACTGAGTTAAGTAAAATTTGCCTTATTCTGAGCTCTTGTAGTGGGGATGCAGTTATTGGGCTCCCATTCCTAAAACCAGTATCAGGGATATCTTCTAAATATTTATCTCACTCCTGTTATCATTATGTAACGATTCTATTTCCTGATTAATTACATTAAAGTCAATGTCATCTTATATTAATTTAGCTAGTCCAGCTCTCTAATAGTGAAATGTTGCCTGACATGTTTTAAAAATCATTTCTTTCAGTAATTTTGTTTCTTTTAGATTCATTCTGTGAATAATATGTAGCTAGAATATATAGATTACATACATACACACATACATTTATGTGTGTGTGTGTGTATGTAAAATCTGCCTTTTAACTCTTCAATTTGGTTCACTTATATGAATTGTGATTTCTGATAGAGTTAGAGTTGGGGTGACATGAATTTACAGGGATGGAAGTATTGTTAATGTCTATCATGGGAAACAATCTACCACAATAGTATACTCGAAAATACCTAATAAATACCAGTTCTCCTTTCCAACCTTGGTCTCCAGTCTCTGCCTAGTGGAAATTTTATGTTGATTTTGCCTAATTAGCTCCTTTGTGCAAATGTTATATTCCCCTGATGACACTCTCAGCCTCCCTAACCTCTAGCATTTTGATATGTGGGTGATATATAAATTGACTGGGCTAATTACAGAGAGTTAAAGGGGGAATGGGTGGAAAGGAAATTGTGGCAGGAGGTGTTGATGATTCACTGAAAATATGTGAGTGAAAAGGAAATCTAGAAATAGGATAGTAGCTGGAAAGAGTCTAATTGTGAGTCTTCTTCAAAAGAGTATGTCTAGAGTCAAAGAAAAAGGAACTGACAGAAAATGAATGGTTGAAGATACTAATGCAATAAGGACTAAGCTGTCACTTACCAGCCTCTATTTTTATTATATTTTTAGAGAGATATTTTTGTTGTTGTTGTTGTTAAAAGGCATGTCCATTTGCCAGAGAGACAGAGAGAGAGAAAATGAGAAGTCATCATCGCAGGGGGATGTCCATGCTACAGTCCCTTCTCTTTTCTCCTCAGGATTTTGGTCATGCATGCACATGTGCCCAGCGTGAGTTTCAAGTTTCCAGGTCTGGGGCTCAAACCAGGGTCATCCACGTGGAAGTCCAGCAACATAACCACATGCCACCTGCTAGCCCCAACCAGGCTCTTTAGAGTTAGTAGCCAGAGAGAGAAATACAGAATGTTTTTACATGGTTTGCTATAGATATTCACATTTCTACTAAATTGTCAGTGTATAAATAAAAATAAGCAATATAATTTTAAAATGTAGATTAATTTCATACTCCATCAACTAACTTTTTTTTTTTGAGAGGTTTTTGCTATAGGGCATGTGAACTCACCAGAAAGACAGAGAGAGATAGAGAGATAGAAAGCGAGAAATCACCCTGGAGGCGGGCTGGCCACGCTGCAATCCCTTCTCCTCCATTCTCCTCTCAGGATCTTGGACATGCACGCACATGCACCCAGCGAGAGTTTAAGCCACTGGGTCTGGGATTCAAACCACGGTCGAATACATGGGAGCCCAGCAACATAGCCATTACGCCAACTGCTGGTCCCCTAACTCTTTTTTTTTTTAAGAGAAACTTTTGCTGTTGAGCATGTGTGTTTGCCAGAGAGAGAGAAAGTGAGAAGTCACCTCGCTGGGGGAAAGGGCAATGCCACAATCCCTTCTTCTTCATTCACTTGGGACTTTGGGCATGCATGCATTTGTGCCTTGTGTGAGTTTCAAGCAGCCAGATCCGAAATTTGAACCATGGTTGAAAATGTGGGAGTCCAGTATCTTAACCACTATGCCACCTACTAGTCCCTCAACTTTCTTTTTTTTTTGGGTGGGGGGTGTTGCTATATGGTGCATGCCCTTGCCAGAATGATAGAGAGAGACATAGAGACAGAAAGTGAGAAATCACACCCCGAGGGGATGGCCACACCATAATCCTCCATTCTCCTCTTGGGATCTTGGGCACGCACGCACACACGCCTGGCATCAACTAACTCTTAATAAATAATTAGGTAAGCTAACTGGATTTTTTTTCCTATTCTTTCTTAGCACTAGAAAGAACTTTCAAGGTCAAATCCATATTTTCATCTAAAATAGGAGACCCCTTACAACATCTCTAACAGATCATCATTCAGAACCCTTTCAACACTGGTGGTTTTAAGATGCTACTACTGCAAATGGAAGCAATTACCTTTTTCCAGAGGTCTGATCATTTCAAGCACTTTTATTCAATAGAAGTTTGCCTACATGTAACCAGCCTTTCCAGAACCACATCATGAATTGAATTCCGTATGTTTGAAGTCTCTACCATGTATCTGTCCCATCTTACCTTATCTTTTAACATCATCTGGGAACTAACTTATGAGATGATTTCTGGATCTCTCTGGATCCTTCAAGAAGCTTGTACTTTGGGACCAGCAGATAGCATAATGGTTACGTCACTGGACTCCCACATAGTTGACCACTGTTCAAGTCCCAGACTTGACAGCTTAAAACTCAGGCCAGGCTCATGTGCATGCATGCCCAAAATCCCAAGAGGAGAATGAAGAGACAGGATTGCAGCGTGGTCATCCCTCTCGGGGGTGATGTCTCGCTTTCTGTCTCTGTCTCTCCTGTGAGTTCACATGCCCTGTAGCAAAAATCTCTCTCTCAAATAAATAAATAAATAAATAAGTTTGTACCTTTTTAAAATAAAGCATCCCATTTTTTTTGCATTCAAACTACAGCTGTTGCCCAGAAACATGAACAGAAATTTAATCTTTTCAGTGTTTTATTTTTCTGTATGTAGCACAATGATCATGTATTTTTTTCTGTATTTAGTATTATGAATTATACTGTTTAAATATTGAACCAGACTTACATTTCCACGATAAATTCCATGTAATAATAACTTAATTAAAAAATATATGGATAAATTTGATTTCCTAGTGTATGTATTAATATGTGTGTGTTTGTGTGTATGTATGTTCATTTTTTCATGATGGAGAGTGTGTGCACAGAGAGAGAGAGAGAAAGAGAGAGAGAGAGAGAGAGAGAGAGACCTATGTCTTCTTAATCTGCAAACCCCTTCCTCAGCCCCCTAGCTCATCAGGATCCTGGGAATGCACACATGCGTCCAGTATGTATTCTGGTCAATCCGTGCTTGGCAATGTGGCTTCTAGCATTGTGATTCAGTTTGCCAGCAGACTAGGCTATTTGCTAAAATTTTGTTGAGGACTTCAGTGTTTATATTCATGAAAAATATTGGGCTGTAGTTTTTTGTATCCTTTTTATCTATTTTTCATACCAAATGACGTTGACCTCATAACAATTTCTTTAGTTCAGGTTATTAATTTCTTCTTGTGTGAGTTTCAGTGATTTGTGTCTTTCAAGGAATTTGTCTATTTTATCTAAGTTGTCAAATTATAGGCATAGAATTGTTCATAATATTTCTTATTTTTAAAATGTCTGTATGATCTGTAATAAGGTTCCTTCCTTTATTCCTGAGATTTATGGTGTAGAGTCTTTTATTATTTTTTTTTCCTGATTAGCTAGGTTACAGGCTCATCTGTTTTATTGGTCTTTAAAAAATATTTTTTTATTATTTTGTTTCTTTTTCTTCTTATTATTTTCTTACATTTAATCACTGTACATCTATACAGCATATAAAATGATTTTGCCACTTTGAACACACTGCATATCAGTCCAAAGATATCATCACATGCATTATTATCAACAGAAAATTTTCCATTCTCGTGTCTATGAAATGTTTTGCCATTTTTCTCCCTTCATTCTCTATTCCCCTCCCCATTGCTCACCCTTCTCCTGCACTGTCTTTAGTGGGCTATTATTATTTTTTTTTAATTTCAAGAAAAGCATTTTTAGCTTTAATGAATCAAAATTTTTTAAAAGTTAGGAAAATTTTGCTTCAGATGTAAAGCCAGGAAAAAGGTTAGGATTCTGTCCAAACAGTAAGTAGATACTAAAAACTCAAAAAACAAATATGGACAGAGCTAAAATCTAGTAACAATTGCACTATAGTATTCTTCTAACACATTTTTTTTCTCATTCCATTCTTCTTTTACCAAAGAGAAGTATAAACTAACTTATTTGCAAAAAAATAAATTTACTCTCAATTCAGTCTGTTATTTGCACAAAGCCTAATAAGAATACTAATTAATTGGGACCAGCAGTTAGCATAATGCCTATGTCGCTGAGCTCCCATGTAGTTGACCACGGTTCGAGTCCCGGACCCAGTGGCTTAAACACACACCAGGCGCGTGTGCGTGCATGCCCAAGATCCCAAGAGGAGAGTGGAAGAGAGGGGATTGCTGTGGGGGTGATTTCTCACTTTCTGTCTGTGTCTTTCTGGTGAGCACCCTACAGCAAAAAACTCTCAAAAAAAAAAAATGAATACTAATTAATTTAACTGGCTTTGCTGGAATCTTTTATAAGGAACTTCAGATTAGACTCTTTAAAAAGCCTTCCAAGGCTATTCAGCTAAGTGAGGAATTCAAATATCTGACTGTGCCTTTAAGTACTTGTACTTGCAAGTATTTGGGCCTGTCAGGAAGGGACAACATTCTTTACTTACCTGCCAGGCAAAATTGCTTATGGTACCAGGCAATCTTTCCAAGAGCTTTCAGGCAGCTCTCTTAAGATCAACCTTAGTTCCTCAGCTTTCTAGTCATATCTTTTTTGTTGTTGTTGTTGTTGTTGGAGAGGTTTTTTTTTGTTTTTTTGTTTTTGTTTGTTTGTTTGTTTTTTGCTATAGGGCTTGTGCGCTCACCAGAGAGAGGCAGAGAGACAGAAAGCAAGAAATCACCCCCCATGGGGATGGCCACGCCGCAATCCCTTCTTCTCCATTCTCCTCTCAGGATCTTGGGCACACATGCACATGCGCCTGGCATGAGTTTAAACCACCAGGTCCAGGACTTGAACTGTGGTCGACTACATGGGAGTCCAGCGACATAGCCATTAAGCTAACTGCTGGACCCACCTAATCATATCTTCAAAGATGACATTCCAGTGAAAGCCCAGGCAATAACCAGTGTTTCCATTTTCTGATGCAATGCAGCAGGCATTATTGAACTTATGCAAATAACCATACTGCCATAAAATAAGATTACTCATGGAGGGGGCAGGAAGGGGGAAAAGTTTGTTTCAATTCTATTTTCAAAAAAAAAGAAAAATCTCCTTTGGTGTGGTCTCTTTGGGGCCGATTGGGAGAAAACCAATAGTGCAACTGTTTTGATACTGAATATTGACAAGTGTCTTTTTGGAATAAAGAACCAGTCCCTCAAAAAAAAAAAAAAAAAATTAGGGGAACTAGCAATTAGCATAATGGCTATGTCGCTGGACTCTCATGTAGCTGATCGCGGGTCGAGGCGGACCCAGTGGCTTAAACTCATGCTGGGTGTGTGTGCGTGCATGCCCAAGATCCCAAGAGGAGAACGGAGGAGAGGGGGATTGGGCGTGGCCATCCCCCCGGGGGGTGATTTCTCGCTTTTTGTCTCTCTCTCTCTGTTTTTCTGGGGAGCGCATGTGCCCTATAGCAAAAACCTCTCCAAAAAGAAAAAAAAAATTTTTTTAACAAATTGCTGAAGCTATCAACAGCTCAAAAGAAAACAAAAATCCTTAAATTTGGAAAATAAAGCATTGAAGAAAATCAGTAATACTTTAGTCAAAAATCCTAAAATTCACGAGTTCAGTCTCATGTAAGTAATCTCTTTTCTGTTGAGTTTGCAGTGTTACTGTGTTCTGATCTTTCTGTTTAAATCCTGGAAGTTCAGAAATATGATCTCAAACTTATCAAAAACTTATATTCAAGAGTACTTATCAGAGTCTTTTTCATTAATTTCCTTAAAAGAGGCAATTTTTGGATTATAGCCTATTACAAAATGTTTTAGAAAGACCATCAGAATAAATTTATTGGTCTTTTCAAATAATAAACTTTTCATTTAATCAATTTTCTTTTTTTTTCAATTCCATTGATTTTTTTACTTTGATTGATGTAAATTGTTCTTTTCATTTTCCCAAAGTGAAAACTTAGATAATTGATTTGAGATTTTGCTTCTTTACCAATGTAAGCATTTAGTGCTCTAAATATCCTTCCAAATTTGACATACTATATTTTCATATGCATCAAATTTGATATATTTTCTAATATTTCTTGTGATTTTTTTTTCAAACATGGGTTATTTATAAGTGTGTTGTTTAATCTTTAAACATCTTAGGAATTTCAAAAATATCCTCCTGTTGTTGACATCTTGTTTAATTTTATTCTCATAAGAGAACATTTATATATAATTTAACTTCTCTTCATTTGATTCAGGTTTGCTTAGTGGCCCAGAATATCATCTATCTAGATTAATGCTTTGTGTTCTCTTGAAAATAATGTATAGTTTGCACTTGTGAGATAGAGTGTCAATTTGTCATCTTGGTTCATAGTGCTCTTCAGCCTCTCTGTCTCCGTACTGGTTTTGTCAAATACCGATAGGGGAGTGTTAACATTTCTAAGTGCAATTGTGGATTTTCTTAGTTTTCTTTTCAGTCCTAAGAGTTCTCAAATAATGTATTTTGGAACTCTGAGTTAGATATGTACACATTTAAGAGGTCTTGTAAAAGTTCATAGAAAGTGCATATTATGAGGAAATTATGTGTGGGTTTCAAAGAATTTTTGCACCAAAAAGTTGTACTTTAAATTCTGCATAAAGTTTTTGAAGTACCCTCATACTTTCTTAGTGAATTAATTCTTTCATCATTATGAAATTATTCTTTTTATCTCTGGTAATATTCTTTGTTCTGAAGTCTACTTTTTTCTGACACTTATATAGCCATTTTAATTCTCTTTTGATTAGTGTTTGGATTTATATCTTTTTTTAATCTCTTTATTTTTGACTTACCTCTGTCTTCATCTTAAAGTGGGCTTTTTTTTTTTTTTTTGAGAGTTTTTTTTTTTTTTAATAGGGTTTTTTGGGAGTTTTTTTTTTTTTTTTTCCGCTATAGGGCGCGTGTGCTCACCAGACAGACAGAGAGCGACAGAGAGACAGAAAGCGAGAAATCACCCCCCAGGGGGGATGGTCACACCGTAATCCCTTCTCCTCCATTCTCCTCTCGGGATCTTGGGCACACATGCACACGTGCCCGAGTTTTAAGCCACCAGGTCCGGGACGCGAACCGCAGTCCACTACGTGGGAGTCCAGCGACATAGCCATTAACTCCTGGTTCCCTTAAAGTGGGCTTTGTGTAGATAGCATTTAATTGGGTCTTGGTTTTGTAGATAGCATTTAATTTGGTCTTGGTTTTTAATCCAATACAACAGTCTTTACTTGGTGTGGTTATACCGTTTACATTTAATGTAACTATGGATATGATTGTATTAAAATCCTCTATGTGCAATTTTTGGTTTCATCTCTTCTTTGTTCCTTTTATCTTCTTCTGTCTGCCTTTGTATTAACTGAAAGTTTTTATTTTATGTCTACTATTTGTCTTATTTTTAAAAAATTAAATGTTTGTTATAGTGTTTTAACATACATCTTTCTTTTCTTTCTTTTTTTTTTTTTTTTGGAGAGGTTTTTGCTATAGGGCACTTGAGCTCGCCAGACAGAGAGAGACAGAGATACTGAAAGCAAGAAATCATGCCACGGCCCAATCCCTTCTCCTCCATTCTTTCGGGATCTTGGGCACGCATGCACACACGCCCGATGTGAGTTTTAAGCCACCTGGTCTGGGATGCGAACCGCGGTTGACTACGTGGGAGTCCAGTGACATAGCCATTACGCTAACAGTTGGTCCCTAACATACATCTTTCATCATAGTCTACCTTCAAATAATATTATACTACCTTGTGAACAGTATAAAATTCTTAGACTATTATACTCCAAGTTCTTCTATCTAAACTCTGTACTGTTATTGTCATTACACTTTTTTTTATGTATCCTATAAACTCATAATATATTATTACTATTTTTACTTTGGTCAGTATATTGTCTTTTAGAATAATTAAACATTTTTTAAAGAAT
Source organism: Tupaia belangeri chinensis (assembly GCF_000334495.1). Taxonomy (NCBI): domain Eukaryota; kingdom Metazoa; phylum Chordata; class Mammalia; order Scandentia; family Tupaiidae; genus Tupaia; species Tupaia belangeri. The sequence goes on from NW_006159920.1 coordinate 2,500,496, forward strand.
CTTTTTTCTTTATCTCCATTGTAACCATTTCTGGGAATTTTAGCTTATGCATTTAAATCCAAATTCTGTCTGAAAAACTATACCTATTCTTTCCTTTTTAAAATTATTTTATTCATTTATTTATTACTATTTTTTCACATGGGTTTTTGCCAGAGAAAGAGAGTGAGAGAGAGAGAGAGAGAGAGAGAACACAAACTGCCAGGTTCAGGACTCCAATCGTGGTTGGCCGTATGGGAATTCCAACGCCTTAACCACCACGCCACCTGCTGGCCCCACTGTTCTATTTTTTTTTTTTTTTTTTTTTTTTTAACTATCCTTCTAACATAGTAAATTAAAGTTAAGTCTTAGTCTGTATTTTTTTAAGGTTGTTGCCATAGAGTGCATACACTTGCCAGAAAGAAAAAAAAAAAAAAAAAAAAAAACAGAGAGAAAGATAGAGAGAGAGGAAATGTGAGAAATCAACCTCCACACACAGGAGGGAAGGCCACACTGCAATTCCTTCTCCCCATTCCCCTCTTGAAATTTTGGGCATGTATGCACAAGCTCCTGGCATGATTTTCAAGCCTCCTGGTCTGGGATTTGAACCTCACTCGACCCAGTGTGAGTCCAGCACCTTAACCACCATGCCACCTGCTCTCCCTCTTAGTCTTTAGTTTTGAGGGATATTTTTATTAGATATATGTAGAATTCTGGATTGAATTGACAGGTTTTTTTTTTTCTTTCAGTGTTTTATTTTTCCTACTTTTTTTTTTTTTTTGAGAGATTTTTGCTATAGGGCACGTGCGCTTGCCAGACAGACAGAGAGAGACAGAGAGACAGAAAGCGAGACATCACCCTCCAGGGGACATGGCCACACCACAATCCCTTCTCCTCCATTCTCCTCTCGGGATCTTGGGCACGCACGCACACGTGCCCGGCATGAGTTTTAAGCCACCAGGTCCGGGACGTGAACCACGGTCAACTACATGGGAGTCCAGTGACATAGCCATTACGCTAACTGCTGGTCCCCCTTTCAGTGTTTTTAAGATGTCATTTTATTATTGTTTCAGATGAAAAGTATGCTTTAATACTTTCCTGTCTTCCTTTGTATGTAATTGTTTTTCCTCCCCTTCTGAATACCTCTAATATTTTCTCTTCCTCATGGACTTTCAGCCGTTACAATATGATGTGCCTTGGCATGTTTGATTGTTTTTGTTTGTTTTATACTTATACTGCTTGGGGTTTTTCTGAGCTTCTTGGATTTATGGTTTAACATCTTTAATTATTTTTGGAAAATTCTTGGCCATTATTTATTTAAACATTTATTCTGCCCATTGTCTGTTTCTTCTATTTCTGAGATTCCAATTACACATATATTTGACCATCTGATACTATTTCATAGCTTTTATATGCTTTGGTCCTTTTTTCCCCCCTACTCTTTTATTTCTTTGTGCTTCAGTGGGAAAATTTCTATTGACTCATCATCAATATCATTGATTTTGTTTTCTCAGTTTCATTGAAACTACTAGTGATCCTGTTGACGGCATTTTTCAATCCATAAAAGCAGAGAGTAAAATAGTGTCTGCCCAGGGTTGGAGATCCTCTTGGGGTTAAGCAGAAAGTGACTGTGAATGGGTACAACATTTCTTTTTAGAGATAGCAAAGGTGTTCCAAAATTCATTAAGGTAATAGGTGTATAATTCTGACTAGCCCCCAAAAAGTTGATTTGTACATTTTAAATTGTATGTTATGTAAACTGTATTTCAGTAAAACTGTTATATGTGTGTATGTGTGTGTGTGTATAAAACCTTCATGCTTTAGGTTCAAAAGCTACATTGATCAAAATGTAGCAGGAGTCAGGGAAGGACAAGATGATGCTTGAGGACACACCAAATGAAAATAACTGAAGAAAATGCCAGTTTAACCGAAGCTAGTAGAAGGATAGGTCACATATTTCATTCTCCTAAGTGTTAGAAACTGACTCTACTAGTAAATATTCTCAGTTTATATCTTTTTCTTTTCCAGTATTTCGTTAATTCCTCCAGATAAAATGTGTCTTATAGATATTAGTTTTAGAACCAAAAATGTTCTGCGTCATCTCATTGTTTAGTCTATGTTCAAGCTCTTCTCTACTGCGTGTCCTAGGATATCTGACCCCATTGGGTGCTGCCGTTACCTGACAGTGTTACTGGTGGGTAATGACCAACCTATAAGCAGAGCCTGGGGAGAGTTCTCCACGCGGAGGATTTCAGGAGAGCGTCTCTCCAGGAGGTTCACAAGTATCATGTGGTAGCCTAACAGATACTCCCTCTGCAGAAAAGATACCAAGCCCTGGGCTGGTTTATGTTTCCAAACACTCGTAACTCTTCTAAGTGGTTTTTGTTGTGTCTAGTTTGGAATAACCCCATCATTGAGTAAGTGACAAAACCAAGGGGTAGAACAGTGTGTGTAGTATGGTCTTATTTAAGAAAAATGGGGTAGCAATACATACGTATTTTGTAACATAGTTCTAGAAGACACTGATGATGTGGCTGACTTTGGAAGAGAAGTGGGCACTGAGTGCCTGGAAGCAGGAGGGGGTAAAAGACCTTTCACTGGGTCCCCCTTTGTATCTTTTCAGTTTTGAGCTATGTAAATGTTTTGGCTATTCTAAAAGAAATACAAGTGAAAATAAAATCCGTCTGGGATTAATCAAATTTGAGACTTAGATTGACTCGTGACAATTTAGCCTTCACTCCCATTTTTTATCACTTAGATCTTTCCTTTCCAGGCCCTTTGCCCTGATCATTTGCCTGTGACTTACATTTTGAAATATTCACCCCCTTCTGAGAGTCTAGTAGAGACTTTACACAGGGGTAAGACATCGTTTCTAAAATATTTCTTGTGACTGGTTGCCGGATTTAGCCGCAAAGTTTCCAGAAGAGTGGATCTCAAACGTGAATCTGTGTCAGAGTCACCTGGAGGACCTCCTAATACACCATTCAGCCTCACTCCCAGAGTTTGAGGTTCAATAGATCTGGGGTAGGTATAAGAATTTATATTTCCAGCAAGTTCCCAGGGGATGATACCTGGGGCTACACTTTGAGAACCACTATTCTAGGCCAAAAGTTTCTCTTACGATATATGATGTGCAGTTTTAGTTTCCCAGCTGTGTCACATTTAGATAGATGAAGAAATAAAGATCAGGAGAGGTCCGTTCCTTTCCATGCCTGTTACTCACTTGTTACAGGCCTCCCAACAACCCCCAACAGGCTCCTTCCTCCTCATGAGACGGAATGCACTTTGCCACCAGCAGAGCGGGCACATCTAAAACCTGGCACCCCTTCATCTGTACTTCCTGGAGCAGACATTCTTGTGGTCACTGCTGTCAACTCCCTGAGAAGACTTAATTGGTAATTAAGAAGAGGCATTAGTTGAGTCATGCTAATTACTGATTCCTCTACCACTGATTCTCTGCAGAGGTGCAATTAGCATTTTAGGCTAGACATGTCTTTATAGTGTTTTGTTTAGTGTAGGACATTCAGCCCCTTTCACATGTCCTCAAGTCATTTTGACCACCAGTAATCACATCACACATCCTAATGCCTCCCCCTTACCTCCCAGACCCCTTTTTCCTCCCTGCATGCCCACACGGGTGGTGAGGGTAGCATGACTTTACTCTGAGAACCATGGGACTAGACCCCTGCCCAAACTATTATCTTAGAGCCCTGCAAAATTCCTAAGTGATTTTTTTTTTTTTTCTGAGAGATTTTTTTGCTATAGGGCTCCATGTGCTGGTTGGCCAGAGAGAGACAGTCAGAAAGTGAGAAATCACTCCCGAGGGGGAATGGCCACACCTCAGTCCCTTCTCCATTCTCCTCCTGGGACCTTGGGGGCACATATGCACATACACCTGGTGTATTTTAAGCCACCGGGTCCAGTACTTGAAATGCTGTCGACTATGGGGGAATCAGGCGATGTAACCATTTCGCCATCTGCTGGTCCCCCTAAGTAATGTTTTAATATTTTCTTTGCTTTTATCAAATGTTCAAAAGTGACCAAATGGTGAATTTTTCTTTCTGAAAACTCTGAGGGCGGAATTGTCCATTACGATGTTCAGTCCTCTCACTATAGAGAAGCCTTTTGGAGGTTAGCCCTGGAGGGCCCTGTTTCCTCAAGTGTCTTTACTTCCTCATCAGATAAGGAGAACTATGTGACCCGTCTTATTTCCTTTCTTGCCATGAGTGTCAGAGAACTTGATAAACATAATGTTTGGTAGGGTTGCAAACTTAGCTTAGAAGACCATTTTGCCAGTATTATCAGCTTCATACAGCTCATTTTTAGATCATTGGTATTGTGTGTTCTTGTGACTTCCAGTCCTTTGGAAAGCAGGGGAAGTTTAAAGTGTCCCTGTCCAGATGGAGTTATGCAATAGTTATAGCCAGGAGGGGCCTAATCAGCTGGGCTGAAAAAGAAAAGGAGTGTCAGAGCACCTAGGAGCCTCATGTGGGCACAGAGCAGAAGGCACAGGAAGAGGAAGGCCTGGTTGCTGGCAGAGAGGAAGGCTGTGGAGGACGAGGTGCCAGGAGTGCTGACTCTGGAGTCGGAGTCAAGGTCAAGGGCAACAGCTCTCCCTCAGAGCTCCCAAGAGTGGAAGGTTGTCAAGGAAAGTGACAGCAAATGGACCGAACTTGAGTTTTCTCTTCGAGGTTAGAAGTCCTGCTTTAGACCAGGAGAGGCCAGAAACCATTCCTTATGAAGACACCCATCCTGCCTCAGCTGCCACGTGGTCCTGGATCACAGGAGCAACTGGGTGTAGACAGGCCTGGTGCTCTGGGGACAGCGTCCTGCTGCTGTGCCCTGTCCAGGTGGAAAAGGGCATCTAGCCCCAGGAAGGTAGAGGCAGAAACTCTCCCCACCTCTCCCTCCTCTGAGAGCCCAGTCACTCCTATTTCCTCCTAAAGTGTGCCTCGACGTGTGGGTAGAACAACCTCCCCAAACTGGGGATCTTTTCCCTCGAGGTCTTCTGTGTGACGTAGTAAAGCATTGTGTAAGACCTTTCCATTTGAAG
>NW_006159920.1:2505582-2515549 GCF_000334495.1 Tupaia belangeri chinensis
ATTTATATATATATATATATATATTTTTTTTTTTTTGAGAGAGAGGTTTTCGCTATAGGGTGCATGTACTCGCCAGAAAGACAGAGAGAGACAGAGAGAGAGAAAGCGAGAAATCACCACCCTGGAAGGATGGCCACGCCGCAATCCCTTCTCCTCCATTCTCCTCTTGGGATCTTGGGCACGCATGCACATATGCCAGTGTGAGTTTAAGCCACCGGGTCCGGGACTTGAACTTCAGTTGGAGTTCAAGTGCATGGGAGTTCAGTGACATAGCCATTACGCTAACTGCTGGTCCCAGACTGGCTGATTTATAAATAACAGTTTGGAGGCTGTGAGGTTCAGGATTGAAGTGCTGGCAGGTTTGGCTGCTCTCCACTTCCAAGAGAGAGCCTCATTGCTGTGTCCTCACAGGATGGAAGCCAGAGGCCAGAAGGGCCCTAGCTAGGTTCCACTAGCCCTTTCATAAGGTTGCCAATCCCATGCGTAAGATTCCACCCTACAATTTAATAGCCTCTTAGAGACCTCACCTCTTCACTATCATTGCATGGACGCGAATACTTAAACCATAGCAAATGCCGATTGGGAGCTGGATTTCCTTTGGGTTTCTAAATTGTCCTTCAAAAGTTAATACACCTTCCGTAAGGCTACCCATGAAGGACTCAGACATAAGTCATTTTTGTCCCTTTGAGAAAGTGGGTTTAGTACTTACTAAAAGTATTTGTTTCCCTCTTAGGAAGTAAATGAGATTTACTCTCAGGGGTAAAGTAAGTTTCTACAAGGAGAAGGGAACTGTGAGTCTGGGCTAGGCTGAGTGGGTAGGTCCTGTGGGCAGCCTCACTGACATTTCTGGGGGAATAGAGGATGTGGGTACAGTCCTGAGGACAGTGAGTATACGGGTGTCTCTCAGATGAATGTTTTCTTCCTGTCCTGTTGGTTTCTTCTGGCCATCTCAACAAAACCAGGTCCCTGGTGGCCCCAGAACCAGCTTCCTCTAGAAGTCCCCAGCAGCCATCGCCTATACTGCCTCTTACCTGCAGGGAGGTGATTTCCAAGGCCTTCCCCCTCCCCTCTGCCAGAGCCTCTCCCCAGACCCTGCCATGGTCCCCCTGCATCTGTCCTCTGTGGAGGAGGAAAGCACCTTGTTCTGGTTCTTGGAACGATTGTTCCTGAACTCAAACTGATAACCCCTTACATGGTAATAAAAGCCACCTAGTGTTGCCTTTGGGATGTTTCCCTGTTTCCTGGGGCTGATGTGCTCCTCCCAGCCACTCCCACATCCCTTCCACGTCTGTCTCGGATTTGGCGGTCCTTTCCTCCTTCCTACCCAGGTGGTCCTGAATCAGCTGTCTGTCAGAACAACCGCAGAAGCTTCCTGTCTGAGGTCTCTCTCAGGACCTCTTTCCTGTCCTCCCAGCCCAGTCGTCACAACAAATGGCAGAGGAGACATTGGTGAGTGGGCAGACTGTAGATTGTGCTGTTGACCTGTCCTCCTCAGTCCGCCCTGGCCAGGCTGCGAGGGGGAGCTGTGCATCTTTCTGGGCACTCAGGAGAGGTGAGAGGACACCTGGCCAGCTGCCCAGGCAGGTGGGGCGAAGGCAGTATGCTTTTGCACTGTTGTTGACCCTGGCTTAGCTAGTCAGAATTCTAGAACTGGTGAATTAACAGGAACAGTCGTTGAAACCAGCCAGGAAGCGAGATTAGGACCTACTGGCTGCCCTCACCTCTGCTGGAAACTGTTCATGCCACCAAACTGTGTGCTCCATCTTCCTAAACTGGCCAGACTTCCTCCCCCTGCTACTTCAGGAGGCTGTTCTGATGAACTCTGGGTTTTATTTTGCTTCTCCGTTCTGTGTTTTTTGTTTCATTCATGACACAGTACATATGTGCCTGTGTGCACATGGGGGATGGGGAAGCACTCTCCACCCTCGGTCATGCTGTGATCCCCTCCTGAAGTCCTCCAGCCCACCAGGATCCTGGGCACACGCCCAGTGTGTTTGGGTCAGTGGAGCCAGGGACTGGATTTCTCCGTAGCAAACAGGCATCATTGGGGCTGGAGCACAGGTAGAACTAACCAGACCTAGTTCTGTGGGGCTGGGCTGTTCCAGGTCTGACCAAGAGCTTCTGGGCACACTGCTCAGGGGCATGGCCATCTTCGCTCTGTCCCGTGAGCAGTTCTGTGTAATAATGATACAGCGGGAGCCTGTCTGGAAAAGACGGCATCTGCTTTGGTAAATATTTTCAGTAACGTTTCCAAAATGCGGGGCATCTTTTGGGATTTCAGATGTGTGTGTGGGTTGTTGATTCCATTGCTTTCTGCAGCTTTAGCTAGTGTGTAAAGTAGTTTCTCTCTGCCACTCCTGACCCTCTCCTTAGGGTCTCACCATTATATCCTAGTTAGACTTTAGGAGTCCTAAGCCACCCTAGAGAATCTGTTTATGCTCTCTTCAAAGGAACCTGGCAAGCTAGGACCAATTCCAGTGAAACAAAGAAAGTGAAAAGGGTGAAGGAAGAGGACAGGGGAGAGGAAGGAAGTATAAAGGGAAGTGTGGCCTGTGATGAAAATAAATAATAAGACTGATCATTTCCCTCATGGTTCTAAACCCGCTTCAACTCCGGCCCCAGCATTGACAGAAGAGGACAGCTTCTTAGGTTATTTTGAAAGAGAAACTAAGTATGTAGGTTCTGCTACTTTTGTAAAGGAAAGAAATCTTATAACGTCAAAGAAGTTTTTAAAATGAAACTATGAGGTTGGACTCTAAAGTGGCTGATAAAGGGGGAGAGCAGGTCCTGGAAAAAAAAATACTGCTCTTGTGATTGAGATGGGGTCTTTATTTTAGGGTTTGGCTGAGGCTGGACCGAAGTGAATATGTATATGTGAGTATGACTCCCTTTAAAGGAAAGCCTTAAGGCTTCTTGACATTGAAGTGGCAGAGGTAGAAGACCAAAGTTTAGAAAAGTTAATGCGGGTCCGTTTATTTTAAAGACAGGTTTGCCTGGGCCAGCCCCAATGAAGGTATTATCTCCGCTGCTGATAAATGTACCATGCCTTAGTCCCCCTCTTTCTAGTTACCAACTTTGTGCTTGTGATTGGGAAATTTGCAATAAGGAAAAGAAGTAAATGAAAATGAGGTAAATTTCAGTCATAACACTCAGTGGCCAACAGGATTGCAGGCATCGTCCAGTACCCCTTTCCCTGCATGGTTGGTGGGACGGGCCACGTGAGCAACGCCCGAGAGACACAGCAGTCAGTGCAGAGGAGGCCTAGAATCTTACCCTTCTCGGTGAGTCCCTTAAAGTCTGAGTGGATAGGCCATGCAGAGGTGACGACCTGTAGCAGGACACAGACATTTCCTGATAGATGCCTCAAAGGGCAAGTCGACTTCAGTTTCTTCCATACGTATTTTCAGAGATGCCAATAGAAAATCGCTCATCTGAATTCCATGACCATAATGAGGATGTTTACATTGCTTTTTAAAAGTTTATTTATTTCTTCTGAGAGAGGGAGGCATCCCCCACAGAGTCACCACACTGCGACCCACCTCTCACCTCAGCCAGCCTACATCCTGAGCATGTACTTGGGTGCCTGTCATATGCAGGCAGGTCTTAGGACGCAAACAGAGGACCATCCTACATAGGTCTGGTTACGTTGACTCTGCCTCTTGGTCTGCTTTTAATATGGTGATTTTGAACAATGAGCTGTGATATTGTATCACATCGAACTGTATTTGCTCATGCTTCACTTTTATTCTCTTTCTAATGGAAGTACATGTATTAAAATTTTTTTTTTTTTTTTTTATTTTTTTTAGTTTACTTCTTGAGAGGGACAAAGAAAGGGAAGGAAGGTAGCCAGGAAGGAGAGAAGACAGTGACCCCAACAGGGTCTTACCACATCATCATCCCCCACTGGCATTTCAGCTGGCAAGGAATATCAGCATGCCTGTGGGTATGCCTGTCGTGCTCAAGATGGTATGGGCGTGAAATCCAGGCCTTCTTATTGACTTCAGTCTCACTCAGTGGTGCAATATTGCCTGCACCACCATAGCTGGAGTACACATATGTTTTAGAGACGTGGGCATCAGGACCTTAATATTTTAAGCATCTCTTATACTATTATTTCTATGATAAATACAGCCCTCCCCCCCGGGGATATATATATATATATATATATGTATATAAAAACAAGACATGACATTCATTCAACAAGTACTGCTTGAGTAATTAGTGAAGCAAAATCCCTGTTCTCATGTCATTTTTATTCTAGCGGGAGGAAAAGACAGTGATGTCTGGTAGCAATTTTAAAGCATAATGAAGAAACCCATGTAAGGAGCTGGAGATATTTGGATGGAGGGTTAGCTTACATAAGGCGGTCACATAGTCAAGAAAGGCCTCTCTGTGGAGGAGATACAGAGTGCACAGAGAACAGAGTGAAGTGCAGGGGTGGATTCTGGAGAATAATTCTGTTCAAGGCAGAGAAACTTGCAATTGCCAGGGCCCTGAGGCAGGAGTGATCTTGATGTGGCTTAGAGGAACAGCAAGCAGGCCAGGGAGTGCAGAAGTGGAGGGGTAAGGCAGAGCTCAATAGGAGGCGAGTTTGGAGCAGCAGACCAGGGTTATGTGACATAGGGCCTCGGAGGCCATGGTAAGGAGTTTAGATTTTATCCTGCATGGATTTGATGAGTGGATAGTGTCATGATCTGGCTGTAGGGAAGGAAGAGTGGAACCAGAGAGGCAGTTAGGAGACTGCGGTGAGGTCCTAAAAGCATGATGCTGGTGGCTGGGATGGTGCGTGTCATGGAGGTGGTGAAGAGTGATGAGATTGAAGGCAGAACCAGTGGGAGCTGCTGATGGACTGGAAATGAAGTGAGGAGAAGAGCAAGGGATGACTCCTAGGTCTGAGTATTGGAGTAGATGGTGGGGCCTTCTGCCTGGATGGGAAGTGCTGCAGGAGGAATGCATTTGACTGGAGAAAACTGACAGATTCTGTTATGTCTTGGTAGATAAACCAGTGGAGGCTTGAAGTAGGCAGTAAAATTCTGGAGGTCAGTGGAGAGGTTGGAATAGGACATGTGTTTGGAAATCACTAGCCTCTGGATGGTACACAGAACCAGAGAACCAGATTTGATTACCTTGGGCATGCACACAACAATCATTAGAAGCAGCCAGGAAGAAAAGTCTGTCAAGAAGGAGGGGATGATATACTATGTTTGTGCAACTGAAGGGTATATTTCACATTAGAAGCATATAATGCCCTCTTGGTGGTTTCCTGGTTCCATATGCTTGGGGGACTTGTCCTCCCCCTTTAGACTGGGAATTCATTGAACCCAAGGGTGATTTCACTCTTCTTCTGCTTGCACTTGAAGCCACTCAAGAGCTGTGACTTTACTGCCTCGTTCAACAAGTTCTACTGTGTATAGTTAAGGCCTGAGGGGACATTTCCTTGTGGAAACTACTTTCGGAGTTGTCCCTTGGGGAGCTCTGGGGGAAGTGCAGTTGAGGAAAGGCCATGCCGGGTGGAAGAGACTGGTGACATCCCAGCTCTGAGTAGAAGGGGTTGGGTGGCAGAGGAGAAGGCAGAAGGAGCAGGAAAGAAATGTGAAAGTGCCATATTCCTGACTTAATAGATTGCCAGCCACTTAAATGTGACCATATGGGTCCAACCTGAGGAAGAGGGGGCAGTGAAGGTCACAGTGAGCTCTTTGAAGGTCTGTTGATTGATGCAGCAGTGGGATTCTCTACCTCCCTTCTCTGTTGATTGTATGTGTCCTCTGCTATGGCTGACAAAGGTTAGAGGAGCCCCTCGCAGCTCCCCTCAGAGGTATCTTACTCAGAACCACCAGTTCAGGTTCTTATAGAGAGCAGAGAATCCCAGTGGGACTGGTGTCTGGAAAGGAGTTCTCAGTGCTTTTGGATAGCCATGACCTCTACCTTTGACTGGGTTTCACTGGCCCATATCCATGCAGAGTACCTAAACCTGAGGGTCTTCCCATTTATGACTGAGGGCAGTGTTGGTGATGGAATAGTCTTGAAGACTCTCTACAGGATTGGGCAAACTAGGAGTTAATCTATATAGGGAGGGAAATGGGCTTTCTGACAACTGGAAAATTGGGATAAGATCTGGGATCTGTCCTGTCTCTTACATGGTCATAATAAAACTATACGACCCATAAGATCATAGAAATGCCTAGGAGTAGTTTCTGGTTGGGGCACTTGTGAGAGCTTTGAAGAGATGAAAGACCATTTTGGGACAGTCAGACCTAAGATTGAGAGTCCTCTACAACACAAAGGTCATGGGATGAGGGTGGACCCCAGCCCTGAGACTTTAAGCTGGTTATAAGCTCATGGGCCAGGGTCCACCCCCTGGAGTTGTTCTTGGAACCTATTTACTAAACTGTTCCAGACAATCTCTGATCATAGTGTCTGATAAAGTCCACTCCTACTGCTAAAACTATGTTAAGATAAAAGCTGTTTTTATTCATTTGCTATCCATTAAAGCCATCACAGATTAATTATTTTTCAAAAGAAAGAAAACTATGCTATAGTTCTGCAAGTAACTTATGACCAGATGTTGAGTTCTTGGGATACCCTGTCATACTTAAAAACATTATAAGAAATCTTTAGACAGTAAAATCTAAAAATAAAATGCAAAATATTGAAAAGATGAATAATAGCAAAGCACTGTAGTTCAAGGGTTTTATTGGCTTATTTATTTATTTTTGAAAAGAATCATACGTTATAATTTAATGCCAGATGCTGAGACCTAGATACACCCAATTTTGTAGTGGGAAGGGAGGGTAATTATAGAAAGCAAGGAAGTACCCAAGGGAAGAAACTGAAAATCATTGGTAGCTTAGCTGGAGAGTCAGTGGGTATCTAAAAGCTAGAATTTATCAGGCACATGAATCCTTGATCTAAAATGTAGAATCCTAATTCCTAACAGTGGTAGTGGTGGTATAAGGGTCAGGGTAAAAGTTATGTCACAGTACTCATGATGTCTGAGGAAGATATGGAGCCACAACACCTTCTGTACCCGCTAGCCTCCAGCTAGGCTACTTGGGCTGAGTGGACATTGAATTGGACATTTCATAACATTGTCCGTAATTGTGTTCCCTCTTTTCCTAGTGCCCGAGGTAAGTCTGGCAGTATCCACACTTCCCTGCCCCCATTCAGACAGCTGCATTCTCGGGTCTTGGCTGGCTATGGGTTACACAGCCTTAGTAGTTCTAGGTTTCCCAGCAGGACTCACTGTTCTCGCCTCTTCTGCCTGAGCCCACCATCAGTGTTCTGCTGGCCTTCAGCCATGACATGCTCTTCAGGTCAGGTATCCCCACCCTTTCAGGGTAGGTGTCTTAGCAGGAGAGGCCTGCTCAGTGCTCTTGGTGAAGGGTGCAAAGAGACCAGAAGAGCACCCTAGGATGTGGGGAGAACTTGCTATTCTCTTGCCCGCACATCAAATGAAGGGATAAGCTTGCCATGAGTTTTATACGATGTAAATCAGGTGTCTGATTTTATGATTGAGAATCTAGATTTAGAAGGAGGGTCTGGTGGGAGGAGTGAATGGGACAGAAGGAGAAACAGTAGCCTATGCTTTTTGGACAAAGGAATTCATTCATTTATTTATTTTTGTGTGAGGCACAGAAATTCTTCATTGCCACAGGAAGCAAGTGTACTTGTCCCACCTCACCGACAGCTTTAAGAGTCACAAAAATGCAGACTTCACACAATAAAGTACAACACAGACTCAGGGAGAAATGGTCCCTTGGACTATATTGGCTGTAATACTGAGGTAACCAACTGACCTTGTTCAGTGAAAATACCTCAAACACAATGAAAAAAAAAATCAACTAGTTATAACATCCAATTCATATATACAATTCAAATAAAAGTATATATTATTTGCTTTAATGTATAGCAAGTTTAATACATTAGTGTTTACAAAATAAAAACTGTATTCTACTGAAACTTTTCTTGTACTTCCCCCATCACTACGCTCGAAAGACCAGAAAAAGATGATACTTAAGGAAACTTATTTGTGGATTTAAAGATGCAACTGTTGGGCCCAGAAAAAGGAATTTAAAAGGGGGACTTTCAAACTCAAAAGATACCTCTTCCCCAAAAGAAGCTTTAGAAGGATCTCAAATGAATGGAACTTGAATTAAAATCAGGAAGATGAAAATCAACATAAATAAATAAGGGGACAGTTTTTTACTTATAATTTTTTTTTTTTGAAAATCAGCTAAACATGGGCAGAATGTGATGGGGTTGATGGCATGTTAAGATAAAAACTAGGAGTTTGTGTTGCCACTGTCTTTTCTGTAAGTTGTTATTACTGTGAAGAGTCTGAGATTTCACTTACATTCAAACTAAGGAATTAGCCTATCATAGTTTTATAGATGCTGGCAGAAGATAAGGCTCAGGTTGAAGACCAAGGACTTTATGATTCATAATAATCTCAGTAACCAGAGTATTGGCGTTTTCCTGGACGGGTTCTTTAGCTCCAGCCTCCACAGGTTGACGCAAAAAGGAACAAGTGTCACCTGCACAAACCCCAGGGGGAATCCTGACCTGGGGAACTCGAATGGACAGTAGCATGCCTGTACTTGGCTCCAGCCAAGGGAAACGCCCTCTCCCTCCTCCAAGGCTGTTTTCTCTTGAAAAGGCAGATACTCTTAAAAAGAGAGTCTGGAACAAAGACCGCCAGTGCCTCTTCTTGCAAGGTCAGAAGTGCAGAACTGAGAGAGATGCGTGGAGAATGGCCTGGATGGAGGACGAAGCTTGTGTTTACCACACTATTGTTACGCACCAAGTGCTGACTGGGAGACTTCTCATTTCTTGCCTCATCAAATCTCCAAACCAATCTTGACCAGTGGTGGTCTATTGTTGTTTTATCAGTAAGGGAGCTGGTGAGTAATAGAACTGGAATATCCAGGTGGAGGATTTGTTTACATATTACGTACCTCTCATATGCTAAGCATTGTGCTAAGACATAGCTAACTCACTTAGGCACTTAGACACTTACCAGGTGCCAAGTACAGTTCTGAAAGTTCTCCCTGAGTTGATGTATTTAATTCTCTAACTAAGACGGTCAGGTTCTGCTGAGGAAATTGAGGCATAGTGAGTGTTGGAACCAGGATTCCAGCTTGTGCATTTAACTACTGGGCTGTTGTGTTCAGTCCTCACAGTCACAGCATGGGGGGGTTGTGGTCAAAGTAGTGTATGCCTTAAGGATGTGGAAGTTTGAAAACATGCATCGTTGGAATTGTTGAAGTGTCTGGATGTGTTCAGCTGGCAGAAGGATAAAGAATAACTGTTGACTGTCTTCAAGTATTTGTAGGCATGTCTTGTAGACCAGAGTTTACTGTGTTACTACTATAGGAGGCTCAATTAGGTTCAGTGAGGGGAAGCCTATCATGGCTCAGCAAATCATTTCCTGGCTTTGTATGGGAACTGGCTACTTATTAAGGTGGGAACTTCCTCTCACAGGATTTTCTGGGTGCCCTTTACCTGGGCTGGGATCTGTCAAGAGCCCCACAATGAGCACCTTTGTTTCTACTCTCTTTAGGAGCTGGGCAATGGAGGAAGATGGCCCTAAGGAGTTGCTCTAGACCTTTCTAGCCTAAGAAAGCGAACAGTGACCTGAACTACTCTTCCCACCATCCCTTCTTGTCTTCTCTCGTGTCAGACATGTGTGAGGAGGGTGGCTTTCCTCTCAGCTATAACCCTAGTGCTGCAGCTCCTGGCACTCTCAACCTGGTTCACCTCACAGGGGAACCCACCAAGATCTTGACCAAGTCCTGCCTCTAACTCTGCTGCCAGTCTGTAGTCACCAGCCTTGTGGCTCAGCTATGCCCTGGCAATTCTCCATGTACATACCAGGCTTTCTGCCATCCAGTTTAGGACAGAACAGGACTCTTCTCCTGGGTAAGAAGATGCATTTGCAGGTCTCTTCACTGTATCTGTGATTCACTCT
>NW_006159920.1:2515562-2524048 GCF_000334495.1 Tupaia belangeri chinensis
ACTCTTTCCTGTCAGGTAGCCCAAGCTTTTTTGCCCTTTTAAGAGATATTTTTGCCATAGGGCATGAAAGTCAGAGAGAGACAGGAAGACAGAAACAAGAAATCAGCCCCTATCCCAGGAGGGAAGGCCACACCATGATCCTTTTCTCCTCCATTTTCCTTTCAGGGTTTTAGCACACATGCAAACATGACTGGCATGAGTTTTAAGCCTCTGGGTCTAGGACTCGAACTGCAGTCGACCATGTGGGAGTTCAGCCTAAACTACTATACCACCTGCTGGCCCCAAGATAGCCTAGTTTAAAAGGCAAGTGGGAGCAGGTGACTGGGTCTGGCGCTGTTCTGTGATGACCTGGCTATGGCCCCATGGGAACTCCCTTGGTCTTGGGGAGCTCTAGTCCTGAGCTGAGCAGATCTGGTACAGGTGCAAGTCCACGGAAGAATTCTGAGCAGGTAGAGTAGAAAGCTGGAGAGACAGTGAAGAATAGGAGTGGTGGCAACTGGTTTAATGGCATCTGGTCTACTCAGCCAAAAATATCTTCTTTGGAAGCTAAATACTCCCCGAGTGTAGTCTTAATTAGTCTGTGCATATCTTTAAAATAATTGCATTCCACCAAAGCATTGGAGAGGGCGATGCTTAGCCTAGTATAAAGGGCATGGTCAGTTTCTGATCCTGAAATAATATCTCTGCTATCCCAGATGTCAGGAGTAACTAAAAATACACATAACTTTGAGGAATTCTTGGTTGATTGGACTCATCTCCTTTATCTCTTAACAAACCTCCAGAAAGTGAGAGAGTGAAGAAGTGATCCAAAAAGCTTTAATTATCCAGTCTGCTGACATTGTTTTATCTGCACGACTGATACTAAATCCCTACAGCATTCCATTTCAATTTCAGTGCTAAGAGCAACCTGCAGACTTGGGCTTTTGTCCTCTTGCTGGTCATGGCCGATGTTCTGTTTTCCACCCACAACATCCCACCCTCCCTCGGACTTCTTAAATTCCAAAGCTCCTCATGGCACCGGAAATGATCTGTCTGTGGAATGTCCACACTTCAGGAAAGTCCTTGAACTGTGTCTGTTTACCTCCAATTCTGCTTCCCCCCCCCGCACCCAGCTCAGCTTGACCATTTGTGGTTGAGCTCTGGCATGTGCTCGTCATTAGAGAGACCTGGATTTGGCAGGACATTTGGCTGTATTTCTATTTTTGGCATCAGTGAAGAAGGGTTCTTATGCACAGATTTCCCTGTTATAGCCTTAACTTTTCTGGCCAGTCGAATGTATCTTTAATTTCTTTGGTACTCTGAGCTGTGAGTCTCACAGCTTTTCACTTGGTTTTATGTTAACACAGCCACCTAATAGGTGGTTTATTTTATTTATTTATTTTTCAGAGATTTTTGCCTTAGGGCATGTGCACTCACTGGAGAGAGAGAGAGAGACAGAGACAGTGAATGGGAAAGTGAGAAATCACCCCCCAGGGGGAGATGACCTCGCTGCAACCTCTTCTCCATTTTCCTTCTGGGATCTTGGGCACGCACGCACATGTGCAGTTGGCCATGTGGGAGTCCAGAGATGTAACCTGGATGGTGTATTTAGCACCCAACCGTTAGTGTTACTGTTATAACTCAGTCACATTCACTCCCAGTGACTGCCCTGCTGAAACCCTGGAACTGGAGGGTGTCTTTTGGGAGGCAGGCAGGGGATGGTACAGGAGGGCCTCAAACTATGACTAGTCATGTATGGAGTCACATCAAGACAGACGAGAATCTGACTGGACACCCAACCAGAACTGCCACAGATGTCATGACTTGTGCTCGAGTGGGTTCAGCTGCTCACCAAGTTGCAGAAAGGGAAGGTGAGAGGTGACCTGGTTTCCTGATCCTGTTGTGGGGACCGTTTGTCTAGAAGGGATAAGGTAACATCTCTAGTTGGCAGCTCCATGCAGAGCAGGGACGGGCTTGAAATATCAAGTGGACTTTAGGCACTCAGCTTTAAAGAGCTACGGCTGGAGGAGGGACCCCAGACACATGCAGACCCTCTCTGGGAAGTGTGGGCGAGAGTGGAAGACTAGGCTGCAGAGGGAGCAGGCCAAGATGCCCCCTTTCCTGCCTCTGCTCCAGTAACCTGAAAGTTCCTGCTCTCCAGGGTCCTCCTCAGAGCCGGATGAGGAGTGCAGGCCCTTCCGGGCTGCTCCCCGAGTCTCAGCTTCCTCTGCCTTCCCTAACTCCTGGTCTCTCTCCCTGTTATGCTGTGATCCCTCCCTCCCACTGGCCAGGAGGGAGTTTGCATGGTCCTGGCTGGACCCCGGTATCTGGACTGGCATAGCAGGTGCTTGCATATTCCAGGAATGCTTGAGGGTGACAAGCATTTCCTCGTGTTCCCTTCGGCCTTAGCTCTAGAGCCCTTTAATCTTCCTCTCACAGTGGCCTGGTTGCTCCCCTGGATGACAGAGCTGGTGGTTACTCCACTGAATGTTGGCACCAAGAAGGGAGGCCAAGCACTGAAGCACTGGCCAGCCCAAGCCTGAGGTTGGGCCCAGAAAGCCCAGACTCAGCAGATACCTGCTCCAGACGAGAGGGTACCCCCACCCGTGGCCCTCAGGGGGCTGCAGATTGAGCTCTTCACCTACAGGGTAGCTACTTCAACTGGGAAGGAAAAGCAGGGGCAGGGTGAGGAGGGCAGTCAGGGTGCAAGGAAGGAAGATTCTGGGACAAAGGGAAAGCAGGCAGAGTGAGGTCTGAGGCCTCGTCCTCCTGCAGAAGTATTATGCCATCGTATTTGGGAGGATGCAGTATCTGTTACAGTTAGTGTAACCTCTTACCATATTTGTGCTTGTGGGCACCGTGGGAGCCCAGTAAGCACACAGTGATAAGAATGTGGATTGATGACATAGTCTGAGCCTCAGGCCCCAGATCTTCCTGCTCTGCTGCCATCACAGACCTGATAACCCCAGCCCGATTGGCCCAGGTGATCTGTATTGGAACCACGGTAATGTACAAAACTGTTTAAGAAGTCAGGAGAGAGTCACGTGTGTTCCGCATGCTTTCGTCTAGCTGTGGAACAGGCCTTTTAGACCAACATCAGTGGCCTAAGAAGTTGGAATCTGGAAGAAGATTCCTATAGATGTGAACCACAGGATTTAATGAACTTGTGGAATTTCTTTGCTGAGAGGAGTGTGCATGCTTGTGGCTGTGGCTTTTGGCTACTGTGTGTGTGTCCTGCTTCCTGGTGTATAAGGCTCAGCGCATCACTACCAGACTGACGAGCTGGTCTCCGAAGCAGAAGTGACTGGCGCTGTTAAACAGATTCCCTCAGCACACTTCTTCCTGCTCCTTGCAGAGTCTGGCATAGTGCGAGCTGCTGTCTGCAGAACAAAGTATGTGACACACAGAAAGGAGGACAGGGTGCGCACCTGAGTGTGTGTTGGTGGACAAGCCCTGGTGCAGCAGTAACACACAATGCTCTGTGAGGCTGAGGCAGGTGGGAAAACCCCAGGTTCATGCTGGAGACCTGCCTGACTAGCCCAGGTACGTACTTGCCTGTGATCTGGTGTTGGCCGAGGCTGGGTGTGGATCAAGGCCTGTGAGGGTGTAGTCTCTCTAGCTCTCTGTCTCTTGCACTCTTGGAAGAAATAAATACACTTTTTAAAAAGATTATACGTTCAAATCTTTACAACATAATGTTAAATGTGAAGGTGATGAATATGTCTATATTCTCATTTGTTGATTTCACACCATGTGCATGCTTTCGAAGACCTATTTGGTACCCTATGAAGATGTGTAATGGTTATACATAAATCATAAGTTACAATAAATATTTAGTGAGGCAAGAAAAGGTTATATGTTGATACATTCAAGAGGGACATTAGAGGACTTCTAATCTTAAAAAAGGTTAGGACACTCTCCGGGGTCTCACTGTTAGCAGACGCTGCCTCTGAAATTCAGTGACTGGCCTTAATCCTACTCCTCTCCAGGCCTCAGTTTTTCTTATCTATAGACAGAGAAGGTGAACAAAGCTTGGATTCCATGGCTGCATGTAATCTAGTGGTAAGTCAGGACAAAGCTTTGGACCTTAGAGTCTGATCTACTCTCGGCTCCTCCCTGTGGCATCTCTAACAAGGTTGCATTGTCACCAGGGGTCTGGGCCTTAAAGTCAGATGATAATAAGTGGCTGTTATTTATTACCTTTGAGAGTTTGGCTGTAGCTTAACTTCTGGGTCTTTCCTTTATCTTTAAAATGAAAGTAGTATGGGACCAGCAGATGACATAATGGCTATGTCACAGGACTCCCATGTAGTTGACCATGGTTTGAGTCCTAGACCTGGTGGCTTAAACTCATGATGGGCGCGTGTGCGTGCGTGCCCAAGATTCCGAGGGGAGAATGGAGGAGAAGGGGTTGTGGTGTGGCCATCCTCCCTGGGGGGGGTGATTTCTCACTTTCTGTCTGTCTCTCTGTCTCTTTCTGGCGAGCGCATGCACCCTATAGCAAAAACCTCTCCCCCAAACAAAAAAAATTTAAAAAAGAGAAAGTAATGTCTTACAGAGCTGCTTTGAGCATTGACATGAACTCAGGTAAGACCCTCAGTATCTAGCCCACAGTGAGCATTCAATACATGGATTACTTTTATCAGTGATAATAAATATCATGGATTAGTCACTTCACTCATCTAGACCTTAGCTTTCCTTTGTGTAAAACAGGAGGGTTGGATTGGAGTAGTGCTTCTAAACTTTGCCATCCCAAAGCACAGCACAGAAAAAGCTTGTATTCTGGGGACAGTCTTGGAGTGTACCTTAAGCAGTTTGCAGGAAGATTGGCATTTTCTGAAATCCTGTATTTACTTTAAAATCTACCTACAGTTGGCATTCTACACAACAATGTAAATACATTGTTAGTTTGTTTTTGAGAGATTTTTGCTATAGGGTGTACGTACTCACCAGAGAAACAAAAAATGAGAAATCACCCCCCAGGGGAGATGACCACACCACAATTCCTTCTCCTCCATTCTCCTCTCAGGATTTTGGGCATGTACACACATATGCCTGGCATAAGTTTCAAGCCTCTGGGTCCGGGACTCAAACTGTGGTTGAGCACTTGGAAATTCAGCACCTTAACCATTATGCCACCCCACTGGCCCTACAAAGATATTTGTTTTAATATAAAACCGCTTCCCCCTAATCTTTCAGTAAAGTTGACAAACCAGGATGGGGTAACCTCAAGTATGCGCAAAGGGCACATAGCTGCACTGGTCTGGGAACCGAGGTGGGATTAGATAGTTTCAAAGGTCTCTTCCAGCTCTGAGGTTCTAGATTTCTAGACTAAATGAGTCTTCTTTGCTAACGACCTGCGTAGGTAACAAAAAGGTCCTGAAAGACCCTTAGAAAGGGGAACTCCCTATGCCCTGCCCTGGGTGGGGCTAGACAGGGCTAGGTGGGACTCAAACTAACAGAAAAAGGGAGAAGACCCAGGCCCCCAAGCTGAAGCATGAAGACAGCCAGAGGAGGAGCTGGGCTGTGTCTGAGCCTGATTTTCAGCCCTGGGGCTGATAAACCTGGCTGGGTTGGGTTGGCAGCCCTCCACCACCCCAGGTAATTTCCAGGACACACAGAGCCATTGTTTCTCCTCCAAGGCTGGAGGCTGCCCTGGGGAGGAGCCCTCTTATCAAGGAGGATGGTGAGGTGGGGGGTGTGGGGGGTACTGCATGTGGAAACAGGGCTTGTCATGATGCCAAGGCTTCCTCCTGGCAGTTCTGAGGCAGCATCCAAGGCCATGGCTGGGCTGGTGCCCAGAAGGAAGCCCAGAGAAGGGCAGCAAGCTGTCAGAAAGAATAGAAAGATGGCTGGTCTGTGGGTGGGAAGACAGAGCCATCTCTAACTGTGGTCTGAGAACATCACGTTGCATGGAGAGAGGTTCTTCGCTGCTGATGGTGTCAGCCTGAATAAACTTGCCAGAGATTAGCTGGTCTGTGTGGTCTCTCGTAGACACAAGGGATTGAGAGGAAGTCACCTCTTTGTTTAGGACAAATAGATGGGGCTTTTTCTGGGCAAAGGACTGACTACATTAGTCAAATTTGTATTTGTCAACTCTCATGACAATAAAATCTAAGAGAATATCAATAAATTTGTTTTACTGGAAATTTCCTGATGGGCATGGTATTTATTATAATAAGATTTAATATGTCTTAATAAATTCCTCTTGAGCAGGTTACCAAATTGAACCAGGATTTAGGGTTCAGAAGGACTGGATTCCAATACTGCTTTCTTAACCATATGACCTTGGGCAACATCACTTGGTCTTTGAACTTTAGATTTTCCATCAATAAAATGCATTTACAAAATATCTCCATATGTCTTGAAGTTTAAGGGAGATCTTGATTAGGAAAGCATTTTGTAAGTTGTTAAATCAGTAGCAAATGTTAATTTAAAGTAAAAACCCATTTGGTTAACATTAACGAAATGCATTGCCTTCCTAGGCTTTCTTCAACAACAAAGTCTCAATCAATTTATATTTCTCAAAACTTCTCTAGACCCATCCCTTTACTAAACAAGTTTCCTTGTTTTTTTCTTGAGCTTGGTACTGGAGGGCTCACCTGCTAAGTTCGCCATGACCTGTTCTCTGTGCCTTACAGACTTCAAGAGATCCTTGCTCTGGTCTCTGTGGATACATTGGTCCACTCTGGTCCTCACTCTCCCATCTAGATGATTTAGGTTTCCTTCCAGCCCTGACATTCTGCGATGCAACCACATTCCAGTGTGCCAGCAGGAAGCCAGAATTTGGGAGGATGAGAGCAATGTGTATTGTCTAATCAATTGCAAGTAACTAATAAAAATAAGTCAACATCACAGCGTTAAATATTCTATTCTTTGTGAAAGAAAGAGCAACATTTAAATGAATTGGAAAATTTAAGGGAAATGTAATACTTCTGATTCTTTATCATAACTGACTTGTCAAATCATTACCACTGTTGAGTGCTTGCTATGTGCCAGGCATTGTAGAAATGTGTTAGGTATTTGAGCGTCTATTTTGTGTTAGATACTTGAAGTTACCTCTAATCACACAACCATGCAGAACAGATTTACAGACAGGGAAATTGATATTTTAGAGGAGCTGAGCAAATTGTCCATGGCCATCCTGCCACTAAGTGGCAGAGGCAGGATTCAGGTTCATTCACATCTAACGACAAAGTCTGTGATGTGGTGGCTGCACCGAAGTCCACTGCTGTCCACTCACCCCCTAGCGTACTCTTAGATTGTACATTTATTGTTTCTACTGGTGATTACCCCAGTCGGTTTATGACAGATCTGGGCTTGACCCTGGAGTGGGAATTGATCTCCTCTAGCCAAGGCAACCACCCTGACGTTTGCACAAGATAATCCCACAGGATTTAGCACATTCTCTCCTCTGGCCTTTGGACACACCCAGTCTCCTTCCTCATTCTCCTCTCTCTACACCTGACCTCTTCTGTCAGTGCTAACCAAAGATGGAATGAAAACTAGAAATCCTTAATACCATGTGCCAGTCCTTTGGCTTTGGCCAGATGAGGCGGATTGTATTGATGGGAGTAATTGGAAAAGAACTGCAAACCCGCTTCTCCAATCCCAGAGCCTAGAGGAGCGGTAAACCAGGTTGGCTCGTGCCTCATTTCTTCTGCTGTGTCACATGGGGGAAGATTGGAAGATTTGAAAAAGAGGTATCCCTAGGCCTCTCATTAAGGGATGCTTGAGTCAACCATGGACGTGCTAGAGTTAGATGGGCGATGGCAACCGCCTCTGGTCCCAGGAGGCCCAGCAGAAGCTGTGGACGCTGTGGCTGATGACAGCCTTGACGCTCAACCTGGGCTGTTACAACTGCAGTCCTTCCCAGCAGCAGTGCTTCCTGTCCCTCCTCTCCTTGGGAGATGGTTTCCAGCTGGATGCCCGAGGCTCCTGCATGGAAAGATGGGACATCCACAGGAGTACCGTCCACCTTCTCACTCCTCCACTCAGCCAGGGGTTAGTCCCGCCCCAGAGCTAATGTTTTCTCAGGAGAAATGGCCTCTCCCTTGAAGTGTGTTGAGAGGAGCAGGGACCATGGCTAGCCAGGCCTGAGCAATTTCTCTCACGGTTCACTTGCATTCGTGTCCTCCGAATCTAAAAGCCCTGCTACCACAGTATGCTCTGGGCCTGGCGCCTCAGGTCATCCCCACCAGGCCAGCTGCCTGCAGAAAGCAGAGGGGCAGCATATGTTTCAGGCCAGCCCAGAAAGAGGGGACGAGACATGCCAGTCTGGAAGTAGAGAAGCTGCTCAGCGCCGCCTCCAGAAAGTGCGTGATCAGCAGAATCATGAGGCTTGTTTCTTTCCCGGCCTTCTTTTCCACAGTGGGCTTTCTGAGGCCTCGTTAACACCAGTGTGTGGCAGGAGGGAGGGCAGGGCAGGCTCCTGGCACAGAGAGGTGACTCTTCTTTTTTTTTTTTTTTTTTTTTTTTTTAAAGATTTTCACTTTAGGGCACCCGCC
>NW_006159920.1:2524586-2534923 GCF_000334495.1 Tupaia belangeri chinensis
TAAACCCACCAGGCCCGGGACACGACCCGCGGTCGACTACGTGGGAGTCCAGCGACATAGCCATTACGCTAACTGCTGGTTCCCGAGAGGTGACTCTTCTTTTATTCCCTCCCTTCTTTTTCTGCGTCTCCCCTCAACCCTCTGACACCAACACCCCAGCACGACCTACTGCCGTGGACTGCCCAGGCCCACTCACTAGCCCTCCCATCTGCCCTTGTCCTCCCAATTCCTATTTCAAAATAACTCAAATTGCTAACTGCTGGCTAAATCAGGGTGAAGGAGGAATGAAGTAGTTGAAGAAAAAGAATATATTCCATTTACTGTGTGAGCAAACAATACTCCCCAGTGCTCTGCCCATTAATTTTGCCTAATGTGCGCCAGCCTTCTACGGGGTTAAATGAGCCAAGTCACCCTAACGCTTTATCCAGTACCCGATGCTTATGCGAGGTCGTCAACAAGTTTATGGAAAGTGCATGTTATGATAATATTATGCATGGGTTTCAAAAATTGTTGCACCAGATAAATTCATAATATAATTCCATGTTTTCCATGAGTGTTTTGCTTTTTAAAAGTTTATCTATCTATCTATCTACCTATCTATCTATCTATCTCTTCTATGAGAGAGAGACCGCTATCAGGGTCTCAGTGCTATGATCCACCTCAGACTCAGCCAGACTGAATCAAAGAGGACAGTCATAGGAAGGGCTCAGGATGCGAACTGGGGACCCTCCCATGTGGTTCCAGCTGTGTCTGCCGCACCACCATCTTGCCCCTTTCTACAAACTTTCTGACATCCCCTTACAGTAAGTGTCCAGAAAACAGTAACTATTTTTGATTTTCCTTTTAATCCTTTTCTTTCCTGAGCTTTCTCCTCAGCTCCTCCAGCCCCAGCCCTTCTCTGGACAGACTACGTCAAATCAGAGAGCTTGACCGGGAGCTGGCCAGAAGCTGAGGAGCTCAGATGATTTTAAAGGTGACCATTCCTGGCTGCCGGCCCTGTCTTCAGAGCCTTCGTGGCCTTTGCTGGTGACTCACCGCTGCGCCTCGAGGACCGGATGCAGCTGCCTGATTTGGCTGCCTGGCCCGCGAAGCTCTGTGCAGCAAGCAGAGGTCTCTTCTAGTAGGGGCGCTTTGCCAGGTCCCCTGGCGTCCTGCTCTTGCCTTGGCTTCCCTACTGGAAACTTCTACCTGCTCACCAGTCCTGTGGAGAGCTGACCACGATCCTGGAGACAGAAGAGGCTGAAAGGAAGGGTCCACGAAGACCCTTCAGGCCATGTAGAAAGAGGGGAGCAGAGGAGAGACGTGGCTTTCCTAAGGTCGTATGACTGCTTAAGGGGAGCCATAGCAAGCACGAGAGCCCCTGACTCTCCTGAGGCTTCCTCCTTGACCAATGCTGACTTCATCCTCTGAACTTCTGAAAGAAATTTTTAAATAAACAACAACAACAATAACATTAACAGTAGCAGCTGCCGTGGATTGAGCTTCTATTCTGTACCAGAGACTTGGCCAGGACTGCTTAGTGTACATGTTGCTGACCTTCATATCAATCCACCTTCATAACAAGTCACCCTATTTTATAAAAGAATAGACTAAGATTTTCAGAGATGGTCTCTTGCTCAACCCACGCAGTTTGGCAATGAAGATGCCTACCTGTCTGACTGCAGAGCAATCTCTCCTACCTACCTGGCGTCCTGGGTTGGAAGCCATGAGCACTATCATGCCCCGACACAATTTCCTGGGCTCTGGTGGACTGAGGGTAGCAGGGATGCCTCTACTTGAAGGTGCTGCTCATCTCATGGGGGTTAAAACACTGCACCTAATTCTGCTAAGTAGGATGGAGGGAGGAGGGATGGTATTGAGAAGGGGTTGTTGGTGGTAGGAGTTCAGTAAATACACCTACTACTCCAGACTTATTTCTGTAAGCTTTCTGTTGGGTGAACCTTGGGATTGTTACTTGGATGTGCATTTTGCTAGTTTGGTTATGATCAGGGTCCTGCTTCTGGCTTTGTTTGTTTTGCATATGACTTTTATTGCAGAAAGCTTCTCTCAGCCTGTTCTCATTAAATTCCAAATTCAGCAAGAATCCAGCAGGAAGAGAGCAACTACAGGGACTAGGCCTTTCTCGTTCACACTGTGTGTGGGGTTGGGTGTGCTTATATAATTTGATCCGGGGTGTGTGTGTGTGTGTGTGTGTGTGTGTGTAGGTGTGTAGGTGTATATGTTGTGTCCCCTTTTAAGAAAATTTAAAAATAACTCTGCCAGAGACGTGAGCACTCAGGGCTGTGTGGTTGGGCAGACAGGCTCATCCCACTCGTGGTCTGCTGCTCCACTGATGTGGTCTGGCCAATGTGGGCAGCTTGTCTGTCTGCACAATTCTAGCCCCTCCTCTATGTGCTTCCTCAGAGGAAAGGCCCAGGAATTCATAGAGAGGACGAAGCACCTTGTGGCTGGGGGAAGAACTCAGCTGTGGAGGATAAGAGTGGCTTGGCTTGGCATGCATTCCCCTGGGAACCCAAGGACCTAGATCTAGGTTGCTTGTGATGCCATTAGGAAAACCAGGATAGGGTATAACTGTACCCATTTCACAGACAGGAAGTCTAAGAAATGAAGAGGAGAGGGGTTGCTTAAGTTGCCTGCCAGGTTTAGACTCATGCATCTGGAGCCAGATAGATGGCCCAGAGGGGTATGTTTATTATTGTGACCTGTTCAGCTGCTCCTTTCCTTAAGTTAGTTCTCTTTTCACATTCATGAGAGCCCCCATGTCGTAGTCTCTCTTTTCTGTGGGAGATACATTTCAAGACCCTCTGTGGATACCCAAAACCCTGAATAGTACCAAATCCTATATATACCATGGCTTATTTATTTTTTTTCCTAAAAAAGACTTACCTTTGATATAGTTTGATCTATACATAGGTTACAGGAAGAGATTAACAGCAGCATCTTCTTCCATGGCAGATGCAACCTCTTTAGGAATTCTTTCAATCCAAACCTATGCCTGAATCTACAGGCAATAAATGACTTGGTATTGTGTGTTTCAGTAGATCTCTTGCTGAAGTCTTCATATGTTTAATGATTTCTGGCATAGCATGTTGTCATGAATTGGAACATGTTTCTGTTCATGCCTTCCATTCACCAATGTAATGTCTTTTCCATGTTAACTAAGTACTCACCATGCATCGTGGTCACAACTTTTGTATTTTGAGAAGCAACAGCAAAACTAACACATTTCTTTTTCCTTCTTTACAATTTCATGGGTGGATCATAGGAATTTCAGTATGTGATTTTTCCCCTTTTCTTATTGAGTTGAGAAATTCTACCTTTTCACTAAAGGGAAGCACTTTACAGCTTCTCTTTGGCATATCTGAATTGCCAACACACTACTCTTGAGCTTTGGGGCCATTATGAAGTGAGTAAGAGCCGCTTGAACACAACACTGCGATAGCGTGGTAGTCAATCTGATAACCCCGACACCTACCCAGTGGTTGACAGGAGGGAATGTATGCAGCATGGTTAAGCTGGACCAAGGATGATTCATGTCCAGGATGAGACAGAGTGGGAAGGTGTGAGATTTCATCACACTACTCCCAACGATGTGAAATTTAAAATTTATGGATTGTTTATTTCTGGAACTTTATTTACACTTACTATTTTCAGACCATGGTTGACTGCAGGCACCTGAAAGCACAAAAAGTAAGATTGTAGCTAAAGGGGGAGGGTAGTGTGTGATAAGATTAAGTGATGTCACAGTTTGGAAGTGACTGTTTATATTTTTTAACTCCTATCTTGATTCATTCATGCATTTCACAAGTATTGGTTGAGAACTTACTGTGTTCTCATCAGTGTTGTAGACCCGGCAGTGACGGAAACACACAGGACCTGTGACCTGGTGTAGCTTACGTCCAAGTGGGGCAGAGATATTAAAGTGACCATGTGAGACCTGACTGCCAGCTGTGATCTGTGGGATGCAGAAAACAAATAGGATTCGATGAGCACGCCTAACATGGGAACTGGCCTGATCTCAGTAGGGCCCGAAGTCTGTGTCCAGTGTTTCTCTTCTGTCACTTCAAACTTAGATGATTGCTTTGTTAGTATAGGACTTGAACATTTGTTTTGCATTTAATCTTCCTCTCATTTTCCAGTTCATTCCTTGACAATTCCGGGTTATATGTAAGGTCCAACATATTAGCTGTTCCTTTTGGCTTAAGTTATCCGCAGGTTTGATGAACATGCCTTCCGTGTTTTTGTCCAAATCATTGCCCCCTCCCCCGCCCCCGTTCTGTCCAATTCTAAATGACTTTGCAGTCTTGTTATGCACCACCAAGACCTCTGCGTATGAAAAACAGAGGTGTGGATTCATCTCTCTCTCAGTGGTGAACACCACTGCTCTTTGCATTCATTA
The DNA here is from genome assembly GCF_000334495.1 of Tupaia belangeri chinensis. Lineage (NCBI taxonomy): Eukaryota > Metazoa > Chordata > Mammalia > Scandentia > Tupaiidae > Tupaia > Tupaia belangeri. The sequence goes on from NW_006159920.1 coordinate 2,528,986, forward strand.
CTTCCTTTCTTTAGCCATAAACTATTGTAACATCTTCAAGGACAAGGTCTTCCAGAGTGTGGGCTATACATTCAGTCTTGGCCAAAGTCTCTATTGACTTAAAGGTATTCTCTTCCACAGTCCCTGTTTCAGGCTTCAAATTCCTCTGGTCCAAAAGTTTCAACCTTTCTCTTCGGAAGAAAAGATGGAATCAAATTAGGTATTGATTCACCTTTTCTCTCACTCTTCCTTAAAGCTGCACATATATGTGTGTATTAAACCACTTTCTCCTTCCTACGTGTGTGTGTGTGTGTGTGTGTGCATGTGTTTTCTTGAGAGAGATTTTTACTATAGGCTGCATGCACTCACCGGAGAGACAGAGACAGAGAGACAGAAAGCAAGAAATCACACACACACACAAACACACACACACACACACACACACACACAGACATGCGCGCGCACACACACACCCCTGAGGGTATGGCCACACTGCAATCCCTTTTCCTCCATTCTCCTCTCAGGATCTTGGGCATGCATGCACATGCACCTGGTCTGAATTTAAGCCACCGGGTTCAGGTCTCAAACCGTGGTTGACTATGCAGAAGTCCAGTGATGTAACTGTTATGCCATCTGCTGGTCCTACTGCTTGTGTATGTGAAGAGAAGAAATGAGAGTAGATGGACAAAAGTGGTAGCTTTTTTTTTTTTTTTTTTTTTGAGAGGTTTTTGCTATAGGGCGCATGCGCTCGCCAGACAGACAGAGATAGAGAGCGAGAAATCACCCCCCAGGGGGGATGGCCACGTCTCAATCCCTTCTCCTCCATTCTCCTCTTGGGATCTTGGGCATGCACTCACACGTGCCCGGCATGAGTTTTAAGCCACTGGGTCCGGGACTTGAACCATGGTTGACTGTGTGGGAGTCCAGCGACATAGCCATTACACTAACTGCTGGTCCCTAAAGTGGTAGCTCTTGAAGTGTGCCCTAGTCCCCACTGGGGGATTCCTAGACTCTCAGGTCCCATGAAATCCAAGTTATTTTTGTAAGATGTGGTTTGCTTTTTTGCACACTCATTCTCTCTCAAGTATACAGTTTTTCAGCAACTACAAATATTTTGATGTCACAATAAATGCAGATAAGAAAAATCTACTAAGCGAGACATAAAGAAGTTGGTAAAAATGAACAATGACTCTTTACTAAACTTTTGTTTGGAAAATACATTTTCTCTTAAAAATGTTATTTATGTTCACATAGAATGTGTTATTGACATTTTTTAAATGAATTGCTATTTCTCAGCTTTTTAATTATTTTTTTTAAGAGAGATATTTTGCTATAGGGTGTGTACGCTCCCTGGAGAGACAGAGAGACAGAAAGTGAGACGTCACCCCACAGGGAGGATGGCCATGCCACAATCCCTTCTCCTCCATTCTCCTCTTGGGAGTTTGGGCATGAAACTCAGTGTGAGTTTCAAGCTGCTGGATCCAGGACTCGAACCACAGTCGACCATGTGTGAGTCAGTGACATAACCATTACACCATCTGCTGGTTTCTTCATTTCTAATAGAGTCATTATCACTAGTGATCACTCATGGACAAAAGCTCTTTAGGGTCCTCAATAATTGTTAGAGGCAGAAAGGGACGCACTCTGAAACCAAAATGTTTGAGAACTGCTGTGAGAGGGGTAGGGGGTTGTCTCCTGCATGTTGGGAGACTAACAGCATCTCAAGAGTCAGACATGACCCAGTTAAAAAACTTAAATTCAAGGCATTCTGATTCAGCCATCTCCAATTTGTACTGAGGTGTGAATTGTATAGGATGAGTAATTCCTTGAAAACTGTGGAAATGCCTTTTCTCCCCTGTAGAAGGTCTGGACAGGGCTTCACCTTGCTGCCGCCTTGCAGAGGTGTGTTCTCAGCATGGATCCAGAGGCCCTGGGGGTCAGGACCAGACTGCAAGGGCCTGCACTCCACATGAACAGTCTGTGGAGCCCAGCTCAAACCTCAGCCCAGGAACTAGCACAGGGGTTCACAGCCCATCTGCTCCCCGGACCTGCTTTCCACCCTAGGCTTTCAAACAGGGTTTCTTCAGCATAAGGAAGAGCTGGGTCTTGAGAGGCAAATGTCTCGTGAGCCCTGGGTGGTAATCCCAGGCCAGATGTGCCAAGGGGTTGGAGTGGCATTCAGGCCAGATGTGGAGTTGGGAGGGTGCCCAGCCATTCAAGGGCTCAGCTCTCAGCTTGACAGGGTCTTGCCTTCGCTCCACACTCGGATCGGCATCTGCAGCCCCTAACAAGCAAAAACCTGTGAGCTTCCACTCTGGCTCCCCCAACTCATTGAGAGCCTCTGCAGCCAGCAGCCAGAGGTTTCAAAGGTCACCCCAGCTGGGCGGATTAGAACAACAGCTCTCCCTGACCGGGTGAGGTTGGCTGCCCAGCGGAAGGCAAGTTGCAACATCTGCGAGCAGAGTCAGAACAAAGCCCCTTAACTTTTCCAGTCTGGCCCTGGACTCCGTGAAGTCCTGGTTCGCCTTCACTCTCCGTTCTCTCCAGACCTGGGACTGGAATCTCTGCAGCTCAGTGGGGACGAGTAGCCACCGCATGTCCTGTTCATGTGAGAGCTGCTGGTAAGTTGTGTCCTGTTCCTTGGCGTGCGGCCCGCGGGTCATGGCAAGTCAGCCTGGCACAGCCAAGGAGCAGCTCACTGTGGGATTAGGAGCGATCAGGGAATTTGTCAGGATTTGAGTGCATTGCGGAGAGGATTAAGGTGGGGAGGGTGGCGCTGTCAGTGCCTGGGGCATTGGCACTTGGGTGGTTTTGCTGCCCCTGGTGTGTGCCATGCTGGCGGGGGCGGTCACGGCTGACTGCAGAGCACCTAGCTCTCTGCTGGGAGCCGTATAGGGAAGGCGTGGTATTCCCAGGATGCCCTGCAGACTGAGCAGGTGCTTACAGACTAGGATCATCCCATGTATACACTTTGAGTAGGGAAGAGGACGACTGTGTTGTAACTTAATCCTTGAGCTTGTGTTTTTTCCTGAGTCTTTTAGCCTCAGAACTGCAATTTCTTTTGACTGTAGTTGAAAGTGTTCCTTTCTGGGTTTAAGAAATGATTTAAAGTACTTTTGATCAAATTAAAGTCAAATCAACTCAGTGCTGCTTCGAGTAAACTACGTTACTCGCAAAACCTTATTTGGAGATGGGCTTTGGCCCAAGTATCTCTTGGGCTTCCGGATCATTGATCCCTGCTCTTTCTGACTCCCTCCTCGCCCCCACTGTTTCACTCTCTTCCTTCTCTGTTCTTTGATATGTATTTAACTGATGTTGAACAAAGCTCTCAGGTGGGGTGTATTTGAGTCTAGCCACTGAGCATTGCTCTGCTGATAGAGAAATTATTGCAGAGATTGCCCAGCCTGTTTTTTTTTTTTTTTTTCCTGTCAGAACGAGGTCACTGGGCTTGGTGATGGATTTGAAGGATGTGGGGCAAAGGTGGTTTGGTTTGATTTAGTTTATTATTAATTTTTTTTCTGGTAGAGCATTCAAATATGTCAATGACCATTGATTGGCAGTGCGGCAGGAATCTGTCTATGCGATGATGAAGTGGCTGGGCAATGGGCTGAGAGTGAGTGGAGGTGTTTGGTGGGACTGGCCAGCTTGGGACTGGGCTCTGGCCCTGCCCATGTGATAGCTGAATAACTTTCCCATGAAACCAGGTCGCAGGGGACTAGATGTTTCCTTGCTGTGCTGACTTGCCCGCTCCTTTCCAACCTGAAAGCCGGACCTCTTCTAGGGATGGGCGATGCCTTTCTTTGGTGTTCTTGAGGTCAAGCAGGTGAATGCATGTGAGACCTTCAGGAGATTTAGATGGACCTCAGGTCAAGGATCGAGGATGTGCAGAGAGGATCCTAAGCCTGATCTCACCACTCCTGGCTTCCAGCTTCCCTGAGAACAAAGGTGTTCAGGAGTGGTGCCTTCCAAAGCCAGGATCAAGAGCAGACAGGGAGACACATCCTCTGCCCGGCCTCTGTGTAGCTCCTCTGCCTCTGGCATCTGCCACCTTGGGCACGGCAGGAATTGCCTCTAGAAGCTAGCACAGTATGAGTTTGCAATCAGACCTGTTTGGTTTCCACTTCTTAGCTACGGGGCCTTGGACAAGCACAGGTGGCTTTCCGAGCCTTGGTCTCCTGTTGGGTGCAATGGGAATAATCAGAAGGGCCCTGCAGGCCTGTTGGGCTGAGCGAGATTGGTGTTCAGCGTGAGGCTGGGCGCATACACCTTGACCACTCCTAGGCTCTGCGAGAGGGCTGTGCCCTGCCTTCTCCCAGAAGTCCTTCCGCTTCCTGCTGCTGTTATCCAGTAATCCCTTGCAGGTCCCCTTGCCTGAAGATAATTGGGCTGGCCTTGGCTTCTTGCTGTCCCTGGTGAATGGGTCTGCATCCCCAGGGTGGGGAGACTGGCTTCCATTTGGGAACTGGATGACAAAGATGCTGACACCAACCACTGTTGAATCCTTTTATTCTGTACTATGTGTTTTGTATACAGGCCCATTCAGATCAGTGTCGACCTGGTGAGGTTGATATTGCCATCCCATCTGACATAAAAGGAAACTGAGGCCAAAGGGTTGAAGTACTTTGCTCAGCCCACAGCTAGGAAGTGGCAGTGACCATGGATTTGTGGCATGGTCACAGAAATCTGATCCTCATGAGGCTCCTGTCTCCTGTGGACTATCCAAAGCCATAACATCTGCCTGTTTATCCATAGGGCTGTTTTCTTCTTGTATGTAAAATATTCTTTGATTCTGTTAGAAACATTTTATCCCAGATTATCATCTACCTTAATGTTGTTAATGATATGGCTATACATACAGAAAACCTTAATCTTATATGTCTGTGGTAGCAGTTTTCAACATTTCCTGTGTGATCCCAACCTCAGATCTCTCCCCAACAGCCAACTCTGAGTGCCAAAGGGGCCAGGGGACCCAGCAGTTAAGAACAGGGGCTTTGGCGCCAGATGCCTGGGTTCAAATGCTAGGTCTGCCCCTTTCTAAATGTGTGACCTCAGATAGATTTCCTAACTCACTGGGCCTCAGGTTTCTAGTCCATAAAACTGGGATGCTGAGTTTATCCATCTCATAGTGTTGTGTAAGGATCAAATGAACCGTATTATTTGTAAAGTGCTTAGAAAAGTTCCTCGCATGGAGTAAGTGCTGCGAAAGTGTTTGCTTTCACTGTTACCAACTGCAGAGAGCCTGAGAGTCTTATCATTTGGAAAGAAATTTTGTTTGCAAAGCTAGTACCCTATCAGTGAAAGAGAAAACCAGTTTTGTCAAAGGGGGTTGGGGGCATATACTTTTACAAACACCGCTAGTCACTTTGTTACTTTAACTGAAACTTCAAAAGATATATCCTTATTTTGTTTTTGTTAGATATTATTCAATATAAACAAAATAACTGCATGCCCCAGACACCAGAGTTCATTTGTATCCATTTATCACACTCACAGGATAAGACTTAAACATGTAACTAAATAGCCAAAGAAAATGAAGGGAGCTGCAAAGACTAGAATGGCTTTCTCCTCAGCTTGGCAGGTATTTTCCCCATGCCTGCGCTCTGTGGGGCTCATGGATTTCAAGTGAGTGAGATGTGGTCTCAGCCTGGAGTGGTCCTAGCCCATTAAGTACCCCACCTGGACTTGGAACCTGGAATAGGGGTACTTAAGATGGATTCCTGGGACCAGCAGTTAGTGTAATGACTATGTTGCTGGACTCCCACGTAGTCGACCGTGATTCACGTCCTGGACCTGGTGGCTTAAAACTCACACTGGGTGTGTGTGCGTCCGTGCCCAAGATCCCGAGAGGAGAATGGAGGAGAAGGGATTGTGGTGTGGCCATCCCCCCTGGGGGGTGATTTCTCACTTTCTGTCTCTCTGTCTCTGTCTGTCTGGCGAGCGCACGTGCCCTATAGCGAAA
>NW_006159920.1:2535172-2557447 GCF_000334495.1 Tupaia belangeri chinensis
AAGAGAAAACACCTAAAAAAAAAAAAAAAAAAAAGATGGATTCCAGGTAGTGATGGGTTGTCCAGTGACCTTGGCTGTATTCTGACTGTCATTTCTCTCAACTGCAGCCTGTTCTCTTAGCCTGGTTCTCCAGCCTTCCCTGTGTTTTAGAACACCCCACAACTACCACCAACAACAACCATCTTTTCAACAGATCTGTTTTCTGTTTATGAGAACCAGAGTTGGTTTCTGTTGCTTGCAAACAAAGAATTCAGGTTCACACCTATAAAAATTGTACTTTTGGAATCAATTCTAGGGAGATCATCAGGAATTCAGACATAGATTTAGACATAAGTAGGCTCATAGCAGGATTGATTATTGTAAAAAAAAAATTAGAAACCATCCAAATAATCAGCAAAAGGTTTAGGTAAATCATACATCCATATAATGGAATATTTTAAAATCAGATTTCTTAAAAACAACTTTTCATCCTTATTTTAAGAAAAATTATGGACAAAAAAAGAAACTGATATATATATTCATAGAAACAAAATTAGAAAGAGATGCACCACCATTGTATGAAATAAAATAATGGACATTTTCAAATTGTTTTCTTTAAGCTGTGTAGCATGGCTAGCAGAGCTCTGAGATCTGACTGATTGGGGTTCAACTCCCACTCCTGCCACTCAGTAGCTGTGTGACAGGCAAGTTATTGCACCTGCCTGAGCTTGGCCTCCTTGTTTGCAGAATGACGAGTATGGCTACGTTGTGGGTTTGTTCTGAGAATCAAAACCAATGAGATAATGTATCAAGTGCCCAGTGCAGTGTTTAGAACAGAGTGGGTATTCAGTAACTAATAATTGGTTATTTTTACACGTTGTTATTTTCCACAATGAAATACATTTAAAGAGAGTATTTACTTGAGAGTAATTAAACATCACAAGAGTTGATCTATAATATAATAGGTAGTCATTGACGAAGACTTCAAAAAGTTAGTGGAAAGTGCCTATTATAAAAACCTACTTAAGGGACCAGCAGTTAGCATAATGGCTGTGTCACTGGACTCCCATGTAGCCGGCCACCGTTCGAGTCCTGGATCCAGTGGCTTAAACTCACGTTGTATGTGTGTGTGTGTGTGCATGCCCAAGATCCCGAGAGGAGAATGGAGGAGAAGGGATTATGGCGTGGCCATCCCCCCGGGGGGTGATTTCTCACTTTCTCTCTCTCTGTCTCTCTCTGTCTTTCTGGAGAGCACACGTGCCCTATAGCAAAAACCTCTCCAAAAAAAACCCAAAAACCAAAAAACACAAAACTATGTGAGTTATAACATTTTTGTACCAAATAAACCCATACTTTAATTCCATTTTTGTCCACAAACTTTTTGAAGTCCTCTTTTATTCCCACATCAGCCCCTTATTTCTAACTACCGTTGTCAGTCCCCCACCCCACCCCCATCATATATGTCCCAAGCAGGGGTGAGGAGTCAGGGCTTGAGTTATTCTTGCCAATGATGCCATCAATGTGCTCTGTGTCCTTGGACAAGTGAGTTACCCTTTCCAGACCTCAGTTAAAAATGGAAGAGTTAGTGTGGACAATCTCAAAGTGCCTCCCTTCGCTGATATTCTGTGACCTTTGAGACTTTTTCACAATCTAATCCTCAAAGGTGAGACTTAACCTGCATCCTTCCCATCATTCAACCACAGTTTCACCTCGCCTCACCTCGCCCAGGGTCCTTGCCATATTAACCCCAGACTCCTCCTTAGAGTGGAGATCCCATTTATCTGTAGCTGGTAAGCTCTTGTACTCTAGGCAGACATAGTTTTCACTTTCTACCACAACTGCTTACTGTTGATGTTGATTCTGAAGGGTCAGTAACTATTAAATGCAGATTCAGGTATTTTTTTATAAAAACTGGAACCATCCAGTTTCTCTGTTCTAGTCCCCAAATGTCCCTTTCCCAGAAGGGAATGGTGAAAAGAGAGGCAGTTCTCCACGGAGTTTCTAGCAGGTGGAGCCAGGCCCTGGAAGCTGGTGTCTGGGACTGGCTGTACCTCGCCCTGGCTCCTTGCGTGTGGAGGACCCAGGAGCTCCAGGAGGTGCTGACCTAACTGGGCACCCGCTCTGTAGAAAACCCACCTCACCGCTGGGACCAGCAGTTAGCGTAATGGCTATGTCGCTGGACTCTCATGTAATCGACCGCAGTTCGCATCCTGGACCTGATGGCTTAAAACTCATGCTGGGCACGTGTGTGTGCGTGCCCAAGATCCTGAGAAGAGAATGAAGGAGAAGGGATTGCGGCATGGCCATCTCCCCTGGAGGGTGATTTCTCGCTTTCTGTCTCTCTGTCTCTCTCTGTCTTTATGGTGAGCACACGCGCCCTATGGCATAAACCTCTCCAAACAAAAAAACCCACCTCACCAGAGGGGGTGGCGTATGCATGCCTGAAGAAGGGCAGGGCTGGGCTTTGTCTGATCTGACCTGGTCTCCTCCTTCCCTTCTGCAGACCATGGGGGATGTGAAGCTGGCTGCCTCATCACATGTTTCCCAAACCTCCCTCAGTGCGGATCCCTCAAGAGTTGGCTCCATGCCCCTGACTGAGGCCCCTGCGTTCCTTCTGCCCCCGAGGAACCTCTAAAAAAAAAAAAAAGATGGATTCCAGGTAGTGATGGGTTGTCCAGTGACCTTGGCTGTATTCTGACTGTCATTTCTCTCAACTGCAGCCTGTTCTCTTAGCCTGGTTCTCCAGCCTTCCCTGTGTTTTAGAACACCCCACAACTACCACCAACAACAACCATCTTTTCAACAGATCTGTTTTCTGTTTATGAGAACCAGAGTTGGTTTCTGTTGCTTGCAAACAAAGAATTCAGGTTCACACCTATAAAAATTGTACTTTTGGAATCAATTCTAGGGAGATCATCAGGAATTCAGACATAGATTTAGACATAAGTAGGCTCATAGCAGGATTGATTATTGTAAAAAAAAAATTAGAAACCATCCAAATAATCAGCAAAAGGTTTAGGTAAATCATACATCCATATAATGGAATATTTTAAAATCAGATTTCTTAAAAACAACTTTTCATCCTTATTTTAAGAAAAATTATGGACAAAAAAAGAAACTGATATATATATTCATAGAAACAAAATTAGAAAGAGATGCACCACCATTGTATGAAATAAAATAATGGACATTTTCAAATTGTTTTCTTTAAGCTGTGTAGCATGGCTAGCAGAGCTCTGAGATCTGACTGATTGGGGTTCAACTCCCACTCCTGCCACTCAGTAGCTGTGTGACAGGCAAGTTATTGCACCTGCCTGAGCTTGGCCTCATTGTTTGCAGAATGACGAGTATGGCTACGTTGTGGGTTTGTTCTGAGAATCAAAACCAATGAGATAATGTATCAAGTGCCCAGTGCAGTGTTTAGAGCAGAGTGGGTATTCAGTAACTAATAATTGGTTATTTTTACACGTTGTTATTTTCCACAATGAAATACATTTAAAGAGAGTATTTACTTGAGAGTAATTAAACATCACAAGAGTTGATCTATAATATAATAGGTAGTCATTGACGAAGACTTCAAAAAGTTAGTGGAAAGTGCCTATTATAAAAACCTACTTAAGGGACCAGCAGTTAGCATAATGGCTGTGTCACTGGACTCCCATGTAGCCGGCCACCGTTCGAGTCCTGGATCCAGTGGCTTAAACTCACGTTGTATGTGTGTGTGTGTGTGCATGCCCAAGATCCCGAGAGGAGAATGGAGGAGAAGGGATTATGGCGTGGCCATCCCCCCGGGGGGTGATTTCTCACTTTCTCTCTCTCTGTCTCTCTCTGTCTTTCTGGAGAGCACACGTGCCCTATAGCAAAAACCTCTCCAAAAAAAACCCAAAAACCAAAAAACACAAAACTATGTGAGTTATAACATTTTTGTACCAAATAAACCCATACTTTAATTCCATTTTTGTCCACAAACTTTTTGAAGTCCTCTTTTATTCCCACATCAGCCCCTTATTTCTAACTACCGTTGTCAGTCCCCCACCCCACCCCCATCATATATGTCCCAAGCAGGGGTGAGGAGTCAGGGCTTGAGTTATTCTTGCCAATGATGCCATCAATGTGCTCTGTGTCCTTGGACAAGTGAGTTACCCTTTCCAGACCTCAGTTAAAAATGGAAGAGTTAGTGTGGACAATCTCAAAGTGCCTCCCTTCGCTGATATTCTGTGACCTTTGAGACTTTTTCACAATCTAATCCTCAAAGGTGAGACTTAACCTGCATCCTTCCCATCATTCAACCACAGTTTCACCTCGCCTCACCTCGCCCAGGGTCCTTGCCATATTAACCCCAGACTCCTCCTTAGAGTGGAGATCCCATTTATCTGTAGCTGGTAAGCTCTTGTACTCTAGGCAGACATAGTTTTCACTTTCTACCACAACTGCTTACTGTTGATGTTGATTCTGAAGGGTCAGTAACTATTAAATGCAGATTCAGGTATTTTTTTATAAAAACTGGAACCATCCAGTTTCTCTGTTCTAGTCCCCAAATGTCCCTTTCCCAGAAGGGAATGGTGAAAAGAGAGGCAGTTCTCCACGGAGTTTCTAGCAGGTGGAGCCAGGCCCTGGAAGCTGGTGTCTGGGACTGGCTGTACCTCGCCCTGGCTCCTTGCGTGTGGAGGACCCAGGAGCTCCAGGAGGTGCTGACCTAACTGGGCACCCGCTCTGTAGAAAACCCACCTCACCGCTGGGACCAGCAGTTAGCGTAATGGCTATGTCGCTGGACTCTCATGTAATCGACCGCAGTTCGCATCCTGGACCTGATGGCTTAAAACTCATGCTGGGCACGTGTGTGTGCGTGCCCAAGATCCTGAGAAGAGAATGAAGGAGAAGGGATTGCGGCATGGCCATCCCCCCTGGAGGGTGATTTCTCGCTTTCTGTCTCTCTGTCTCTCTCTGTCTTTATGGTGAGCACACGCGCCCTATGGCATAAACCTCTCCAAACAAAAAAACCCACCTCACCAGAGGGGGTGGCGTATGCATGCCTGAAGAAGGGCAGGGCTGGGCTTTGTCTGATCTGACCTGGTCTCCTCCTTCCCTTCTGCAGACCATGGGGGATGTGAAGCTGGCTGCCTCATCACATGTTTCCCAAACCTCCCTCAGTGCGGATCCCTCAAGAGTTGGCTCCATGCCCCTGACTGAGGCCCCTGCGTTCCTTCTGCCCCCGAGGAACCTCTGCGTCAAAGAAGGAGCCACTGCCAAGTTTGAAGGGAGGGTAAGAGGTGTGACTGGATGGGGAGGCTTGGGGGAGGACAGGCAGGGGCCACGGCTCCGTCTCAAGCCTCTTTCTCAGCAGACTGGATTTGATAAAAGGTCTGAAGTTTCTTGGACCTTCACATAGGGTGAATGTAGACCACTTAGCTCTATTTCTTTTGTTTATGGTGGGCTTTGGTCTAGGTTGGAGGGTAGAGTGGGACATTACAAGTTGACTAACCTGAGATATTTTGCTGTTAATGAAGGTTATGTTCTGGGCATCTAATTATAGAAGAAGACATGGCCTGGTGGCAGGAGGAATATGAGCAGTTTGGGTTTAAATCTGTGCCTTCACATCTGGGCAAGTGAGAACTGACTGGAATTTTTCTCTTGCCTTTTCGCTGGAAGGAGTGCTTAGTCAGCTGTTCATGTACTGACCTGGTACACTACAGTGGTGGGATGGAAGACAGGCCCCTTATTTCCATTCTGTCACCTTCTGCAAATGATTCTTGGTCTCTTGTTCTCACTGGGCCTCCAATTTTTCTTCTGCAAATGGGCATGATAATTCCTTGTCCACCATGTACTAAAAAGGAGGAGAAGATGAGAACAGTGAAGAATCGTTGAAGAGTGGCAGCTGGTGTGTGGTGAAGGCATCTGGACCCCACATGGCTGACTGCACCATACATCTTGGGCCAGGCAGCTTGAAAACATGCTAGGTTCATGTGATACGTGCTCAAAACCCAAAAGGAGGGAGAGGAAGAGAAGGGATTGTGGCGTGACTATTCCCCTTGGGGGGGTGCATTCTCACTCTCCCTCTTTCTCTCTCCAGAAAGCACACATGCCCTCTGGCAAATTAAAAATAGTTGAAATAATATCTATAGTTATGCCTCCTTGGAAAAACGTTCAGTAAACTTCTAACTTGGGTCACTAGGACGTCAAATCAACTGGCCTGGAGATGCGTGTGGACGTCAGGGAAGTTTACAGTGATAATTGTCCTCGGGTTAATTATGGTGAGATTTATCCCAGGAAATGCTTTAGGAGCTAGAAAGCTTTGATCTGAGCACTAGAAAAGACCACAGAGGTGAGAGGGGGTTGTAGCTGCACTGTGACTCTGCCATTTAAACGAGAGCCCCCGAAAGTTACAGGAGGAAGAGATCAGGCAGGCGACCCCCAAAGGGCACTGGGCTGTATCCTTGTTTAAGGGAAGAGTCTGGCTCCATAGTTTTCTGGAAAGCTGGCAGGGGCTGCAGCCTTGAAAATGTCGTGGGGCTGCACTGAACTGTGTGTTCTGCACAGGCCTGTCTAGTAAAGACCGAGTGCTAATGGATCTGACCTCAGTCCTGCGTATCTGTCACCTGAGGAACAGAGGGGCGTGCTGGTGATATTCCTGAGGTCTGCTTCTTCTCTCTGGGCACGGCCAGGTCGAAGGCTCTTTCCTGTTGTTCTGACTGGTCTTCCTGTCCTCTCATCCCCACAGCTGGTAGGGAGGTTCAGCATGGCTCAGATGACCACAGAGAGGAATAAGTACCGATCATGCTTCTGTGTGGGTGAAGTTCACAAACACCACACTGGGTGAAAGAAGCCAGAAATAAAGGGCTACTCTCCCCTCCACCCCTCTCCTCCACACACATCTACAAGGGTCTTCAGAAAGTTCATGGAAAATGAGCATTGTGAAACACACACGATTCCATTGATGAATACACACGACACCGTTTCAGGAAAATATTCAGCATGGGAATACCCATAGATATAGGAAGTAGGTAAGTGGATGCCAGGATCTTGGGGTTGGGCATGGGGAGCGGCTGCTAATGGGGATGGGGTTTCTTTTGGGGATGTTGAAAATGTTCTGAAATTAGATGGCAGTGGTTGGGCAACTTTGTGCAGATATTTATAAAACACCACATTATACACGCTAAAAATTAAAAATAAACATTTAGGAAATAGCTTAGACTGCAAAACTGTTCTTAGCTCCACACTCACCCTCCTGCCATACTACTTCAGAGAGAACTCTTCCTCAGTTCAGGCGAACGTGGAGCTGAAGAGATGACGTAGCTTCTTCCAGCGCAATGTGCATCTGCACTCTCTCCGGCCCGTGGAGTCTTGAGGGAACCAGCCTCCGAGTTACCGGATCTGGGACCTTCACGGGATGACGCCTGGCCTCGGAGCCAGCACACTAGAGCTCTGAGTTGCTCAGTACCCTTGATCGGCACGTCATGCCTTTGATGAATCTAAGAGGCCCTTTTCTGAGGAAAAGCAACTGACTTTTTCTGTGTCTTCTCATATATGGAATATGAGAAGAAAAGCAGATAAGTAGTGAAAGTGCTTCATCAAGTCAAAAAATATACGGGCAGATAAGTCAGCTAGATCCCACATGGCTGACTGAGTGGTTCAAGTGGTTCAAGTCATGACCTGGTGGTTTAAAAAATCACACTGGGCATGTGTGTGTGCATGCCCAAAATCCTGAAGGAAGGAAGAGATGGAGAAGGGATCATGCCTCATAAGGGGTGATTTCTCATTTCCCCCCCTCCTTCTCTTTGTCTCTCTCTCTCTGATAAATGTATGTACCCTCTGACAAAAATTTTTTTAAGAAAAAAAATAGGATTATTTTTATTATTTTATGAGAGATTTTTGCTATAGGGCACATGCACTCACCAGAGAGAGAGACAGAAAGTGAGAAATCACTCCCCAGGGGATGGCCATGCCACAGTCCCTTCTCCTCCATTCTCTTCTCAGGACTTTGGGCACACACACACACATATGCCTGGCGTGAGTTTCCAGCCACTGAGTCCAGGACTCTAGTCGTGGTTGACTACATGGGAGTCCAGCGACATAACCATTACACCATCTGCTGGTCCCTATAGGGTTATTTTTCTTATGAGTTTAATCCACAAAACATAAGAGTGGACAATTTAATGTCATTTAATATATTCACAACATTGACTGCACTATTTAAAGTGGACAGTTTAGTGTCATTTAATATATTCACAACATTGACTGCACTATTCTTAAATTATTGCATTCTTATTCTGCAACATCCCTGTCCCAATGTTGGTCTCCCAGTGACTTCAGGGTTTCTGTTTTCTGGAAGCTGGGCTTTTTCAGAATATCTTCTGAGAGAGTAACTTTTAAAAATGGTGCCTTCCGGCCCAGGCTCGTCCCCATCTCAGCTGGCAGAAACCCACTTCTCTGGGGCTGCCCACAGGCGCTCTGGCTCCTTTCTTCCTCTCCCTTCTTTAAAGTTGCCACCACTAGCAGGGCCCTAGGACCTCCCGGCTTTTCCTGAAGGGGACTTGGGGACCCTTCCACCCCTGGAAAACACACAGACAGCACCGATTGGAGGAAACAATAAAGGTTTGCTTCTAACAGCTTCTGGGCTGGTAATTACAAGTTGGTTCAAACGTGAATGAGGTAAATACTGCCCACTGTAACTCTGACCTCCGATGAAGCTCCTCTTTCTATCAAGAAGTCTTGAGTGACATTAAGGTGGGACTGGACATGGCCCCTGTGGTTTTCTCTCTTTCTGAGAAGCTCCACCTATAAGATGTCCATCTCCGTGGGTCTCGGTCCCTCACGTCCTGGGGCTTTTGCACCTTGTGGCAGGTACTTTGGACAGCCAAGACATGACCCATTACCAGTCCCCAGGCCCGGGCCTTTTCCATTCTGGAGGCCACTGTGATGACTTCCTTTGCAACTCAGAGTGGCCCAGTGACACACTTGGGCTGAAGTCAGTCAGGGAGCTTCAGGGAAAGCTCTTGCGTTTTGATTCAGAGGAAAGTAACCTCACTGGTGCCCCCTGTTTCCACTCCCCGCTTACCTCCTTGAATACAGATGTAATGCCCGGTCCTCTGGCAGCCAGGTGAAACCAGGAGGCGGCAAGCCAGCACACTATGGATGGGTTGGGGGCATACGGCCAGCAGAGGAGGGAACATAAAGAACAACACTAAGACAAAAATCCCGAGGCTTAAAGACGCCCGGATAAGATCTTTGGCTGCTGTTATTCACACAGGAAATGTTACAAAAAGTATTCCTAACCGATAAACACCTAATGAGATGCATGTGGAGGTATTTCCTCCCTAAGATGGGAATGGATAGGGAAGACAGCACAGAGGAGAATGAAACCACCCTTTCAGGCCCTAACCAAGTCTACCGACGGTACAAGAGTGGCTTATTCTCAGTGAAAGTACTTAACGAGAATAAGACAGTGGGGAATATGGGGGTGAAGAGAAGAGGATAGAGAAAGATAGCAAGAGAGCAATAGAGAGGCAGGACGTTAGTGGGAAACAGATAGGGCTTATTACCTGTTGATGATGACGTGTAGAGTATTCTCAACTGGATTGGTCTGAGAAGTATTTCATGATGGGTAAAGTCTTTTTACAAGCAAAATGAGAAATAGTGATTGACTGTTTAAAAAATAATTGGAATAATAATAATAATGATTGGGAAAAACAATGAAAAGATATTGAATGATGAAGTGGGGAGATTAATGTCTCTGTATTGACTGACATGAAGGCATTCCCTTTGAAAAAACAATGTAATACACTGTAAAGTTATATGCAATCCAATGTAATATAAACAATATTATGATCATAGAAAAAAAAGAGTGGCTTATTCTGAGTTGAATATGGCCCTGGAGTTAAATCATTAGGGAAGAATCCTTTCTACCTGCTTATGAACCAAAAGGTGCATTTGTTTTAAGCCAAAAGGATCTAGGACTGGTTTATGTGTGCATGCCCAAAGTCCCAAGAGGAGAATGGAGGAGAAGGAACTGCAGCATGGCCATCCCCCGGGGAGGTGATTTCTTACTTTTTGTCTCTCTCTGGGTGAGCACACGTGTCCTATAGCAAAAATCTCTCATAAAATAATAATAGTAACCCTATATATTTTTTTACTTTAAGAAATTTTTGTCAGAGGGTACATGCATTCATCAGAGAGAGACAAAGAGGAAGTCAGCCATGTGGAGTTAAGTGGCCCGTTAATGTCATTATGGAGCAACTGCTATTTGATAAGGATCTATTGGTTTGGCCAAAGCTGCTGTCTTCCCTCAACATCCCAAACCCAAAGCTTGAGATTATATTTAGTTTTAGAAATTCTGTGGGACCAGCAGTTAGCATAATGGCTATGTTGCTGAACTCCCATGTAGTCGATCGCAGTTTGAGTCCTGGACCCGGTGGCTTAGACTCATGCTGGGCGCATGTGTGTGCATGCCCAAGATCCCAAGAGAAGAATGGAGGAGAACGGATTGTGGCATGGCCATCCCCCCTGGGAGGTGATTTCTTGCTTTCTGTCTCTCTGTCTCTCTCTGTCTCTCTGGTGAGCGCATGTGCCCTGTAGCAAAAACCTTTAAAAAAAAAAAAAAAGAAAGAAATTCTGGGTTTGGCAGGTGGTGTGGTGGTTAAGGGTGCTAGACTCCCGCATGGCTCCCCAGTTCGAATTCCGGACCTGGCAGTTTGCTTTCTCACTTTCCCTCTCTCTCACACACACATACTCCTTCACTCTCACTCTCACTCTGTCCCTCTCTGGTCAAATTAAAATAAATAAATAAATAAATAAATAAATAAATGTTAAGTAAAATAATTCTTCTTAAAAAAATCATAAAGTTCTGGAGACCAGCAGTTAGCATAATGGTTATGTTGCTGGACTTCCACGTAGTCGACTGCGGTTTGCGTCCCGGACCCGGTGGCTTAAAACTCACGCCGGGCGGTTGCGTGCGTGCCCAAGATCCTGAGAGGAGAATGGAGAAGAGATTGCGGCATGACCATCCCCCCGGGTGGTGATTTCTTGCTTTTCTCTCTGTCTCTCTCTGTCTTTCTGGTGAGCGCACACGCCCTATAGCAAAAACCTCTCCAAAAAAAAAAAAAAAAACCATAAAGTTCTCACTCCTTATCTCATCAGTATCACTTTTAGACTCAGAACCATGAGCCCACAGTCTAGAAACTGCTGTTTCTACATCGAGTCATGTCCTCTTCATGGAACGAGGCACCGGTCTGCCCTTGGGGTATGCTCACTGGAGCCCAACCATCTCCATGTGTGGGGCACCCAGGACCAACAGTTTTTGACCCAGTGACTCCGAGCCCATTTCTAAATTCCATGTAGGCCTCCTCCCCTGAAAAGACTTTGCTAGGCCTGAGTGGCGTGGTCAAGGGGCAGCCTTTTGCTTGGGAGACAGAGGGGGGGCTCTACTGCCTGTGGACCTCCCTGCCCCATGCAAGATGTGAGTAGGGTGGGAGGAGAAACACGCAGGCCCACGCCAGTGCCCAGTGTGATCTGCGGGCTCTGGGAGCAGCAGGAGGCCTCCTAGCAGAACCAGACTGAATCCCAGCTTTCTATTGCCCATGAGGGCAGCTGAAGCGCTGATGAGCTGCTTCCCTCACCACAGAGTCAAGTACGAAAAGACAGCAGTGGTGGGAAAAAGACCGAAACCACCAGAGATGTCTTCCCCTCTGCCCTGGAACTTATCTTTATCAGAAAGAAGCTAACGCTCACAGGCCGTGCCATGAATCAGATGAGCTAGTACTCCAGCGCCCCTTGAGAAGTACAGTGCAAACGAGGTCTTGGCCCAGACCGCCTGTCTCAGGGTTTACTGGTGTGGGCTGTCCCCGGCCTTAGCCAGTGCTGTCATATTTCAGCTGTGGAGAGTGGCAGAGAGAACCTGGAAGATCCGACTTGGGAACGTGCGAATAAGTCTTCAGTTCCCACTTTAACCAACAGCTGTACCTTTCTCCCAGTAAACGCTTCCCATGTCCCGTCCAACTCAGAAGTAGTCAATTACTATGTTTAGTGCTTTGAGAAGCTTGAAGGAAGTGTCTCACCCACTTTCTGTCCTCAGAAGACTTGATGTGGTTCTGGAGAAAAACGTGCGAATAAAGGAGGCCACAGCACCAGGGGGTTCTGGTCTGCGCCTCCTACTGTCATGTGATCACCCTGGCACCATCTGATGCCCCCTTTCACAGGTCTCATCTGGCTCCTAGAACTCAGGGACTATTTCTTATTTATCTTTTGTGCCCCAGGAGTAGCACAGAACCTGCTACATAAATGTTTGGTTCCCAGAGGAGAGCCACGGTGGCAACGACACAGACTCCAGCCACTGCCAGTCAGGTCTCCTGGGATTTGGTCCACTCCCGCCTGGCCTTCCCAGCGCCCTCACTCCCCACTGGCCTCTCTGTGTTCTCACCGTATAGAGTGCCTTTCCTTCCCCTCCCCATCTTATCCAGCTTGGCTATCCGATTTAAATTCTAAGTCCTTCAGGTTACTTTCCTAAAGCATCTTAATAGAATGCAGAAGATCCATGGCTATAGGATGTGGAATATTCCCACTAATCACATAAGAGCATTCATGAGTAATAACCACAGGAAAGAGTTGATTGCTTTGGCCTTTTTAACATGTATTAGTCTCTAATAATCTGTGTACCTATAACTTTGTTATGAAGAAAAAGAGACCTAAGTATCAAACTTTTTTTTTTTTTTTTGAGAGGTTTTTGCTGTAGGGTGCGTGCGCTCATCAGACAGACAGAGAGACAGAAAGCCAGAAATCACCACCCAGGGGGGATGGCCATGCCGCAATCCCTTCTCCTCTGTTCTCCTCTCGGGATTTTGGGCACGCACACACATGCTCCTGGTGTGAGTTTTAAGCTACCGGGTCTGGGACATGAACCGCGATCGACTGCATGGGAGTCCAGTGACATAGCCATTATGCTAACTGCTGGTCCCAGTATCAAACTATTTTTAAAACAAAGTTTAAACGTTCTTTGCCTTGACCCATACTTTCAATCTTCAGAAGAAACTACCATTAACAATTCAGGTTTCCTTCTATAAATGTTCTAAGTGACATGAACACCTATCTTCATGTCCTCATTATACACAAATGGGCCCAAGTATATTTACATGATCTGCAACTTCTCTTTTTATTCAACATCTTTTGACATTTTTTCCACGTTAGCATATAGATTCACCTCACAGTCCTAGTCTTGACCTTTCTAATCCTCAATTTCTTCCTCCTCTGAACTTCCATAATACTTACATATATAATCCATTTTTACTATTTATCAATTTATTTATTTGTAGGTTTTTGCCATAGGGCACATGCACTCAACAGAGAAAGGGAAAGTGAGAAATCATGCCTCGGGGGGATGGCCACACCACAATCCCTTCTCCCTCCATTTTCCTCTCAGGATTTTGGGCACGCGTACACATACACCCAGCATGATTTTCAAGCCTCCAAGTCTGGGACTCAAACCACTGTTGGCCTTGTGGGAGTCCAGTACCTTAAGCACCATGGCACCTGCTGGTCCCAATTTATTTATTTTTAAGTAAAATTTTTAAGTGTTCTTATTCCATGATAGAGAGAGAGATACACCCCCAACGGGTCATCACACCATGATCCATCTCCCATCAGCCCCTCTGGGTCACAGGCATGCATGCATACTCATTGCACACAGGGAGTTCTTGGGATGCAAATCCATTGGGTCTAGTTGCATTACCACTGTGCCACATCTCATCCCTATTTGTTTTTACCAGTTATTATTTATTATCTTTTGCTTCCTCAATGAGAGTGACTTGTTCAGTGTCTAGAATTGGATTGTCCAGTAGGATAACCACTAACCACATATGGCTATCTAAATTTAAATAAAGACTGATTAAAGTCAAATGCAATAGAAAATTCAGTTCCTCACCTGCAGTAGCCACATATCAAGTGCTCAGTAGCCACACCTGGTTAATAGTTACCACATCAGACAGCACAAGTGATTAAATACTTCTATCACTGCAGAAAGTCTTACTGGCCTAGGCCGGTCTAAAGCATTTTTACATCTAAGTCAAGTTCAATGCATTGGTGACCTGTAGCTAGAAAGTATGTTGGAAATAGTTGTTGCACTCACGACAGAAAATAAGATATTACGTAGGGAAGGAGACTCATTCAACAAATATGTTATCTCTTAGTCTTCCATCTTCACTGGAGGATGCTAAGCTTGGTATCCCAGCAAGCTTGAATGTGCTCCCCAAATTCTCTCCTGTCTGTTGTGGGTAGCAGGTGGTAGATTTCCTGGGTACCAGGGAGTTTCTCGAGTATTTAAAGAAAAGCAGGGAACCAGCAGTTTGCGTAATGGCTATGTTGCTGGACTCCCACATAGTCGACCGCGGTTCGAGTCCCAGACCTGGTGGCTTAAAACTCATGCCGGGCGTGTGTGCATGCGTGCCCAAGATGAGGAGAAGGGATTGTGGCGTGACCATCCCTCCTGGGTGGTGATTTCTCGCTTTCTGTCTCTATGTCTCTGTCTGTCTGGCGAGCGCACGCGCCCTATAGTGAAAATCTCTCCAAAAAAAAAAAAGAAAAGAAAAGAAAGAAAGAAAAGCAGTAGTATGGGAAATGGTAGGATAAGTATTGCTGAAACTTTATCATTGTTATCGGTGAGTGGCCACTTGGGTTCAAAATGGTGGCCTGAACAGATTTACTCACTTCCCTTCCTTTCAAATATGCCACTAAGTGAACATAGAGAATGGATTCAGAGCTGCACTACAAAAGAAGGGGGCATTCATTAGTGGACCAGAGGTTTTCTTGGGATTGCATTGTAAGATGTATCAACTCTGCAGATAAGGAGTGAAGTGTCAAGCAAAAACAAGAGCCACATATTTGAAATGAAAGGATTTGGCATGGACTATAGGGCAGAAATCAGAGTGACTAAGGGAGCACTGCGTACTATACATGTATGTGGATAAAATCGAAGCTCCTGGTATAGAGAGTAGTATCTTAGGAAAAAAATTTATTATTTTTATTATTTTTAATTGAGAGGTTTTTGCTATAGGGCATGTGCTCACCAGAAAGACAGAGAGAGACAGAGAGACAGAAGATGAGAAATCACCCCCCAGGGGAGATGGCCACGCCACAATCTCTTCTCCTCCATTCTCCTCTTGGAATCTTGGGCACGCACGCACATATGCCGGTGTGAGTTTAAGCCACCGGGTCCAGGACTTGAACCACAGTCAGCTACATGGGATTTTAGTAACATAGCCATTACACTAACTGCTGGTTCCGGAAAAAGTTTTTATACTTTGCCATTGAGTTGAAGCGTGTTGGATATGCAGTCCATTTACTCAATGGCCAAGCACGCCAAGGGAAGTCTGCCCATAGACATTCCCACGCGGAGCCTCCAGACAGCCTCCTTATTCAGGGAAACAGAACTACATCCAAGAGTGGAAACCCACAACAACTACCTACAGTTAGAGTTCCTCAGCCATTGATTTCGGACAGTTACTGTTAATTCAGGATCATTTGCAGTCTGAAGAAAACTTGTTTTCTTTTGGAGAAGTTTTTGCTATAGGGCACGTGCGCTCGCTAGAAAGAGAGACAGAGCGACAGAAACGAGAAATCACCCCCCAGGGGGATGGCCACGCCGCAATCCCTTCTCCTTCATGCTCCTCTTGGGATCTTGAGTACGCACGCAAACACACCCGGCGTGAGTTTAAGCCACCGGGTCTGGGACGTGAACCTTGGTCGACTACATGGGAGTCAAGCAACATAGCCATGACGCTAACTGCTGGTCCCAAGAAGTACTTTTTAAAACTCTTCATTTCTCTTGTCAGCAGAGTAAGAATGAGCTGGTTTCCCTTGCTTAACTCCAGTAATAGAGATGAAACCAAGCTTTCTGGTCCCTAAGTGTTCTGGTGAAGGCCAGACTAGAGATTTGAGATTCCAGGCACTGCTTCCCCAACCTCTAGCCTACAAAGCACCTGCAGTAGCTGTAGAAATACAAAAAGGCAGGGCTCCAAGTACTAAAAATCCCAAGCACCCTGGCTGTCACACAGAACATTAAGAGGGTGGGACGGGAGACCCTAGCTGTGCCTGTATTCATACAGAAAAATAGAAGGTGGACGGGAAGGACCTCATGACTGTTCTTGTGGCAGCTCACTTAGCATATGTGTGTTTCCTATCCAGTCTCTGCAGGCATCTGAGTCTGAGATCTTGCCATACATGTCCAGTAGAAGATCTAAAAATCAAATCAGGACCAGTGAAAGGGAAGCAGTATAAGTCAAATAAATGCCTTCTTATTCATAGTGAGACTCCACTGAGTGCTGTCTAAAGTCTTAACTCAAGAAATAGACATAGAGCCTATTATCTAGAACTGTGGAGCTAATGATAAGAATAGGGTGAGGGACCAGCAGTTAGCGTAACGGCTATGTCGCTGGGCTCCCATGCAGTCGACCATGATTCAAGTCCCAGATTCTGTGGCTTAAACTCATGCCAGGTGTGTGTGCGTGTGTGCCCAAGATCCCGAGAGGAGAATGGAGGAGAAGGGATTGCAGCGTGGCCATCCCCCCTGGGGAAGTGATTTCTCGCTTTCTGTCTCTCTGTCTCTGTCTTCCTGGCAAGTGCATGCGCCCTATAGCAAAAACCCCTTCAAAAAAAAAAAAAAAAAAAAGAATTGAAGGATGATTTCAGGGGTTATATCTAGGAAGTGATACTACAGTAGGGAGAGGAAAGAGCTAGAGGGAAAGAAACCTTTTGTCATTTCATACCCTCAACTTCCATTTTTACTTTATACATATTCTTCTTGCTTGATTAAAAAAAAACAGTAGACAGGAATTACTTCTGTAATTTTTTTGTAGTGTGTGTGTTTAGACAAAGTCTTTCTGTATCATAATCCTCCTTCCTCAGCCTTCCATGTAGCTGAGACCCCACGCACAGACCACCGAGCCTGACTTTTCAAGGTGAGCTGAGAAGCTGAGATGGCCTCAGCCTTCCAAGCAATAGTGTCCAGCTCACGACCATGTCTGGGCCTTCTTCCATAATTTTTAAAAGCACAATACAAATGCTGTAAAAAAGACTGGTGCAGCTATCTGAGTTCAGTATTCAGAATCTATTTGATAAATGGTCAGAAGTGAATACACAATTTATATCGAAAGAAACAGACAAAATCTGGGCACAGAAAAATACGGTACATTATATCAAAACACATTACACAACACTTCTGGCAGTCAAACAAACGGAAATCAAAATACCTTTCAGATATTCATGTACCTGAAAAATCAGCAGAATAAAAGCTATTAAGAGCCCGTTCATGGACTCTTTATTTAGAAGGAACAAGTCAAGATTGTTTTGTGTTTCGTTTTCATTTTTTGCTGGAGGCACTGATTACTGGTTAGCTTCCTTGGAGCTCATATGGGCAGAATGGTACAGGGGCAATAAAACTGTGGCATCTTTGCCAAGAATTCTCCTGACGCTATAGCGCAACTCTTTTTTCTTAAAGGAGGAGGAAAGAGACAGTCGGTACGAAAGCGTTCAGAGCACTTGGTGTTCAAGGGAGACTGTTACCGCGCACACCAGTGCGGCACATACTGCACGGCCGCGCGTTTGTCATTTTCGGTCGCTGCGTCCATAAAGGGCGACGTGTGTGTGAGTAACGTGAAGTGGAAAGGACACCGCGTGTGGTCTGGTCATGACCGCCTCAAAGCTTCGGTGTGCTCGCCACCTAAAATGAGAAGAGGGTTTGGAACCACGCAAATGGAATTATTTTTCGTTTGACGCTCTTGAAGCGTCTGCGTTTTGAAAGTTTTCGGTGATCGCTGCCCTGTCAGGGAGGAGGAGACTAGCTCTATCTGAACGTCTGTCTCTCCACTGGCCAGCCCTTTCACGCCTGTTGTTCTAATGTGCTTCCAATTAGCGTGACGGCCTTGAGATAAGCGACAAGAGATGGGGAGACCAGATCAGAGTGTTCTTCCTCTTACTGGATAGCCTGCGAGTGGACAGAGTCACAGTGCTGGGTTCAAAGTAGGTGTGGAGCTATCACTAAGGTATGGTTCATTTGTTCACAGGGATGCAGTTTCTGCAGACCCAGAAAGTTCAGATATCTTACCATTGCCACTTTCTTCCATAAATAAAATCAATAATTAAAACCTACTTTCATTAAAAAAAAAAATGAACAACACAAGTTAAGTTTCCTCAGTGCCTCCGACTCTGGGAATACATGATCACTATCTTAGTAATTTCATAATTAATGCATTATCAACTTTGGTATCAGAAAATTAAACTTTTTCTCTTCTACAAAGGCTTTCTAGCTCTTCCGGTTCATTCTATTCTCTTCTGTTTCTATGTCCTAGGAGGATTATATTTTACACTCTACAAATTAGACTTTAATTAGAAGATTAGCACATTGTAGAAGAGCCATGGACTGGGGTTCTCATTCCTACATAGTTGCCTTAAAACCTTGGACCAATCCTGCCTGAGTCTCAGATTTCTTCTTATAAAATCACAATTTAGATGATCCTGAAGGCCCTTTGAGATCTGAAAACCTATGATTGCTGTGTTACTATGTGCACTGTCTGTTTCACATGTTTAATTTTTTTTTTTTAGGTTTTTGCCATAGAGTGCATGCACTCATGGAAGAGAGACAGAGAGAGATAGTGAGAAGGAAAGTGACAAATCACCCTCAGGAGGATGGCCATGCCACAATCCCTTTCTCTTCCATTCTCTTGTGATCTGGGGCACACATACACACAAGCATGCCCAGAGTGATTTTCAAGCTGCCAGGTCCAGGCCTCTAACTGTGGCTGTCCACGTGGGAGTCTAGGCCCTTAGCCACCACGCCACCTGCTGACCCCCACGTCTCATTTTTGTTTTTTTGAGAGGTTTTTGCTACAGGGCGGGTGTGCTCACCAGAAAGACAGAGAGAGACAGAGAGATAGAAAGCAAGAAATCACCACCCCAGGGGGGATGGCCACACCGCAATCCATTCTCCTCCACTCTCCTCTCGGGATCTTGGACACGCACACACATGTGCCTGGCGTGAGTTTAAGCCACCGGGTCTGGGACTTGAACTGTGGTCAGCTACATGGGAGTTCAGCGACACGGCCATTATGCTAACTGCTGGTCCCAACACCTGTCTCATTTTTAAAAGTTCACCATTGTACTACCTCCTTGTAGGTGCCTGTAAAGGCTGATTGTGTGTTCATTCTGTCGATTTTGCAGATTTTCTAAATGTTAATCTCTTGCCTCATTAAAGTAATATCTTGCTTTTATTTAAATTACATTTTCCGTATTTGCATTTGATTAATTCAACCAACATTCATTAAGCACTTTACACCCAAACAGGTTCTGTGTTCATTGTTTAGAACTGCGAATGTTTGAGGCAGGCGGACCATTGTTTGTGAGGACTGTTGGGAACTGGGCCAGGTAACACTGGCAGTTGTTCCTATCTTTAGCATTTCATTGTTTTACTCAGTGTTTATTCATATTTCGGAGTTGCGGCTTTCTTTGTTGTTCTGATCACACCTTATTTTTAATAACGCACCATACCATTTTAGCATTTTATAGCGTAGAAAGCCCTTTGGGGGAGAGCACTAACTGCCCCCTCTTCCGTTTTTCAGGACTTTGGAAAAGCTTTGCAGAATTAAATGAAGTGAAATGCATGCATGGGGGTGGGTGACTTGGAGCACAGTGCTCCCCAGAAGCACCCAGTGAAAGACCAGGCACCTTGTCACCTTCTCTGGGTTCAATCTGTCCTTCCACTGGAGGACAGCGTTGCTAAAGGCGTGTAGGTCTCAGCTGAGGGGTGTCCCAGGTTCTCCTCCTTCAGCCCCTCCCAGGCTCCATGTACTGCGAGGTTCTTCCCAGCTAGCAGCTTTGGGCACTTCTCTGGCCAGAAGCCTCCCTTGGTTTTAAGTCCAGGCCCCCTGCCTGGCATTCCATTTTCTCCATGGTGGTGGTCCAGGACCCTGCTAACTGGACCCAGCTGACCTCCACAACCCCTGAGTAGGTCCTGGGCTTTTCTGACATTGTTTCTGACTGGAGTCTGAACCCCAAACGTATCAGACTTCCAATCATCACCTCTTCCAGGGAGCCCATCCTGATGCTAACCTTTGTGGCCTCCTTCCTACCGAGTCACCCCAGGCTTTCTCGTACTGTCCATCGTTGCCTCTGCCTTTGCGTTCTGGTTATTTCAGCACTTGTCACTGGAATGAGAGCCCCCCGAGGACAGCTTCTTACTCCTCTTTATGCTCTCTGCAGCACCTAAGACGGGGCCTGCCCGTGGCAGACATCCAGTAAGGCATGGTGGTTACAGTGGAGCAGGGTGGATGTAAGTACATCTGGGCACTGCCATCAGCCTGGTGATGTCAGAATGCCGCCTTGTGCAGGCTGCTTTCCGTGGCAGTTTGTTGATTGTCCTAGGGAGCTGGCTTCTCTTAGGACCAGCAGTGTGACCCTGAAAGGAGGGCCAGACTGGCAGCGATGTGCCTGGGTCTTCGTCTGTAGCTCACTCTGACCTCTGTACTTTTGTTTCCTCATCTGTAAAACGAGGAGCTCAGAGAAGATGACTCTGACACCCCTCCATGCTCTAACATGCCAGGACACCATCACAGTAAAATTTAGTCAACGTTTTGCAGAAGGGACCTAGTGGTTGTGTTGGTGAGCTTCCCGGTGACCCCTTGTGGGATCCGAATGCTGCGACACTCAAGAAGGCTGACATGACTGAGTGGTTTGCAAGTTAATTCCAATCAGTTGGCACAAGCTGCAGGATATTTGGTAAAAAGATGACAAAGAGAACCCAAACATGGTCCCCATATTCAAGAGACTCACATTCTTAAATTGCCGAGGCTCTAAGGCCACACCCCCCACATATGTCACACATGTTGGCCTTGAGGGCTGGGGTGGTAGGTGGGAAGACAGGAAGCAGACTCTGATGCCATGTCCCAGACCTCATTGCTCCTCCCAGTTCAATTCCTGTCCCCTGCCTCTGCCCAGAAACTCTCTGAAATGGAAGTGGTGAAGAAGGACAGTGATGACACTTAGGTACCCATGTCCAGACAGCGGGCTGAGTGACAGTGAGGATAAGAGAGACCCGCTCACTTTTCTCTCGTGTGGCAGCACCCTGAGTTCCTCCTCCAAGAGGTGCAGGTCCCCGTCACTCAGAAAGCTCTAGCAGGACTCAGGGCAGGACGGCGCCGTGGGAGCAGGTGGGAGCCTGCTGAGATCTGGAGTTGAGATGGCGAGCACCGAGTCCCAAGCCTGGGAGGGAGGGTTGCCTGTGGAGTGTGAAGGACTTGGCTCAACCTGGCTCCACAGCCTGGGAAGCCTGACAGGGGAGTGAAAAATGAGCTTGGAAGAGTTGGAGCCAGAAGGCAAGGAAAATCAAATCAAATCTGGAACCTGATTTAAAAGGCTTTAGGCTGAAGGGAGCCAGGCACCTGAACATACTTTCCACAGCCCGTCATGCAGGGCTTGCATCATCTGTGAGGGGAATTCGAGACTGTGGAGACCGGTCCCCAGCTACTGCCCCCCACAGCCAGGTCACTCAGGTGCAGGGCACCACCTGGTGCAATTGCCATATGCTGTTGGGAGACCAGAAAGGAGAGGGGACAGGCTATTCCTGGGACAGTCCAGCAACAGCCAGTCACACACACGCACTGATGATGAACACCAGCACTTGACTAATCGATGATCTGGGGCAGAGCTTTTCATAGTAGGGTCACATCACCCCCTGCCCCGTGTCTACCCTTTCATTTTTAGTAACTAGGACATGGCTGTTGGAATTGGGGGCAAAATTCTGGACCTGTTACCGCTTGAGTCATCAGCACAGGTACTTCACAGAGAGCATTTCTCATGAGTCCAGCAGGCCCCACTGGATGCTTGAAGTCCTACCCAGACCCACCAAGGTGAGAGCAGGGCGTCTGCCCTTGAGCGGCCATCGCTACTGTATGAGCCACTGGGATGAGAGCTGTTGGTCTCCAGAGACGGAGGCAAAGGTCCTGGCTGTGTTGTCGGCTGCCCTTAGGGGAGCACGTGGGAAGTGGCTGAGCAGTGCAGAGATGGCCGGATGCTGTGTCTTGCCTCATTTTCCTTCTGAGAATGGCGTTAATGGGCTGGCTGCTCAAACGCATAGGTGAGTCTTAGGTCCGTAGTTCTCAGTCTGTTTTCCCCCTGTTATCACCCTCCAGAGAGCCCACATGAAAATTGAATACCACAGAACCACAGATATACTCTGTATCTGTTTATGTGCTGTAGTATTTATGTCTCATGTATGTGTGTGTGCGTGTATACACACATACACACACATATATATATATAGAG